>NC_080171.1:64567286-64900481 GCF_950295315.1 Erinaceus europaeus | reverse complement strand
AAATGGGCAGAGGATAGAACAAAACATTCACCACAGAGGAGATCCAAAAGGCTAACAAACATATGAAAAACTGCTCTAGGTCACTGATTGTTAGAGAAATGCAAATTAAGACAACACTAAGATACCAACTCACTCCTGTAAGAATGGCATACATCAAAAAGGATAGCAACAACAAATGCTGGAGAGGTTGTGGGGACAGAGGAACCCTTTTACATTGCTGGTGGGAATGTAAATTGGTCCAGCCTCTGTGAAGAGCAGTCTGGAAAACTCTCACAAGGCTAGACATGGACCTTCCATATGATCCAGTAATGCCTCTCCTGGGGTTATACCCCAAGGACTCCATAACACCCAACCAAAAAGAGGTGTGTACTCCTATGTTCATAGCAGCACAATTCATAATAGCTAAAACCTGGAAGCAACCCAGGTGCCCAACAACAGATGAGTGGCTGAGAAAGCTGTGGTATATATACACAATGGAATACTATGCAGAACAATGAACCCACCTTCTCTGACCCATCTTGGACAGAGCTAGAAAGAATGATGTTAAGTGAACTAAGTCAGAAAGATAAAGATGAGTATGGGATGATCCCACTCATCAACAGAAGTTGAGTAAGAAGATCTGAAAGGGAAACTAAAAGCAGGACCTGACCAAATTGTAAGTAGGGCACCAAAGTAAAAACCCTGTGGTGAGGGGTAGACATGCAGCTTCCTGGGACTGTTGGGGGTGGGAGTGGGTGGGAGGGATGGGTCACAGTCTTTTGGTGATGGGAATGGTGTTTATGTACACTCCTAGTAAAATGTAGTCATATAAATCACTAGTTCATTAATATGAGAGGGGGAAAATTAACTGTATGTCTCAAAGTTTTTCAAAACACAAACTGAATCTTTTTAATATATAGTTTGTGTAATTGATATGCAGACTCTCAAAAGCCTCGACCAAGTAGATCAGAAGCAACCCATACCACAGCTATATATAAGATACTGGGTACTGTACAGCAAACCCTAACAAAAGGACTTTTCAAAGTTAACCCAATTACCAATTAATGTGATGATAACATTAACTATCAATTGTCTTTTTGAACCCTAAGACATCAGGAACCTCAGATCTCCACTACAGAGCCTCTACTTCCCCCAGTCCTGGAACCCTTGGATAGAGCCCACTTTCCCGTATGCCTCTTTCAATCCATATTAAATAATATTCCATCTGCGGATCACAACCTAACCAATGCAACAATTGCCACCTCAACATGCTTCACTTCAGACTGTGTCCAGAGACTTCACATGTGGAATCACAACCCTTCAGCTTCATTACTCGGGTGAGACCTTTCCTTTCATAGTATACTCTAATTCCATCCCAGGTGGTTCACTTTCTAACAAAGTCCCAAAACCTAGATATACACCAGTTTCTGTGAGAGAGAATATATGTTCACATGTATTCGTAAACTATTGCAAAATATATACCTGAAAGCAGAAGTACACTAGAGTTTGCAGTGAGTACCCCCCTAACACTTCCTCTCCGTCATTCCAAGCTTTGGGTCCATGATTGCTCAACAATTTGTTTGGCTTTGTATGTTAACTCTCTTTTCAGTCACCAGGTTCCAGATGTCATCCGGATGCCGGCCAGGCTTCTCTGGACTGAAGATCCCACCAATGTGTCCTGGAGCTCTGCTTCCCCAGAGACCCTCCCTTCTAGGGAAAGAGAGAGGCAGACTGGGAGTATGGACTGACCAGTCAATGCCCATGTCAGCGGGGAAGCAATTATAGAAGCCAGACCTTCTACCTTCTGCAACCCACAATGATCCTGTGTCCATGCTCCCAGAGGGATAGAGAATGGGAAAGCTATCAGGGGAGGGAGTGGGATATAGAGATTGGGTGGTAGGAATTGTGTGGAGTTGTACCCCTCCTACCCTATGGTTTTGTTAATTAATCCTTTCTTAAATAAAAAAGAAAAAAAATTAGAGGATAAAAGTGAATAGCTACATGCAAAAAAAAAAAAAAAAGAACACACTACTTTCATTGGTTTTTGAAAGCAATCAGAATGACTGTTTGTTCTTCATTGTCTATATATCTTATTTGCCTTGTATTTTTATCTTTAGAATTTTACAGCAGAATGTTTTCCAAACTTGATAACTTTGTTTTATGGCTTCCAAAAGATACTTACAAATATGACTTCAGTATCTTACCTAATGTTTTCTGTTCAATGTTATTCTGATTGTCCCAGATAGTACTTTGAGATTGTTTTCTTTGTGAAGAAAATGGTTATTGGGCCAGGAAGATAGAGGAGTAACACTACACAGGACTTGCATGGGTGGGTGAGGGGAGTCTTCTCTCACATTTTCATAAGAACTTCATCTCAATCATCAGCATATTTTGAAAAATCACTGTGCCTGCTATTTCTGCTATTTTTTCATAAAGGGTCCCAAATTATTACATAATAGATGAAGCATCAAGTTTAGTTGAACCTCATTGCCTACCAAATACTACCGTCAATGCCTCAAGGATTACTGCTGAGCAGGGGAGACTGCATAACAGTTAGGAAATGTCTTTCATGCCTGGTACTCCTTAGTCCCAGGTTCAATCCCCAGTACCACCATAAACCAGACCTGAACAGTGTTCTGGTCTAGGGATCTCTCTCTTCTCATCTTTCTCTCATTAAATAGTTGGGAGAAAAAGTGGATTACTGCTATCCGTTATATTCTTTGTGGTCTCAAATTTTTTCAGGCTTCCTCAAATCACACATTATTTGTTTTTCCATAATTAACAAGAAATTCTACAATTCAAGCAATTAAAGTTTCATTTTTACTTTATCATAGCTAAATTACCAACCTGCATACCAAATATTGTGAGAAAGTTTGAAGTCTTAAAGAGGAAGTGAGGAGATAGTTTTCACTACTTTTAAAGAGCAACATTCTTTCCCCATCAGCCATTAAATCTGTCTTCTTTTCCCCTTACAACTGAATTTACAAGTAAGCACCACACATGAGCTCAATTTAGCTACGGAACTTGTAGGGTAAAATCTTTACAAATAGATAGCATCAGACACAACCCAAGATAAAAGGGAGATATATTTTATAGTTACAGATTTAACAAGTCGTATTCTTTATTGGTTGAACATATTAAAATAGAAATGTTTTCCCCTTAGTCCAAAATTGTACTGCCATAAAAAAATGTAGGATAAATTTTGGTTGCCAGTTTTACTTTAACTGGTAAGTTTTTTCTTTCTTCCTTCCTTTCTTTCTTTCTTTCTTTCTATCTTCTTCTTCTTCCTCCTTCTCCTCCTCCTCTTCTTCTCCTCCTCCTCCTTTTCCTTCTCCTTGTCCTCCTCCTTCTTCTTCTTTACCTGGGTTATCAGTGGAGATCAATGTGAACACAAAATATCTGCCACTCCTCCAAGTCACTTTCATCTCCTCCTTTTCCCTTCATCCCTCCTCCTCCCCCTTCTCCTCCTCCTTCTTCTTATTTGTCTATTTTATTTGGTAGGATAGAGGGAAATTGAAAGAGGAGTGGTAGGTAGAGAAGGAAAGAAAAAGACACTGCAGACTTGCTTCACTGCTCCTACAGCATCCCCACAAACAACCTTGGTGTTTGTGCATAATAATGTGTGTGCACTCACCTGGGTGCACCACTACCTATTCCCAGTAGTTTTAGTTCTAATGCAATTACGTGAGGTGGTAGTTGAAATCTGATGTATAGTATATTAGAAAAACTCCACTAAGAAATTGCTACTGATGAACATTTCTAGCTGAGAATTTTATTTTTAATGGAGATTGTATATAACTCATTCTCTGGCATGCCCTGCAAGACCATGGTGACTGTCCCACATGTATTTTCCCCGGTAACAAAAAGTTCTTTCCAGATCAGTCTTGTTCTTTTTAGATACATTTTGTGTGAAGTGTAAAGGACCAGGAGCTGACTTTAGAATGACAGTATTTCTTAGTCATCAGCATATCTATTTCTCTCCACAGGCATCCTATTTTTTTATTAAATTTTCTTTAACTTGTTGCTGCTATTACCTATAATTTTATCACTAAAAATGTCAGAAATAAGACAAGCCCAAAACATAAAATCATCTTAAAAACTCAACATCCTTTACCAGAGAGCAAGGAAGAGAATTAGAGAGAGAAGGTGCAAAGAAGCTAATGGAAAGGGAAAAGTACATATAGACACTAACAGGTAGTCACATGCACAGAGAGAACTGCTGGGGCCAGAAGAGAAATGACCATCACAGGCACCAGGTAGTGTTCATCTATTAGAGCACTCATATTGAACCACTGAGCCTGGGTTCAACACTCTCGCTGCCCTCCCCCCCAAGGAGGAAACTTCATTAGTGGTGAGGCAGTATTGTAGATGTCTCTCTGTCTCTCTCTCTCTCCCTCTTTGTGTCTCACCCTCCATTAAAAAGAAAATAAGAGCTGGGAAGATTAAAAAATGGTTATACAAAATGCTTCCATGCCTGAGGCTTTAAAGTTCCAACTTCATTACCTCGCACCATCATAAGCCAGAGTTGAACAGTGCTCTTATCTCTCTTGCTCTGCATCTTTCTCTCTGTAGATCTCTTTCATTAAATTATATATTATTTTATTTTATTTTTGCCACTAGGGCTATTGCTGTGGCTTGGTGCAGGCACTACAAATCCATCACTCCCAGTAGCCTTTTTCTTTTTATTTCTTCTTCTTTTTCTAATCCTTATTAGGTAGAACAGAGATAAATTGAGAAAGGACAGGGAGATAGAGAGAGGGAGAGAAAGAGAGACATGCAGACTAGCTTACCCACTTGTGAAGCAGACCCCCTACAGGTGGGGTGTAGGGGCTCCAAGCCGGGTCCTTGCACTTGGTACTATGTGTGCTTAACTGGATGCACCACCACCCCCTCATTATAATAAATATTGTTAAAATAAAAAAGAAAAGAAGAGGGGGGAAATGATAGCTGCCAGCAATGGTAGAGCCATGAGGTCACTGAACTGCAATGACAACTCTGATAAAAATAAAGGGTAGGGAGGAAGAAAATAAAAAGCCTTATATAAGAATAAACACACCGGGGCAGAGGGTAGATGTTGTTTTCGCCGGGCTGGCTTCGCGGGCGAGAGACAGAGATGACCAGAGACCCATGGCTGAGTGGAAAAGCAGTATTTCTTTATACACGAGCTAGCTGGGATATGGTTCAAAACACCACTGTAGTCTAATCACAACCCCATTCTGTCCTGCATCCTTCTCCTCTGGCGGCAGCATCAGGAACCAAGGAAGTACACGTCCATTAGGGGGTGGGGAGAAGGAAGAACCGCCAACCAGCAAGGATTAAACCAAAATCTCCCAGAGGCAGGGGGAGCGAGACCAAACCACTGTAACAGAATGACCATGTAAATAGACTACAATGTCAAGCAATGTAACAGAAGGGGTCCCAGAAGCAGAACTAGAAGCATACCAACAGGTAGGTAGCATAACGGTTATGCAAACAGACTATCATGCCTGAGGCTCCAAAGTCCCAGTTTCAATCCCCTGCACCACTATAAGCCAGAGCTGAACAATGCTCTGATAAAAAAAAAAAAAAAAAAGAATAAACACACCCTTCTTGGATACTACAGGGATAGACAGTGGGCAATACATCTAGTTCAGACAGCATGCAGTATCACGTTGCTGACTGTACAACTCCAGCTTAACTTCTTGAGCATGATCACTCTCTCTTGACATCAATAACCATGTTTCCATGTGTTAAGAATAAAAAGAAAGGTATTTGGCTCAATATTCCTCGAATGAGCTACATTACATTTATAGTACGGCAAATTCAACAAACTTCAAATATACTGACTATAATTTCTAATTGGTGCAACTTCATAATAATATTACATTTGCCTAACATATTGTTTTATGATTAATCTGTATGATATTGTGTATTTTTAATATGTTTCCTGAAAATAAGACCAGGTTCTCACACATGTAATGCTACTAAGCCATCTTACCATCCCAATATTGTATTGTATTGTATTATATTATATTGTATTATATATTATATTATATTACATTACACTACATTACATTATATTATATTATATGTGGTTGGGGATAATGGAGAAAGACACAAAGGCACTACTCCACCATTCATGGAGTTCCCTTGGTGCTGTTCTTGGTGTTCCCCTGTAGAGCCAAGAATCAAGCCTTGGGCTTCACACATGATAAGGCATGTATTATGTGATCTGATCCATTTCCTAGGTTCAATTTTTCAATCTTATGAAAGTGAAAGAACATTTCACCCTATGTTGAATAAAACCTGGGCTCCTATATATGCAAGACAGTCACTCTGTCATCGAACCACTTCCGTAGCCCAATTGTCTTAATATTATATTACTGAAAAATAAGCTTAATTTTCAGTGGCAAGTATCTTACACTTGGCTTAACTTGTGTGTTTCAAATTTAATCATGTTCTCCAGGGTCTCTAGTCACTGTAGAAAATATGATTAAAAATCACTATAACTCCACCCACTGATAGCATGCTGGAGTTCCAGGTACCTAAAAATTGACAAGAATTATCTCATTCAACCTGCTATGTAACTTTATGAAAGATACAATACTCACTCCATTTCAGATACTACAATATTTTAATCCTAAGGTACAGAAATGGTTAAAAATATAAGGATTTTGGAACTTTTTCTGTGTTACTCTAATTATCCATTTATATTCATTCCAGACTCAATTTATATTTCCTTTTAGATGATTAAAAAACACTTAATTTTAAATATGTCTTACATATCTTGTATACTGTTTTTATCAAACTACTTTTGTTCATCTATCAATTGAGGAAAACTGGAGCTTAGTAAAACACAAGCAAACAAACATCAGGGTCAGATCTTAAACTGGAATTTGAACCAAAACTTGGAATTTTGTTTCCTAAAAGAATGTCTTTATATTCAAACCTCAGAAATCACTAGTAGCCACAACACACATCACCAAGTATTTGTATAGATAATGGACAATATCATCTGCCTATTGGGAAATAAAGGAAAATAAAGAGGAGTCCTCCTTCAAGTACAGATAAGTCTCTGATCTCCCAGACCACAGAGCAAATGGAATCAAACTATTCCCAACTCTATAATCTTTCTGATATAACTCTACTTCAAATCTTGATATTATTGATGAAACAGTAATACCATACACATTTCCCTGTGGTTATATAGCTAATGAGAGTTAATCATATTTTTATCATTAACTAAACTAAGAAAATCATCACACAAATCTAGGAGAACATTAAGAGCAAGATTGAAATACAGATGCAAGAAAGATTCAAGTTTGAAGAATCACTCTTGGGGGCATACCTGGTTGAGTATACTTAATTGAGCACACCTGGTTCAACGCACACATTACAATGTACAAAGACCCAGGTTTGAGCCCATGGATTCCACCTGAGGGGGCAAAGCTTTGCAAGTGGTAAAGCAGAGGTGCATGTCTCTCTCTCTCTCTGCTATCCCTTCCCTCTTGATTTCTTACTGTCTCTAACATATCAAGATAAAAAGAATCATTCTTTTTATAAAAATGTAAAAAACCAGAAATGTGATGTCATTTCTGACATATATGCTTCCTTGTCTCTTTCAGGAGTAACCTCTGTTAACTATCCAAAAATGTATTTCTACTAACACACACAGTAGACATTATCCCAGGCCCTCCTACAACAGCATACTACTTCTTTTAATGTATATCTTTTCTGAGAAGGTGCCTATTACAAAAATCCATTATTACAAATCTGTTAATATTTTATAACACAATGGAAAAGTTTGTATTTATCATTCAGCGCAGTTTGACACTCTGGAGAAGACTGAAGAAAAGAAGTCATATGTAAGCTCATCTCTGTGCTCCCAGCCGCTGGCTTACATTGAAAGCAAACACTGTCTGCCAACTGTGATCCATAGCTCTAGCAGAAGGCTATTTTACTCTGCTGTCTTGCTAACAAATGGATCTGTCCATCTATAAAATGAGGAGAGAGAGGGTTTCTGGGTTCTCCTACTTAACAACTTTTTTCTTCTTTGTTTGATCTTCCCCAGATATACTGTATTCAAATTATTAATATTTTATTTATTTTTAGGTTTTGTCTCCTTTATTCTATTTTTAAGTCAAAACCAATGTCATCAGTCACAAACACTGTTTTGATGTAAAAAATGAGTCTGCTATGTGTTACTGTTTTTATTTTATTTTATTTTTATTTATTTAAAAAAGGAGACATTAACAAAAACCATAGGATAAGAGGGGTAAAACTCCACACAATTTCCACCACCAGAACTCTGTATCCCATGCCCTCCCCTGATAGCTTTCCAATTCTCTATCCCTCTGGGAGCATGGAGCCAGGGTTGTTGTGGGTTGCCGAAGGTGGAACGTCTGGCTTCTGTAATTGCTTCTCCGCTGAACATGGGCGTTGACTGGCCGATCCATACTCCCAGCCTGCCTCTCTCTTTCTCTAGTAGGGTGGGGTTCTGGGGAAGCAGAGCTCCAAGAGACATTGGTGGGGTCATCTGTCCAAGGAAGTCTGGTCAGCATCATGCTGGCATCTGGAACCTAGTGGCTGAAAAGAGAATTAACATACAAAGCCAAACAAATTGTTGAACAATCATGGACCTAAAGGCTGGAATGGTGCAGATGAAGTGTGGGGGGGTACTCACTGCAGACTATTTTGTACTTTTGCTTTCAGGTATATATTTGTCCTAGTTTATGGATACGTGTGAACATATGCTCTATCTCATGGGACCTATTCTATATCTAGGTTTTGGGACTTTGTTAGGAAGCGACCTGCCTGGAATGGAATTAGAGAATACCATGAAAGGAAAGGTCTCACCCGAGTAATGAAGCTGAAGGGTTGTCATTCCACATCTGAAGTCTCTGGACACAGTCTGAAGTGTAGCATGCTGAGGTGGTACTAGTTGCATTGATTAGGCTGGGATTGGTGGATGCAAAATTGTTTGGTATGAATTGAGAAAAGCATGCAGGAAAGTGAGCCCCACCCTAAGGTTCTAGGACTGGGAGAAATATAGGCTCTATAGTGGAAATGTGAGGTTTCTGCTGTCTTAAGAGTTCAAGAAGACAATAGATAGTTATTCTTATAATCACATTATACGGTAATTTGGTTAACTTTGAAAAGTCCCTTTGTTAGGATTTGCTGTATAATGCCCAACATCACCACAATTTATGTCCTTTGACATTATTTGTATATAGCTATGCCACCAGTTGCTTCTGTTCTCCTTGGTCTAGGCTTTTGAGAGGGTCTGTATATCAAAGACTCAGCCTATTTGTTAAAAAGACTCAGTCTGTGCTTTAAGAAGTTTGAGGTATACAATTTTCCCCTCAAATTAATTAAATAGTGATTTATATGACTACAAATTGATAGGAGTGTACATAAACACCATTCCCACCACCAAAAGACTATGTCCCATCGCTCCCCACCCCCTACCTTCCCCCAACCCCCACCACCCCTGGAAGCCAAATATCCACCCTCAACCTCACCCTTGGGTTTTTACTTTGATACCCTACTCCAGATTTAATCAAATCCTGCTTTTAGTTTCCCTTTCTGTTCTTTCTCAACTTCTGTTGATGAGTGGGATCATCCCATACTCATTTTTATCATTCTGACTTAGATCACTTAACAGAATTCCTTCTAGCTCCATCCAAGATGGGTCAGAGAAGGTGGGTTCAGTTGTGTATATATACCACAGTTTTCTCAGCCATTCATCTGTTGTTGGGCACCTGGGTTGCTTCCAGGTTTTAGCTATTATGAATTGTGCTGCTATAAACATAGGTGTACACATATCTTTTTGGTTGGGTGTTAATGGAGTCCTTGGGGTATATCCCCAAGAGAGGAATTACTGGGTCATATGGAAGGTCCATGTCTAGCCTTGTAAGAGTTCTCCAGACTGCTCTCCAGAGAGGCTGGACCAGTTTACATTCCCACCAGCAGTGCAGAAGGGTTCCTCTGTCCCCACAGCCTCTCCAGTATTTGCTGCTGTTGTCCTTTTTGATGTATGCCATTCTCACAAGGATGAGGTGGTATTTCAATTAGACTTAGATACCCTCCTCACCTACTTCATATTACAGTTCTCTCACTCACTCCAAAGTTAACCTTAGCAAAGCAAGGACAGCAAAAGCTGAATAAGAGCAAGAGACTGGCATACTTCAATGATGACTCTTCAGTCACTATCAGGCCATCCCATCAGGTGGGGCCCTATTTGGAGAGTCCTGAGATTCCCAAACAGACATGATGGGCCTAGACCTCAAGTAAATCCCTCTCTCCACTGTTACCTTTCATCTCTAGCAGGAACCCTTTGTGGGCCCCCCACAATACTATATTCCAGATAATATTGCAATATTTAACTAAGAATTTTTAGAAACAATAAACCAATACATAATGTAGCAGCCCACAAGATCAATATTTGATGAGTATGTTCCATTTCTATATGCCCATACGACCTTGCCCTTAACTTAATCAACAATGGTAGAGAATGTTCCATCCTATGAAGGGAGGATGGATAACATACTCTATGCTACACCTGAGGAAGATGGGTGGTTAAAGGGGCAGCTTAGAATGTTCCTACTCATGACAACAGAATGTGAGCTCAGATCTACAGGGATGCAGAGGTCACATAGGCTCCTAAGCTGAATATGGGCCCCAGACCAAATCAAATCGATTGGGTTTAAAGTCAACAATATTTATACACCTTTCCCATATTGGGGAGCTACTCTCTTCCCTGATCCAGCTTTCTATTTCTTTTCTAGCCATGACATCATCTCTCCAGACAATACCTTGGATCCACCTGCAAATTAGATTTCAGGCTCAGGGAAATAAACAAACAAAAAAACTAGTATAGCCATAGGCCCTTTGGAATATAACTAAAATATGCCTACTAGCTATCTATAAAATGGAGGACCTCCCAACTCTTCATCTGCACTATTCCAGCCTTTAGGTCCATGATTGGTCAACAAATTGTTTGGCTTTTTATGTTAACTCTCTTTTTGACCACCAGGTTCCAGATGTTAGCATGATGCCAACCAGACTTCCCTGGACAGATGACCCCACCAATGTCTCTTGGAGCTTTGCTTCCCCAGAGCCCCACCCTACTAGGGAAAGAGAGAAGCAGGCTGGGAATATGGATCAACCAGTCAAAGCACATGTTCAGAGGGGAAGAAATTACAGAAGCCAGACCTTCTACCTTCTTCATCCCACAATGACCTTGGGTCCATACTCCTAGAGGGTTAAAGAATAGAAAAGCTATCAGGGGAGGGGATGAGATACAGACTTCTCATGGTGGGAATTGTGTGGAGTTGTACCCCTCTTATCCTATGGTTTTGTCAGTCTTTCCTTTTTATAAATAAATTAAAAAAATAAATGAAGTCCAAATTGCAAAGAATTAAAACAATCACCATTTCCAGATAATATTGCAATATTTAACTATGAATTTTTAGAAACAATAAACCAATACATAATGTAGCAGCCCACAAGATCAATATTTGACGAGTATGTTCCATTTCTATATGCCAGCAATGAACTAGAAGCAAAGGAGGTCAAGAAAGCAATCCAATTTACAACCCTGAAGAAATGAATAAAGAAGAAAAAGTTAACATATAAGAAAAATTGTTCACATATCAAAAATTGTAACACACTGTGGAAAGAAATAGAAGACACCTACATACACATACAAACACACAAATATTATAGTAAGATTAGATCAGGGAGGGGAACACCCAGTAGAGGAAACATGTTATCACTCTTATAGAAGGGGGAGGGTTTCATAAGTGGTAGAACAGTGCTACAAGTCTCTCTCTTTCTAAACTAAATCATATTTAATGCTCATATATTCATAGAATGAAATTGGATATTATCTCACATTGTACACAAAACGAAAGACATTCAGTTAGGGCCTAGATCCATTAAAACCATAGAAAACAAAACTTAGGTAATAAGCTCCATAATAATGACTTCAGTTGTGACTTGACAACAAAGAAAACAAAATCAAATTATACTGTATCAAAAGTTAAAAATTCTGAACAGTGAATGAACTTATTAAAATGAAAAGATATCTTGCTGAAAGAGAAAATGTTTGCACAATATACATCTAATAATGGACTAAGATCCAACATATGTAAAGAAATAAGAAAACTCAACAAAACAATATAACCACCAAAAAAAAGGGAGGGGGAAGCATTTTCACCCTGAAGGTTTTCTTTTAGCAATACCTATGGTGTCAATTCTACAAATTCCCTTAGGTTTTATTTATAAGAACTATCTTTTTGTTTTCACTTGTGAAACATCTTTACTGTGTTTCTATTTTATCTAATAGAGGTAGCATTTACCTTTAATTTTTTTATTGTAGTATCTTCCTTGTAACCAGACTGACAGTCTCTGTCTCTTAATATGATTGCTAAGATAATTTTCATTTAATAAAATTAATACTGCTACATTTAAGTTACCTTATTAATCATAATTCTTAATCATACAAATTATTTTTCTTGACTTTTAAATTGTATCTGTTTTTGTTTGTAAATGTCTAGTGGTTTCCACAGAATTAAAATGTTTCTTTGGACTTCTCTAGCTATAACTGAAGTAAAATCATGCTGCTTTACAATATAACAAAGCCTTCCAAAAATGTATTCCAATTGACCCATTATCCTTTGTACTCTTTTCATATACTTCTACATAGTTTATAGTTTATAGGATAAGATACCATTACTTTTATTTTAACAGCTAACACTGAATAATACTAAAAAGGTAAATAACAGTTTTTATATTTGCAAAAAATATATAATTTCCCACTTGCATGTTTCTGTTATTAGAGCCTAGTTTCTCTCACATTTTACCATGAAGGTTTTCTTTTAGAATTACATATGGTACAAGTCTGTTAGAAACAAATTATCTTAAATTTTATTTTTTGCTTTTTTGCTTTCACTTATGAAAAAATTTTACTAGACAAAAAAAACTTTTAAGGTGACTTTTTCTTTTTTTAGCATTCAGTAGTGTCATCTGATTTTTCCCCACTTTGTCTTCTTGATAATAGGTTACAATTGATATTTTTAAAGAATAATTTTATTTTTATTTTTTTAAGTGGAAAGAGGGGAGGTGGGAGTCACAGCAGAGCAACACTCAGTGCTGGAATATGCAGTGTCAGGATCAAATTTGTGTGCTTACATAAAAGTCATTCACTCTACACTGAGTTATCTCCACTCCTAAACTGTCTTTCTTAGTTTTACTACTGTTAATCTCTATGTAATGTGTCTCTTGCTATCACTGATAATTTTCTTAAGATTTATTATTTTCACAAGATAGAGAGAGGCACTGGAAAAGGTCACACTACTTCCCTGATCCATGTGATGCTGGAGATCCATTTGACAGCTACTGTCATGCAAGTTTAGCCCTCTACCAGTTGAGAACATCTCCAAACCACCATTGTTTTGGTATTTTCTTTTGGTTCTTGGTTTCAACGAATTGATTATAATGGGCATTTACTTGACTGGTGTGTGCTAAGTTCATAGTCAGTACACTGATGAGTTGTCTCAAATCAGAGAAGAAACCCACCTTTTACAAAATATGCTTCATTTTCTCTAACACCCCAGATTCAGAAATTCAAATTGCTTGTCTTGGTTGTGTGCTATTATTCCACAAGTCACTGATACTTTACTGAATTTTTTCAAATATTTTTCTCTCCTGTAGCCTTGCTAACTTCTAGTGAACTTCCTTCAAGCTCAGGAATCATTCTTTATTTTTACTCATACATGTCTTTATTTTGGTGCTAATATCAGGGCTTTAACACTCCAGATCAACTTTTCTTCTGACAGAAGAGTGTAGAGACAAACAGAGAGGGCAAGTTACCACAAGGTGAATGCTTTCCTTAGTGCAATAGTGGCTATCCCTGGACTGTATGCATGGCAAAGCAGGCATACACTCAAAAGAGCTTACTAACTCCAGTCTCTAGTTTGTTCTTAAATCAAATGTTCTATAACAAATGTTTTATGTATACAAGAAAGACCAAGGCACTACTGCTTCATACGTGTTGCCAGGAATCAAGTCTGGGATCTCACTAATGGAAGGAATGTGCTCTTCCTCTGAGCCTCCAGCCTGGATTTGTATTTAATACATTTTAAAAAGATACACTCATTTTATTTTTAAAAGAGAAAGGAACAGAACAGAGCACCAACCAGTTCTTGCATATGTGGTGCACAGAAATTGGTTATAGGGTCTTAGGTAAGTCAGCAATATATATATATATATATCAGACACGCTCTTAGTAATAAAACCTGTATTCTATCTTTAGTTTTCTTTTCCTACTGAATATTCCTAAATTTTTACTTAAGTCTTTCCCAACACTTTTAACATAGCTAAAATATTATTTTAATCATCTTTTCATGCTAGTGTCATACATCTGGGTAATCTAATAATAGTTTTCTCTTGATTTGAGGTCAGAGTTTCCTACTTATTTATTAAATTATTATAGACATTGTAAAATTACTGACACAGAAATAATAATTTATGTCATCTATTACAAGACACTCCTCTCCATTTACTTCTTTAAAAGGTGCCAGAAAATAAGAGACTGATAATTCAGGCTTTTCTTCTTATCAAGCTGTATGATGTTTGAAGCTGCTTTAATTATTGTATTCACTTGTGATTAATCCAACCCAATACCTCCTGTGATTGTGCTTTTCATTAATGTGTCAGTGTTTGACGCAGGAAGTTTGAAGCTGAAATTTCACATAATTTTTATCATGCTTAGGTTTTACTCAGACACAATCTCAGAATCCAAGTACAAGGAGAAAATTGAAGAATTCATTATTTATCTCCCTACTATCATCACTTCTCAGAAAGCATCCAAAGTGAAGAAATTATGGAAATTGGTTGCTGTAGTGATTTGTGTCTGTGTCTGAGGATCTCCAGGGGTATATGGGTCCATGTAAGACACTACAGTCAGTTCTCAGTAAAGATCGTCTTGTTCCACTGTTGTATTCTCTATTCATTCCTCCCTGATGATTTTCAGAGCCATGACTACAATCGTTTGCTATTTTTGAAGGGCTATGATTTCCTTATTATAAAGTTCATCCAAATTTCCTTAGAATCATAATTCTTCATTAGTCCAATCAAAGGAAAGTCTTCACTTTGTGTGTTTTCCATTTTTAACCAAGAAAATGGAAGTACCATTAGAATATTTTTACAACCTAGCCTAAAGCAAAAGTTTTCCATCCACATTCTTTCTATTTTTATTTTAAAAATTTCATTCATCCACAATTATTCCATCAAATTCAGCTTCCTCATTGATTTTACCACCAAAGCTTTCTATAGCCAAAAATATCATTCAAAGGCCTAATATAGAATCTCAGCAGACCAACCTAATGACAATGTTTCAAATTCTGAATAAGAATATTTCATAATTTACTTTCATTAATTCAGTATATTCTCACCAGTCCTAAGCACATTCCCAATCCCCTAGGTTTTCTCAAAATTAATAAGGCTCTCAAATTTTATCCACACGTACTTAAACTTTATAAAATTAAATAGCTATGCTTTAAAATCCTGCTGATTCTTTTTCAAAAATCTTATTTTCTGAAATCTATTTTTTTTCATAATATTGCTTCTACATCTATAGTCAAAATAGTATATACATCAAAGCCATATATGATAACCATTGGTATGGGCAATTCTCTATGTGGGGGGGGGCACTGTCTTTGTATGGCAGGATTATTCATATTACTAATAACAATGAACATGACTGGTCACTAAGTCTGTGAGGAGTCTCTTTCTGTCAACTTGATATAAACTATCCTTTCTTTCTTTGCTTTCCTAATCAAATCTAGGATAATTTTATCAAGAGTATTCAGGATCATATTCAACAAGCGTGTCCTAACAGTAGAGGAAAAAGAAAGTCTGAATTATACACATATCTAGCGAGTAAAGTGAACCAGTAAGAATGAGATAGGCAAAAAGCATTTACTATCTCAGATTAAATCTTGATAATCCTCCTTTTATGAAACTAAACATAAACTAAGAGTCATAGACACTCGGCAATTACACAGCACAGGTTGTTTCTCCTGATTTCAATCATTTTTCTCTGGATGTTTTATTTAGTAATAGAAGCCTACTTCTTTCATTCTTATTCTTATTATTTTATTGCCACCAGGGTCATTGCTGGGGCTCATTGCCAGTACCATGAATACACCACTCCTAGTGGCCAGATTTTCCTTTTTCTTTTTTCCTAATTTTGACTAGATAGGATGTAGAGAAACTGAAGGAGGACAGGGAGATAGAGAGAGGGAGAGGAAGACAGACAACTGCATACCTGCTTCACTACTTGTGAAGCAGACCCCCTACAAGTAGAGAGCAGAAGCAAGAATGCAGATCCTTGCTCAGTAATATGTATACTTAACCCCTGTGCCACCACCCAGCCCGAAGACTACTTCTTTATTTTAAGGGGGAAAAAAGTTGTATTCCAACAGGGAAGTTGGTAATTTCCAAGTCTGAATAGCGTTTCCTTCTTGCAATGGATCATATGCAGCATTAATAATACCGTTAGCACTTTTCACACTATTCACTTTTCCAAGATACTAATGACCTTTTCCATGAATAAACTTACCTCTCAAAAAAAATCTTCACAAAGTTTAGGTTTGAAGATTTCCTGATAACCTGACATTTCAATGTTCTTCTATATTTCATTGATCAATAACTATCATTCCATTATTATTATTAAACACTCAAAATGGGAATGATACTGTGATTTCCCTACTTTCCTGCAACATACTTACTTGGGTTCATTCTTACTTCAGGTGCTAGACATTTTGGAAAATCTCACATTGTGCACTAAATGCATGAGCAGAAAAGAGAAAATAGAGAAGAAATGGAAGAATTAATGGGAGGACAAAGGCTAACTACAGAAGTGCCAGTACTAGGGATGCCAAATCTCCAAGAATGTCCCTTATACTTATTTATACATATTTACTCAAATATGGATATAAAGCATGTGATATATTAAGCCAGATACTACACTGGACCATAGCCATAAGATCAAGAAGCAACATTAAATATACATAGACTAAAAAATTTTTTTTTATTTAAGAAAGGATTAATTAACAAAACCATAGGGTAGGAGGGGTACAACTCCACACAATTCCCACCACCCAATCTCCATAACCCACCCCCTCCCCTGATAGCTTTCCCATTCTCTTGTCTCTCTGGGAGCATGGACCCAGGGTCATTGAGGGTTGCAGAAGGTAGAAGGTCTGGCTTCTGTAATTGCTTCCCCGCTGAACATGGGCGTTGACTGGTCAGTCCATACTCCCAGACATAGACTAAAATTTGACTAATAATTCTTGGCTATAATCTATATTGATTGATATTATTCAGGAAGTAGTTCTCAACTGTTAAGAGTAACACACACACAAAGCACATAGAGTAACTTCCAATGAATAAAAACATAAGATATAATTAAGAAAGAAAAAGAGGTAGAAGAAACAGAACAACTATATCAATATAAGTATAAAGCCAATATTGTCATTCTTCATACTTTAAATGTTTGCAATGTTTCTGTTATCTAAAGTATTCTATTCTGTGACACACCAGATATTTTCATAAATGACTTTCAATTGAGTTGCTGAGTAACATAGAATCCAGATGACTTGGTATATATTTCTTTGTTGAAATTATATTTAATTTCATTGATATAGACCTCTAAGTTATTTTCTCTCTGGCATTTACTCAAAGTCATTTGAATATTTGCAAAATAAGGAGTCGATAGCAGTACGTAATTTATTTTCTCCCAGCCCCATTGTCAGAATCTCCATAACTGAAGACTGGAAGGGTAACCATATTCAGATCAATACATGATGGTTAGCCTCTTCTCCAATGCTTCCTTAAAGGGAACTAAATATAGACATGTTAGAAATCTGAGTGGCAATAAATAACATCTTTTATTTCGATTACTTTACTTAAAGACGGCCCACAACAAGAGCATAGAGCTCTGTGACTTTAGGGGTACAGGGAGTGAGAGAGAAAGAGAGAGAGAGAAGATCATTCTATTTTCTACATGCCTATACTTCAACCATGATTTATTTTTCTTTTCTTGGTTTTTTCTTTCATTGCCATCAAGGTTATCAACAGGAACTCAGTCCATGCAGTAAGAGGACATTTTTTCCTTTTTATTTTTTTTCTTCTATTTTATTTGATAAGACAGAGAAAATTAAGAAGAAGGGGAAGATAGAGAGGGAGATAAAAGGACACCTGAAGACCTGCTTCACTGTTCATGACATGTACCTGCTTCAGGTGGGGAGTAGGCTTGAACCCTCATTCTTGCTCATGGTGATATGTGTGCTCAGTCAAGCACACCACTGTCCAGCCCCAAGTCTATTTTTTCAGGAGATTATTCTGGACTCATGTGATGTTTAAAGAGTTTATATCAGTTTACAGAATAGGCAGTTTACATAATAGGCAATCAAATCCATGATGATGAAGAGAAAAGAAGAGGAGGAAGAGATGGAAAAGGATAATAGGGGAAGAGGTAAAAAAAAAAAAAAAAGAAACAGGTAAATCAGAATACATACATACACACACACACATGCATATACATATGTATTTATCACCAAAATGAGAATGGCAAACTAATGCAAAAAAAATTTATTTTGTGTTTTCATTCATATTTCATAATGACTGCTAACTAACACAGCATATGGCTTTGTTCATGCATATTTTTCTCACCTTTTGCTGCAGGAATCCCTCAAGAAGAGAATCTCAGCTTGTGATAACCATTTTAGTCACATAAATTATCCTGTGATATATGTTGGCATAACTTACACATAAGTCTCCTTTGTTGAATTTGGTAGTTCCATACCCGCAACTTGAATACTTCCTCTAATATCTCACACTAAACTTGAAAATTTAGCCTTAATTTTCATTGAGTTCATGAAAATACTTTTGAGTCCCACTTCTGGGTAGCTTTTGGAGTTGTCCTCTATATTCTCCCCAAAGGTCTATTCTCTTAGTAAAATGACGAGTGGCAAACAGCATTCCCTTAAACCTTTCTCCCACAACATGACATGTCAGAGAACTCTCTATATATGTTGAAACTGAATGAAGGAGTTAACTTTTTCTTTTTTAACTTACGGTTAAGTGTAAGAATTGTGATTTGGAGGTAGTGTCACCTGACTTCAAAATCAAAGTCATTAAGCACAATACTCTTCTGATTTGTGCAGCATAAGCTACTAATTAATGTCTGCTGATTGACTGACTGGTTCCATCAAACAGTCAATCAAGCAATGAGTCTTCCAGAAAGAGTGACCTTAGCAGCCTCTTCAGTCACATCAGTAGATCTGCTGTCTCTTCTAGCCTTACTTGTGATAAAAATTCACATAAAGAAGTTATGTGCAAAGAAAAAAAGAATGAAAGAAGTTAAAATTAAAAGACAGAAGGAAAAAAAAAGAAGTTATGTGCAAGGGGGCTGGTGGTGGCGCACCTGTTTGGATGCACAAGTTACCACGCACAAGGACCTGAGTTCCAGCCCCCTGTCCCCACCTGCAGGCAGACACTTTGTGAATGGTGAAGCAGGGCTGCAAATGTCTCTCTGTCTCTCTCTCTATTTCTCCCTTCCCTCTCAATTACTCACTGTCTCTATCCGATAAATAAATATTAAAAAGAAGTAAAAGAAGGAGAAGAAGAAGAGAAGAATAATTATGTGCAGGGGCCAGGTGGTGGCACACATGTTACAGTGCGCAAAGACCTGGATTCCAGCTCCACATGCCCACCTGCAGAAGGAAAGCTTTATAAGTGGTGAAGCAATGCTGCAAGTGTCTCTTTTTTCTCTCCCTTCTTCACCACCCCTTTCCTTCTTGATTTCTGGATAAATAAATAAAGATAATAAAAAATTGTTTAAAGAGGTTATGTGCAGATTGGCCTTTTTCCCTCAAATACTGATTTCAAAAATTATTCCAAATGGACTATCACACATTGGTGAGTAATTTCTATTTATAAAAGCCCTCACTCCAGTATTAATTGCTTGTCCTTGTCACTGAGAATTTCCTATAGCTTGCTCCCTTGTCAATCAATCAGTCCTGACATACTTGCCATACAACTAGCACTTTCCAGAGAGTGCTATGGTTATAGATAGCATTATAGTTATAGATATGTGCTAATAAGTATTCTAAACTGTTAATCACAAATTTGGCAACTTGGATAGTATGTAATGTATAATCCCTGTTTACTGGATAGTGCATGTTAAATGTTGAAATTTAGATATAATTTAACTTTCAGTGTCAAGCTAACTTAATATCAACAGATAAAGCAAAAACAAAACAATAAAACCTCAATAATTCTCATCAGAAATCTCCCCATATTATTTCCAGTATTTCCGTTTATTTCAGAATCTATTATCTTTGTTAATCAAGTTATTTGTGCTAGATTACTACTCACTATTCAGGTATAGGAAGTTTGTGTTCTCTGGATAATTTTGAAATCTGGTGGTGTTTGTTTTTGTTGGTTAGTGTCTGTATATATGACTGCACATATGATTGTTACTTTATGTATTAATATCAATTATATTCACTTGATAGATTGACTCTTTGATCATTATATAATAACCTCTTGTTTTTTATCACCTTTCTTTCCCTGAGGGTTTATTTTAGGTTTTTTGTTTGTTTGTTTTGATTTGAATATTTTATTTCATTTCATTTCAGAGAGAGAGATAGAGACAGAGAGAGAGAGAGAGACCCACCAGAGCACTGCTCAGTTCTGGCTTATGGTGGTACTGGGGATTGAACCCGGGAGGCTCGGGCAGGAAAATTTTCTAACATAAACATTGTGCTCTCTCCCCAGTTTGAAGATCTAATTTGTCAGATAAAAGAATAACAGTCGGGCCCTGAATCAAGGCCAGCGGTCAGCCGCAGCCGCTGGTTTCAAACAGGAGCCTAAAGAAACTGCCTTCCTCTGGTCTGTTGGCCATTTCAGCCCTTTGCGGAATGAAACGGTCAATTCATCAGGAAGAAACATCTGGGCAGGGGCCGGCTGGCAGTGCCCCTGCTTCTTCTTCTTCTAGCGTTTGCCCTTCTTCCGTAGCCAGTCAGCAGCGTCAGGTTGAGCCTGATGTCAAGTTTCGAGACCTCCTTTGAATCTGGAGAGGTGGCAGTCGTTGACTATGTGGGTCCTAGTCTGTCTGGAGCCGCAGGGGCAGTTCGGGTCGTCTCTGGCTCCCCAGCGATGGAACATAGCGGCGCACCGGCCATGGCCTGTTGGATAGCGATTGAGGAGGGTCCGATCATAACGTGCTAGGTCAAAGCCGGGTTGACGCTCGCAGGGGTCTGCGATGAGGTGTTTGTTCTTGACCTCAGCTGACTGCCAACTCTGTTTCCAAGAGTCTGGAACAGAGAAGTTCAGTGTAGGCGTAGGGGACCAGATTGGGTGACGAGACGTCAAGCACGCGCACAAGTGCGCCAGGACCCGGGTTCAAGACCCGGGTCCCCACCTGCAGGGCAGGGGGAAGCTTTGTGAGTGATGAAGCAGGGATCAGTCTCTCCATCCCTTCCTACTCCCTCCCTACTCCCTCCCTCTCCATTTCTCTCTGTCCATTTCTCTCTGTTTCAAAAAGGGGGTCGGGCGGTAGCACAGTGGGTTTAGCAGCACGTGGCACAAAGCTTAAGGATCCCGGTTTTAGCCCCCAGCTCCCCACCTGCAGGGGAGTCGCTTCCCAGGCGGTGAAGCAGGTCTGCAGGTGTCTGTCTTTCTCTCCCCCTCTCTGTCTTCCCCTCCTCTCTCCATTTCTTTCTGTCCTCTCCAACAACAGTAACTACAAAGGAAACACCAGGACAGAATAAGAGACTCCGACCCCTGCAGCGCAGCTAAGCCCCCCCGCCCCCTCTTCCCCCAAAATAAAAAAAATAAAATAAAAAAACGTAAAAAAAAAAAAAAAAAAGAATAACAGTTCCTGTTCTTTTTCTATGTACTGACTTGAAACATTTTGCTGTAACCTTTCACTCTGAATCTATTTGTCTTTGTTTGGGATATAAGTTTGTTATTGTTGTCGTCATCATCTGCATAGTACAGATGTATCCATAGTTTTTACCCAGCCAGATACTGTGTTTATTGATTGGTGAGAAAATTCACACTAGGGTGATTATTGGTATACAAATTATTTTAATGTCATTCTATTTTGCTTTCTGGTTGGTTTTTTAAATTTATATTGTTTCTGCATGTATCTCTATTTGCATGTGGAACTTTTTTTTTTTTACCAGAGCATTGATCAGCTCTGGCTTATGATGGTGTGGGGACTTGACTGAGCCTCAGGCTTGAGAGTCTATTTGCATAACCATTATGTTATCTACCCCTGCCCTGGAATATTTTTTTCTTGATGATTCTATTCCTTTTTTCTTTTTAATGTCTATGGCTCACATTTTTGACTTGTGGCAAAGCATAATGGTGGGTCTCCTCCACCTGGACACAGGTGCTGCCACGTGACATTAGGGCTCAAACCCAGGGTATTTGGTATAGTAAAGAATATGCTGTATTAAGTAAGCTTTCAAAATTTTCCACTTACATGTGCAAATAATATTTCTCTGCCTCTGGACTATTACACTGGAGATTCAGGTAGCTTGTACACCACTGCATATTAAACAGTATCCCTCATACTACACACCAAATATCAGTAGCGTCCACTGCACATACACATATTTATGACAATAAAAATGTCTCCAGATATTTCCAACTTTTCCTGGGAAAATAAAATCACCTCTATTTAATAACTACTGTTATTTTTTTCCTTTTTTTTTTTCTGAGCCTGAAATCTGATATGCAGGTAGCTCCAAGTTATTGTCTGGGGAGATGATGTCATGGCTGGAAAGAGGGCCAGAAAGCTGAATCAGGGAAGAGAGTAGCTCCCAAATATGGGAAAGGTGTGTAAATATTGTCGACTATAAACCCCATCAATTTGATGTGATCTGGGGCCCATATTCAGCTTAGGAGCCTATGTGAGCTCTGCATCCCAGTAGATCTGAGCTCACATTCTATGGTTCTTCTAGCATTTGCCCTTCTTCCGTAGCCAGTCAACAGCATCAGGTTGAGACTGATGTAAAGTTTCGAGACCTCCTTTGAATCTGGAGAGGTGGCAGTCGTTGACTATGTGGGTCATAGTCTGTCTGTAGCCACAGGGGCAGTCTGGCTCCCCAGCGATGGAACATAGCGGCGCACCAGCCATGGCCTGTTCGATAGTGATTGAGGAGGGCCCAATCATAACGTGCTAGGTCAAAGCCTGGTTGACGCTTGCAGGGGACTGTGATGAGGTGTTTGTTCTTTACCTCAGCTGACTGCCAACTCTGTTTCCAAGAGACTGGAACAGAGAAGTTCAGTGTAGGCATAGGGGACCAGATTGGGTGACGAGACGCCAAGCTTTGAACAGGGTGGGCGAAGATATCTGTGTATATTGGCAGGTCCGGTCGAGCGTAGACGTGGGAAATGAACTTAGATGATGCCGCATCCCGACGAATATCTGGCGGGGCGATGTTGCTAAGAACTGGCAGCCATGGAACCGGGGTGGAACGGATGGTTCCAGAAATTATCCTCATGGAGGAATATAATTTGGAATCGACCAAGTGGACATGGGGGCTACGGAACCATACTGGGGCACAGTATTCTGCAGTGGAATAGCATAATGCCAGAGATGATGGTCGTAGTGTGGAAGCGCTCGCGCCCCATGAGGAGCTGGCCACTCTTGCAATGATGTTATTCCTCGCGCCCACCTTTGCTGCAGTTTTTATGAGATGTTTGTGAAATGACAGAGTGCGATCGAGAGTAACGCCAAGATAGACTGGCTGGGCTTCATGCCGGATTCTCATATCGTCAAGCTGCACATTAAGCTCACGTGAGGCTGAGGCATGGTGTAGATGGAAAACAGATGATACCGTTTTTGCAGTGCTAGGGATTAGTCGCCATTTTTTACAGTAATCAGATATCAGAGACATGTCTTTCATGAGTGTTTCCTCAAGGATGTCAAACTTGGATGCCTGAGTTGCACAGCAGATGTCATCGGCGTAGATGAACTTCCTTGAAGAAGTTTCTGGGAGGTCATTGATGTAAATATTAAATAGCGTAGGAGCCAGAACAGAGTCCTGGGGGAGGCAACTTGTTACAAGTCTCCATCTGCTAGACTTGTCACCCAGATGTACCCGGAATCTTCTGTTTTGGAGAAGAAACGATATAGTGTTGGCCACCCATGGAGGCAGGCATCTTGAGATCTTGACTAGGAGACCACGGTGCCAGACCGTGTCATAGGCTGCTGTGAGATCAACATTGGAGATGCATTGGATCGACCTTCCCATGGTGCATCTCATGAGTACCCATTCATTGGGGAAACTGACGATCCTTCCTAGCCGACTGAATCCACATGGATCCCAGTCACTTTCAAAGCCAGCAACAAGCAGTTCCTGCCAGCTTTCAAGCTGTTGGTCCTGCTCTTCGAGTCCTCCAACTTAATGTTGAGGGGCTGTCCTTTGCCAAACATTCTATGGTCATGAGTAGGAACATTCCAAGCTGTCCCAATATCAGTTCCCATCTTCCTCAGGTGTAGCATAGAGTATGTTGTCCACAGGCCCTTTGGAATATAAATAAAATATGCCTACTAGATATCTACAAAATGCAGACCCCTCCCAACTCTTCATCTGCATTATTCCAGCCTTTATGTTCATGATTAATCAACAATTTGTTTGGCCTTGTATTTTAACTCTCTTTTCAGCCACCAAGTTCCAGATGCTAGCATGGTGCTGACCAGACATCCCTGAACAGACAACCCCAACAATGTGTCTTGGAGCTCCACTTCCCCAGAACCCTGCCCAACTAGGGAAAGATAGAGGCAGGCTGGAAGTATGGATCAACCTGTCAATGCCCATGTTCAGCGGGGAAGCAATTACAGAAGGTAGACCTTCCACCTTCTGCATCCCACAATGACCTTGGGTCCATACTCCCAGAGGGATAAAGAATAGGGAAGCTATCAAGGGAGGGTATGGGATACAGAGTTCTGACGGTGGTTATTGTGTGGCGTTGTTCCCCTCTTATCCTATCATTTTGACAGTTTTATTTTTATAAATAAATTATAAATAATATATACATATACACCTATACATACATACATACATATATATATATGTATATATATATATATATATATATATATATATATATATACTGGTTTAAAAGAGTAAGAACCAATAATCCATATAACTTCTGTTTAGAATTCAATACATCCCGGGGCCAGGTGGTGGCACACCTGGCTAAGCGCACATGTTATAGTGTGCAAGGACCTGGGTTTAAGACCCCAATCCCCACCTGCAGGGAGAAAGTTTTGTGAGTGGTGAAGTAGGGTTGCAGGTTTCTATCTCCCCCCTCTCAATTTCTGACTGTCTCTATCCAGTAAAGAAAGATAATAAAAATTAAAAAAAAAAAGAATTCAATACATCCCAAGAAGGAGTAGCTGAACCCTTATACATAAATGTATAAATAGGCAGTCAATAAGCTCTTTAGTAAAGAATGCTTTGAAAAGTCATTAAAGGAAGCCTCCCTCCCACCTTCATTATGATGCTTGTACAGTATCCCCACGTCAACAAGAGGATTTTACACCCCAGAAAATGGGATATTTTAATTTTAATATAGGTGAGGAAGGGCAGGGGTTGTACCTTGTTGGTTGAGAGTATAGAGGGCCAAAGAAATGCAGACAAGTTCTCAGAGTTTTGTAAAACATAATAATGAAAATGGAGAATATGGAAATGGATTTTCTTAAAACTATCCATGTTACATATCCACTTTAATTCCCTGATCTGTTTTCCAAAAGCTTTTATTTTCCTCCATAAGCACTTCAGTCATTTCAAAACTCTTCTTATCACAATGTCATCCTGTCAGGCTAACATCCTTGACTCAGACTAAACCATAAAAGCTTTTGATAGATTGGATTCATTATATCCTACAGAGTTCTTATACATCTACCCTAAATTCTAAGGTGTCTTCAACTGCATGCTAGACTCAGGCAAAACCCTGAACTAGGATATCTCAAAAGATAACCTAACTTTAGAGTGTACTTTGAAATATCTTCCCTAGCTTGTATCAAGCATTTAACTCTCATTTTTCTCAAATTTAAAGTCTAACTAATTTCTATTTCTATCACATCTTAGAAATGAATGATTTTATTAGTTTAAACTTTAAACTAACAGAAGCATCTTTGGAGGAGACTCAGGTCTGAGTTATTGCAGTCAATACTCCTCTGCCAATTCCCCAAAGCTGCTCCTGTTTCATAAGCCTGACAGAGTGCCACTATGCATGTGACTTTCTTACAGGACCATTCTCCCCATAAACTTCTAAAGATCTAACTTCAATATTTATATTTAAAAGTGACGTTTGTGCAGTCTTTCAACTACTCAATCCATTTACTTCATATATTTAAAAAAAAAAAAAAAAAAGTTTGCCTCTTCAGTGCCCATATTTGTTGTATTTTTTTTTCCTTTTACAATATCAGGTCTCATTCTTTTTTTTTTTTTTTTTGTAGTTTCCTGCCAGGCTAACCTGAGGATGTTTCTTCCTGGGCACATGCTCTCTGGGTTGGAGAGAACTCGGCTGCAGCCAACTTAGGCTGCTGCTTACTCAGCGATGCAGGAGAGGAACCAGGAACACTTGTGGCTGACCGGGAATGCAATGCAATGTTTTATTGATCAGAAAAACCTGCCCTTTATATCTTCTGAGACGGAAGTGGCAGGTTAGAAAAAGGAAATGGGTAGGAGAGTGGGTGGAGCTAAGGAAAAGAGAAATAAGATAGCAAGCTTCCATCTATCCAGTGGGGATTAAACCAATGCCCTGCAGGCAGGGCGGGTCTCAGACAAAACAGTGATTATGTAAATAGACCACAGCATTAAGCAGTGTAGGGGGACTGGCCTAATGACCAATAGTTTCTTTTTTTTTTTTTTAGAATTTATTTATTTATCAGAAAGATAGGAAAAGAGAGAGAAAGAAACAGACGTCACTCTGGTACATGTGCTGCCAGGGACTGAACTCAGGACCTCATGCTTAAGAATCCAACGCTTCATCCCTGTGCCATCTCCCGGATCATGGGTCTCATTCTTTACCTATGTTATTAAGAACCTATGGTTTAAGACATTTATCTTCATCCATCTCACACTATTAACTCACTGTCCTATGCTCTATTTCCTTTTTACTCTTGATTTAAGAACTGTATTCCTACATATTTGTTTCTATACTGGCAGATAACTAATTTGTATTCCTGGCACTGACTTAGAGCTCCTAGCCTATATTTTTCTCACTTCAATTATGCTATTTCTACCCACCTTTAGAATATACAAATCTAAGAGTTTTCCTTTTTATATTTACATATTTGTCTATGTTACTAGGGCTTCACTGATTGGACATCTTTATTTTCTTCAGCCCGAAAGACAGATGGAAATAAAAGGAGATGGAAAGACAGCACAGTACCAGAGCTTCTCCCAGTGCAGTGGGGGCTGGGCTCCAACATGAGTTCTGAGCATCACAAAGCAGGCACTTTTTCAAGTGAGTTATCTCCCTGAATCTCTGACAAATTTTTTACTAAAATTTTATTAGTGATTTGACACAGTTTTACAATATTATAAGAGTATGAGGTATAATTCTAAAGCCACATGTGATGTCATCAGAACTGCCTAAGTAGACTGTCATGGTACTCTAAATGCAAAAATTTATATTTAGTTCCATCCAAAGTATGAAAATGTACATATTTTATCACCAACTATTTCATTTCATTAACTATTTTTTTGCTTAGATAATCTTCTAAGCAAAAGAAGTTGTTTTTTTTTCCTTTCTCCTTGATGGCATCTATGTGTGGTGATGCTATATGCCCTGACACAGTGGTGATGTCAGCTTTGGCGACAGAAGGCTGACAGAGTATGCAGTGATTTACGCAGGCGCATGATGGACTGTAGGTGAATCCAGACTGCTGGTGTACAATGCATTGTGGGTAGGCTGAATAAACTTAAAAGGACAGCAGCCGGAACTCTGGGCTCTCTTTGGCTATGACTTCATCTCCTGGTCAGATGCCTCTCAGTGGAGGTGCTCCAGGCACCTATCCGCCATGTCTACTTCTCCTGGGAACTGAACATGTGTGACTCTGCTAGCTGGTAAACTTTTAGACCCCTCTACAGCCATGAGCAATCTTTACCAAACCTTATAATTGTTTATCTTATGGGAATAAACTTTGATAACCATATTCAGACTTTATAGACCTAGTGTACGCTTAACCCTTGATGATAATTGCTTATTTTGCCTTTTACCTGTTTCACCCTAATAAACCGTGTATTGATTAAACCAGTTCCCAGCTCCCACTGTGAATTCTTCTATATGTGCTGCAAGCAGCCCCAACCCCCATACCTCTTTTTAAGTTAATTTACAACACTATGTAGCCTTGCTATTAGTGGCTTTAGAAATCTTCAAGTCTAGAATAGTTTATCTAAATTGCTAAAACTCTGCCACCTTCTCACTGGATTCACTTGCTATGTTTATGTTTCAATTATTATTGAGTCTCTCTCCCTCTTACATGTATTACTTTTCATTTCTTTTGCTAAAAGTAAATTCTAAACACACTGGAGGGATCACTATCCATTTATAAATGTGTTCAACAAAATATAATTTTTATTCCATTGCAAGTCTGTTATTTGTTCTTCACTAACTTTTATTGTTTTATTTATCTTATTGGGAGCTTAATGTTTTACAGTCAACAGTAAATACAATAGAAGTTTTGGATAAACAGCATATACTATCCCTGGGGGCTGTACATGAAGAAATAAATCTGGGGGTTGGGCAGTGGTGCACCTGGTTGAACACATAAGTTACAATGTGCAAGGACCCGGGTTCAAGCCCTTGTCCCCACCTACAGAGGGAAAGCTTTGTGAATGGTGAAGCAGAGCTATAAGTGCCTCTCTATCTCTCTCCCTCTCTATCACCCCCTTCCCTCTCAATTTCTGGCTGTCTCTATCTTATAAATAAATAAAGATAATTTTTTAAAAAGAGATAAATCTTCTAACTATGCTTAAAGTTACTTTCCAGCGTCCCATCAGTGGAACTCATAATCTGTGTACAAAAATTTACTATTAACCTTAATGATACAGTCATGAGAATTCATTTCACAGTCCCTTTTGGTAAAAATTCTGCATACTAATCATCTACTTTCTATGGAAATGCAGGTTTTGAGAATTGATTTATATATCTTTTCTATTAAGGTCAAGGATTATAGGCATATTTAAACAATGAACCTCTTCACCTTCACTGACTTTTCTGTTAAATATATCTTCCCTACATCAGAATAGACTAAATAATTGCTGGCTGTATGAATGAGTATAAAAGATAAGTTTTGGATAATATGTCCAAGAAGTAAAGAAGGAAAGTCCTAGTACAACATACACTGTAAGCCATAGGAAAATAGCATTTACTCTTCCCTCTCCTCAGATGCCTCATCCTGGTTTACTTTATGTACTGCTATTAAGTAATGTTACTATTAACTACTATTAAACTCACAGTCAGTAGTTCAATTTCACCTAACACATTTATACTGCATCTTACAGAATAAGTAAAGCAAAGATTATAGGGAAGAAAATTAAAGGGGTAAACATTTTAGTGCTGAAAGGCAGAAAGTTTTTTTAACTTGACATTTGAGGACTTCCAATAGTCCTCATGACAGGGACAATGGATGTCAAATAGAATTCCCCAGCTAACAGCCTCCTATTAAGGCCAGGAAGGTATTGTCATTTGTGGACTTTTTTTTTCTTTTTTCTTTTTTCTGATCTTCTCAGGTAGACCTGGAGTCACAGAGAAGGAACTCCACTCTATTAATTCCTGCTTCTTCACAAGAAACTTCAGACTCCCACTAGAGTGTCTGTCTCTAGAACAGTCCCTGAGTATTTTCAGATCACATTCACTAGCTTATTATGGCTTTAGTTGCTAAGATTTTCTTAAAGATCCCACAGCAGCAAGGTTCTGAATATTTCATAGTGTATTGCAAATTCTAGCTAAACATTACTTAAAGACATCTGTTATTTAAAGATAATCTAGTGTGTGCCCAAAATATAATCTCTGGCAAAGAGAAGCTCTATGCTTTATGGATGTTAGTGGGGGGAAAAACATTCAGAATTGGTTACATGCTCCAAGAAAGTGGTAATTTTCACTCACACGACTATTAACTTATCAGATCATAACAAAACAAATGAACAGACTGGCTCACTTTGTTTACAATAATGTCAGGGGAAATCTAAGATTATAATAAGGGTCTAGTTACATGAATTATTGAACAATTATGAAAGGAGTAACGTGGCACACAAACATTATCTTTCTCTTGCTCTCATTTTTATGTAAGTACAGTTGACATCACATTTTTATCAATTCACCTGTTGACAGAGACTTAAGTTGTTTCCATAAATAATGCAATAAATATGGGGATGCAGGTGTCTTTTCAATATCCTCTTTTCATTTTCTTTAAATATATGCCCTATAATGGATCAATTGTAGTTCATTTTTATTTTTACTTTTTAAAAAACGTATGTACTATTTTCCATAAAGTTTCTGCCAATTTATATTCACACTAATAATGCATGATGGTTATCTTTTCTTTGCATCATCACCAACATATCTCTTGTACTTTTTAAAATTTTATTTATAAAAAAGAAACACTGGCAAAAACCATAGGACAAGAGGTGTGGGGCTATGTGTAAGCTTGATGGAGCTTAGGGAGAACTCCCCCTATCCTTGGATGGAGGTCCCTCTAGTTAGTCTCTCTCAACCGAGCTGAGCAAAGGGGAGAAACCACGTTTTCTCAGACTTAGCTCTTTCCTTCTTGACTCTCAAGCCCAACAGAAACCTCACTACTCCTCTCCATTAACCACAGGCCACATGGCTGCCTACCTTAAGATTCATTTATTCAAAGTTCACCTCACCTTCTGATCACAGAGGAGAACACACCTTATCACATACTCCATCATACACCTCAGACCCCAGACAAGAGAAATTCCAAACTATATGGCCTTTTGATATCCATCTTCTCTCTGTCTCACCCTACTGGTTTAACCCCTATGCTTCTCTCAAATACCTTTGGATAATTAAATTGCTTGCATCATGGAGAATAGCTGTCTTGTATTTCATCAATTCCCGACATACCAGCCTCCTACCATAGGGGCAAGCTGACCTTTAAGAAACCTGTAATTTCTGACATGTTTGAAATATGTTCTTTGTTTGGTTTTCTATTTAAACTCATGTCCACCTGCCAGTAAAGGAGAGTTGATATTTGAGAGCACATCATTTCTCCCTGGTGTCCTTACTTCATTTCGTCCCTTGAGCGAGCGAAAGAGAGCCGGTTGGTTGCCTTCCTGCTGGAGATCACCCCGCCAGAAAGCCGACAAAGAGGGGTACAACTCCACACAATTACCACGACCAGAACTCCACCATATCCCATTCCCTCCCCTGATTGCTTTCCTGTTCTTTATCCCTCTGGGAGTATGGACCCAGGGCCATTATGTGGTGCAGAAAGTGGAAGGTCTGGCTTCTGTAATTGCTTCTCTGCTGAACATGGGCAATGGCAGATCTATCTATACTCCCAGCCTGTCTCTCTTTCCCTAGAGGGGCAAGACTCTGGGGAAGCTGAGCTCCAGGACACATTGGAGGGGTTGTCTGCCCAGGGAAGTCCAGTTGGCATCACGGTAGCTTTTTACTACAGCTATTCTAAAAGGTGTAAGGATATTCATTGTGGTTTTGATTCAGATTGTTCTAATAAGTAGCAACTATGTTTATTTGTATGTCTTCTTTGGATAAATGTCTTTCCTCTGCTAATTTTTTTATTGTTACTATCTTTATTTATTGGACAAAGAAAGCCAGAAATTGAAAGGGAAGATGGTGATAGAGACAGAAAGAGACAGGGAGACATCTGCAACTCTGTTTCACCACTCGTAAAGCTTTCTCCCTGCAAGTGGGAACTGGGGACTTGAATCTGGGACCTTGCACATTTTAAAATGCATGCTCAACCAGGTGTGCCACCACCATCCAGTTCCATTTCTAATTTTTTTATCTTTATTTGTTAGAGATAGCCAGATCAAGAGGAAAGATGGTGATAGAGATGAAGAGACTTCTGCCCATTTTAATCAATACTTTTGTTATTTTCAGCTGATTATAAAATGCAGATATTTATCTAGTAGATGCTATAAAATATATCTTTCCCATTTTTATATTACTCTTCCATTTCATTAGGTTTCTCTTTACATATACAAGTAGTATGAATTAGTTTGATACAGTCCCACTTAGTGACTTTGTTAATTGTACTTCTTATGTCATTTAAAGTTATTGAGAACAACAGCAAGGAGTATTTTTTTTTTTTTGTGAAAGCATGGTAAGAGCATAATGGAACTCCCATCATAAAGATGGAGGTCTAAAAAGATACCTCACCTGTCAGTCTCTCCCTTTCCGGGGTTGAGCATGGAGGAAAAGCTTTCCTGACTCAGTTTCCCCTTGTCAGTCTCCCAAGCATCAAAAGAACCTACACCCCTTAACATTTAACTCATTCTCTTGTTATAAACCAAATGGTTTGCCTGCTTAAAGTTCACTATAGTTAACCTGTTTTTGATCACACATACTCCATTCTGCCTTGACCAAAAGGCACTCCTTTCTATTTCTTTCACCTCCTTCTCCACTTTGGTCTAACTTCTCTATCTTATCTCTCTGCCTTCAAGGTTTTTTTCTGTCTGCTTCTCTCTTGTCACTAATCACTCCGGAACTCCCCTTTTCCATTATCAGTTCTCTTCATTCCTTAGAACTTTGGCCATGGTTGTTCTGACCTTGAAAACCTACCACTATTGCCTCATGTGAAAAATGCCCTTTGTTCCCTTCTGCTACTTAAACCCTGCCTTCTGTACAGTAAAATACATCATTTGTGATTAAAATGGTCTCCTGGTCCTTTTTCTGTTGTTAGCCACTAGAGTTAACAAGAGAGGCCAGTAGCAAGGCTTACCTCTATTGAAAGGCCATCCACACGAGTGCCAGCATCTGGTGCCCTGAACAAGGGGCAAATACTCCCCTCCCTCAACTTCAGAAGCCTCTGCCGCTTCACTTTGGCCCATCAAGCCCCAGGCACACTGACCTAGCTGGCAGGTACCCTATCCCTCTGCCTCCAGAAAGAAACAGAAGAGAAGAAAAAAGAGCACCCCAAGGTAAGTCAAAAGCTGCTTTAGCCTCCTAAAAAACTTTTTCTCCTTCTCTCTGTCCCTCATCCTCAAGGAAAGTCTGCCACGTGGACTTAGAGACAAGCCCTCACTCAGGAGAGCCCTGGCCAAGCTGTTTAGGTGAGCTCCACTGCCTAGTTCCACCTGCCTGTTAAGATGGCAAACTGTCCTCTTTTCTTCTCCCACATAAAGTGTGGCATTTTTTTCTATCTCTCTCATATTTCAAAAATTCCTCTGTCATGGGCAACTTCCCTTCTCACCAAAAGGACCCCCAAGTCCACTGTTTAAAACCCGCCGCTTCCATGGCTCCTGTGGTGACCTCTCCACCAGCCACTGCGCAGCTTACCAACAAAAATATTCCTGTCAGCCCTATGACAGGGCTTTTCCTACTGGGCTGGTCCACCCATTTCCCGTTATGTTGCCACACAGTAGACAGAGGCCACAAGTCTCTGGGCCCACTAAACTGCCCACTCTGGTGCTCCGCTCTGAGTCCTCCCTCCCTAGTAAAATGGTTAAATCAGACTCTGAAACAGCTATAACTTAAAAAGATCAAGTTGCTTATCTTAACCTCCCCCCATCCCAGGCATTTCCCTGGCGCTACAAGGGCGAGAGAGCTTCCCTAAAATTTCCTTTAACTTATCCCCCTGAAAATGTCACACTCAGCCAGACATGGCAGCTTTTTCCCATGCTTAAAATTTATGCCTTAGATAAAATCCATCTTTCATGATATGACACAAGATTTAAACACACCCCAAGACTAAAAAAAACTTGTTAGAAACCACACAGCCAGCTCATTGTGTTACAACACTTCAGTCCTAAATGGGTTAAAAACAATCTACCTCTAAAGCCCTCAAAACAGGTTAAACAATACTACTACTACTACTACTACTACTAATAATAATAATAATACTGAGCCAACAATATACAAGTAGTTTGAATTAGTTTGATACAGTCCCACTTAGTGACTTTGTTAATTGTACTTCTTGTGTCACTTAAAATTATTGAGAACAACAGCAAGGAATATTTTTTACTATATTTCTGGAAATTTTATAGTTTCAGTTCTGAGATCCCATGTTCACTCTGTAGTTCCATGTTCAATTGCCAGCACCACCATAAGTCAGAGCAAAGCAATGTTCTAGTCTCTCACTCTCTGTATATTGCCCTTTGTATCTCTCTCTCTCTTTCTCTCTCTCTCTCTATCTCTCTCACCCTCCACCCTCTCTCTCTCTTTCTCTCTCTCATTAAAAGAAAATAGAGGGTGAGAGGTAGATAGCATAATGGATATGCAAACATACTCTCATGCCTGAGGCTCCAAAGTCCCAGGTTCAGTCCCCGTACCACAATAAACCAGAGCTGAACATTTAGTACTCTGGTTAAAAAAAAGAAAAAGAAAATAGATAAAAGTATTAAAATAATATTATTAATAGTAACAAAGAGATAGCTCACCAGATAGGGCATGTATCTTGTCATGTACCTTGTGCAGCCTAGATTCAAGTCCTTAATTCACATGGAAATACTATGCCACCAGAGGAAGATACAATATTGCAGTGTCTCTCTTTCTCTCAGTCACTCTGTTTCTTTTCCTAAATAAAAAAGCAGCCCAGAGCAGAGAAACTACATGCATAAGGTTCCAGTTAGGGGAAAAAAATTAAAGGAATATATCAATAGTATGCTTTAATACACCCTTTAATTCTTATCCTTTGTGTTGTGTCTATTTTTAGAATAATAGTATCAAAGCTCTCTGGACAACTACTTTAATTCTAGGTCTTTTTTTTCTTATATTAAAGTTAGGAACAGATAAAACATTCTTATTATTCTTTGAACCACACACAGATAATGGTTTCTTCTAAGTGCCTATCGAAACCCTTACTATAATTTAAGGTCTTTCTTATTCTGTGTCTTCTAGAGATAAAAAAAAAAAAAAAAAAACCTATTACCTTTGTAAAGCTCTTCAAATACTTGAAGTAGGTTAACATCCTTTTCCTCTCTAAACTGGCCCACATCATGTCATTATATATTTTTTTCTCCTAAGAATCTATTTGCTAAATTTTTCCATAATTTGTCCATGCTTTCTAGTGTTTATTTTGAATTATTGAAATCTTTCATAAAAATTAACTACTAGATTTTCAAAGCTAATTTTTTGTTTTACTAATATAATATTTAAACCCATTCTGTCAATACTATAAATATCAAATTTATTTCAAATTATTTTGTGCTGGGGTCATATTAAATATAATAAACTATGTGATGGAATCAATCAATATTTTAATAGCCAATAATCAGTTACTCAAAGTCTACTATATATCAAATAATATAAAGTTCCAAAGAGCATAAGAGACACTAAAGTAAAAAGTTATACATATATTAGAGGAACTCCAACAAGGAAGTATATGTGATGCCTTAAATAGTGAAATTACAAAAATATCTCAGTCTGCCATAGGTTTAAGAGAGATAGTGATAGCATCCCTGGGAAATGGCAGAGTAAATAGAATATTGAACTCTTAAGCATGATTGGAAAAGATGAAGTAAAACTATCACTATTTATAGATGATATGAGAATATATAGAGAGAATCCAAACAAATCAAGCAGAAAAGTCCTAGGACTGTTTGGCTATATAGTAAGGTGGCAGGTTACAAAATTAATATTCAGAAATCAGTGGCATTTTTCTATGAAAACACAAAACCAGAAGATGAATTTTTTTAAAAAAATCATTCCTGTTTACAGTAATAGAAAAAATGATCAGGTTTATAGGAATAAATCTAACAAAGGAGGTGAAAAGCTTGTACATTAAAATTTATGCTATGAAATATAGAAAAGGTACAAAGAAATGGAAAGATATTCTATGTTTTGGGCCTGGAAGAATTAACATTGATAAAACGACTGTCCTTCCCAAAGTTATATACAGATTTAATGCAATCCTCATCAAAGTTTCATTGAGTTTTGGGGATAGATAGCATTTAAGTTAAGCAAAGAGACTTTCATGCATGAGGTTCAAAAGCCCCAGGGTTAATCCCCATACCAATATAAGCCAGGGTTGACCAGTGGTCTGTTAAAAAAAAAAAAAAAAAAAAACAATGAGGGGGGGAGTGTAGTGAAGAACTTGAGAACTTAAAAAGGTTGTTGATTTCCTATTTCCCCTCATTTTTATTCAGTTTCTTTAAATGAATAGAAAAAAAGGAACAAACACTTATCTGGAACCAAGAAACACCCAAAGTCATCAGAGTAATCACAAAGATAAAGAAGACTGAAGGCATAATGTTTCCTGACATCAAATTATATTATAATGTTATTATCATAAAGATTACCTGGTACTAGAACAAAATTAGAAACACAGAGAGTGAAATAGATTTGAAAGCTCAGAAATAAGTCCCCAAAACTACAGACAAATAATTTTTGATAAAGGAGTACAGAGCATCAAATAGAGAGTCTCTTCAACAGATTGTGGTAGGAAAATTGGGCTGACAAGTACAAAAGAACGAAATAGCATCACCACCTATCACTATGAACAAAAAAAAAAAATCAACTCAAATGAATCAAAGATATGAATATTAGAAATAAACCACAAAATAAAAAACAGAAGAAAACACTGACAGAATACTCCATAATTCTTGCTTTAAAAATGTCTTTGAAGATTGAGTCCAGTAGTAATGAAATCAAAAGCAAAAATAACTCATGGAATTAGAATCAAACTGAGAAATTTTTGCATAGGAACTTTCACCAAAACAAAACAAACAAAAATACTTAAAAGAATGGTAGAAAATAGTTATAAAGAACTTACAAAACTCACCATCAACAACAAACAAAAAACAAGGAGATGCTAAGTATACCAAAGAAGATAACCAGACAGCCAACTGACATATAAAAAAAAGTCCAGTCACTCATTGTCAGATAAATGCAAATACAGACAAAATGAGATACTACCCTAAACCTGTGGGAATGTCACACAATAGAAACAAGTGTTGGCAAGAATATGGGGTGGGGGAGGGGTGGCAGGTAGCTTCCTTCTAAGTGCTTGGTGGGGACATAAATTAATTCAACCTTTCTTCAGAACAATCTGGATATTGGATATTCCTCAGAATATCAGAAGTAGATCTACCCTGTTATCTGGTAATTCCTCTCAAGTATTTACCCAAAAAACAAAAACACCTATTGAAAAGGATCTATGTACATCTATATTCATAGCAGAACAATTCATAATAGCTCAAACTTGAAAACAAGCCAGATACCCAGTGCCACATAAGTGGCTTGGAAAACTTTGATATATAGGAGGTGGGCAGTGATACATTCAGCAGAGTGCTGGTTACCATGCACAAGGACCAGGGTTGATTAAGTTCCCAGTGCACACTTGCAGTGAGGAAGCTTCAGAAGTGGTGAAGTAGTACTTCAGGTCTCTTTCTCACATATATATATAATCTTCCTCACTCCCTCCCTCCTTATCTCCTACTTCCCTCTTAATTTCTATTTCTATCTGAAAGAGAAAAAAAGAAAATGCCTTTCAGGAGCAGTAGATTTGCCATACAGGCACCAAGTCCCAGTGATAACACTGGTGGCAATAAAAGAAAGAGAAGGATGAAGAAAATTTATTTGTGATATATACATAATGGAAAATTATGCAGCTCTTAAAAATAATGACTTCATCTCCTTTGCCTCCATTTGGACAAAAATTGAAAGAAGCACATTAAGTGAGATAAGCCAAAAATAGTGACCTCACTTACAAGGTAGACTTAAGAAACAAGGACAGAAAGGAAAACTTGAAAATTGTGCATGTATTGTATTGCACTAAAACAAAGGATTCTGGGGAAGGGGGGAAGGAAAGGGTACAATATTGAATCATGGTTTATGATGATAAGAGGGAAGGAAAGGGTACAGTGTTGAGTCATGGTTTATGATGATAGAAATGGACCTAAATTAGGGGAGTGAGAATATTTTGCAAATACCTATCAAGGGGCAATGAGAAATTTTACCCATAATCCAACAACTGTACTCTACATTACTAAGTCCCCTTCTCCCCCAGTAAAATGAAAAAAAAAATACAGTAAATTTTGGATGGATATGTCTGAGTTTATGTCTTCATGGATACTAACCATGCTAACATGTAATTTTAGATGATTACAATACATCCTAAATATTCTCCACATCAAATTAAAGTTTTGCATTAAGTCCAACATTAAAAAGAACATTTTGTTTTTCTTAGGCTGCATCTACACGTAAGCAACACATTGATCCCTTTTTGGCAGATAATTTTTTTCTTTTAGGTGTCTCAAATGGCACAATCAATCAAATTGACTATATAATGATCCAGAATAGCCATTACAAAATAACCTTGAGGTGAAATGCTTTGACCTTTTCCAAGGATCAATTCCTGACCCCATACTTTACCTTTGGAAGCTGACACCCTTAGGCACTCAATCAATGTAAGAATTCATTGAAGTCTTTCACTTTCATAAGTGCTGTATGCAAGTCCATTTATCATTTTCTCTCAGTGGAGAAATATCTCACTTCAAGTACCCTTGAGATCTATGAGAATTAATTCCAACAGAGTTCTAGAGTTCTATTTTCTTTTTTTTTAATTTTGTTTAAACTGATATGCATTTATAGATTTAAAAAAAAAATAAAGAGTTACATGGCTGCTCTCCTTCAGCCAATGTATTTCAAGCAATAAGAAATTACATTAGAATTGAAAAATTGCATTAGGTTCTAAGCAAATGCTTAATACCCCTGGATAACTAAAGCAAGTTGTCTAATCAATCTTCTTTGGAAATACTAATAAGTACATGATTTCTCTTATAAAAGGACATCATTCTCTGTAACTGTGGTAAAACACACTAGCAGAGGATTTGGATATTGAATCAGAAAATAATTTTAAAAGATCAGCAGAAATTTATTAGAAAGACCTATGGTAAATCATAGAAAATCTAGAAAAATTAATCTGTGTCAGAACCAAATAGAGGCTGGGATAGTAGCACAGCAGGTTAAGTGCACATGGCACAAAGCGCAAGAATCCGAGTTGGAGTCCCCAGCCCCCTACCTGCAGGGAGGGTCACTTCACAAGCGATGAAGCAGGTCTTTCTTTCTCTCCCTTTCTCTGGCACCCCTCTTCTCAATTTCTCCCTGTCCTATCCAGCAGCAACATCAGTAGCAATAATAACAACAAGGGCAACAAAAATGGGAAAAAGTGGCCTCCAGGGTCAGTGGATTTATAGTGCAGGCACCAAGCAATAACCCTGGAGGCAAAAAAAAAAAAAAGGAAGGAAGGAAGGAAGGAAGAAAGAAAGAAAGAAAGAAAGAAAGAAGGAAAGAAAGAAAGAAAGAGAGAAAGAACCAAACAGAACCAGTCACAATCAGCCTGCTGTCCAGGAGTAATCTTACTGTGCAGCCTTAGCTAACAGCATTACCATCACTGGGAAGCACCTGGCAGTGTTACAGACTGCATACTCTCAGAATTTTTTTCCATGCTATGCATTTAACTTTAATTATTTTTTTTACTTTTTAAAAAATATTTATTTTCCCTTTTGTTGCCCTTGTTGTTTTATTGTTGTTGTAGTTATTATTGTTGTTGTTGTTATTGATGTTGTCATTGTTAGATAGGACAGAGAGAAATGGAGAGAGAAAGAAAGATAGACACCAGCAGACCTGCTTCACCACTTGTGAATCGACTCCCCTCCAGGTAGGGAGCCGGGGCTTGAACCAGAATCCTTATGCTGTCACTGTGCTTTGCGCCACCTGTGCTTAACCCACTGCACTAATGCCTGACTCACTAATCTTTATTTTTTACTAGAGCACTTCTTAGCTCTGGATAATGGTGGTGCAGAGAACTGAACCTGGGACTTTGGAGTCTCAGGCATGAGAGACTGTTGGCATCACCATTATGCTATCTAACTTCATCCACCTATACATTTTTTATTAGTGATTTAATATGAGTTACAAAATTAAGGAATAACAGAGGTATAATTCCAAAACTTCCCATCACCAGAGTTCTGTGTCCCCAATCCCTCCAATGGAAACTGCCATAGTTTTCCCAAATTCACATATGTGGGTGGACTATTATTTCTATGAATATCTATCTACATTTGCCCAATTTTTTTTTATGGTCCTTCTCTTCCTAAGTCATACCTACATCTATTACTACTTACAAATGTCCTTTTTGGTTTTCACTCCTCTCTCTGGACTGATTGGAGTTCAGAGCCCTCTGGTTTACTTTTAACTTTTCTCCTCCTCTAGGAGTAGAAAAAATCTTTATGTGTTATAGATGGTGGGGATTCTGGCTTCTGTAATTGCTTCTGTACTGGACATGGATGTTGGTAGATTGATCCATACCCCCAAGCTACTTCTGTCTTTTCCTAGTGAGGTAGGTTCTGAAGAAGTGAGACCTCAGGTCATATTGGTGAGATAATCTTCCCTGGGAAGTCAGGATGGAATCATAGTAGCATCTACAACTTGGTGGCTGAAAGATGGCAATATATAAAGCAGGGAAAATTATTTAATAAACAGTAATCAAAAAGTAGGAATAGAACATATGAGATTAGAGATCCTGGGGTGGAAAGAAACTAGGAAGTCTATTTTACCTATGTTCTTATAAGCCCATGACTTTAATAAGTTTTGCCTAAGCTTGCTAGCTAATGACTTTAGTCATTTTTTTCTGAGCGTGATAGCTAATATTCAGAGGGACTAAAAATATTGTCTGGAAAGACGGTGTCAGAGATGAGAATAGAGCTGGATGAGGGCAGAGAGTAGCTCTCAAACTTGAAGAAAGTATATAAATACAATTAACTGTTTACCCCATTAACATGATCCAGGGCCCATATATATTCACATTTAGCACAGGAGCCTGTGTAACCTCTGAGACCCTTTCAGTTTGAAATTGTAGTTCATGGTCACAGTTAGGAACATTCTAAGCTGCACTTATTTCAGGACCAGAGTTCCTTGAGTAGTGGAGTAGTCTGATTCAACCTCCCTTCGGAGACTGGGGAAGTCCTTCCCCTTGCTACTTTGTAGTGAGGGAAAGGTTCTTGAGAGGGCCATAAGAGGTTTTATGATGACATTCTGAATAGAAGTGACCAGTGCTACTCAGTGATAAGGAAATTCTGATATCTCCTATGATATGGATTTTGAAAATATGTTCAGTGTATAAGACACACAAGGACAAATACTGTATGGCTCTACTTCTGTGATGTACCTAGCATTAAAACAAACAAAAGGAAGAGGGTAGATAGCATAATGGTGATGCAAACAGATTCTCATGCCTGAGGCTCCAAAGTTCCAGGTTCAGTCCCCTGCACTGCCATAAACCAGAGCTGAGCAGTACTCTGGTAAAAAAAAAAAAAAAAAAAAAAAAAAAAAGTGACCAGTGATGGTAAAGAGAGGAGTCTATTAGATGTTTTGGCCTCTATTCTCTATGGAAGAATTCAAGGATTCCCTGAATAGGGCTCCAGATGAAGAAGATAGTTAGGAATTGATCAGAAAGTCCATCATTAGGTGAGACAGTCTTTTGTTCTTACCCAGCTTTTGTAGCTTATCTTATGAGCTTAGACTTTCTCCCAGTTGATAAAGCATTGAGTGTCATTTGTTGTCTCTAAACTGGTGTTAGTTTTTTGTTTTTATTGTTATTGGGAGGTTAAAAGTTTACAGTACAGCTGTTAACACATCAGAAAGAACAGTAATAACAAATGTTGCAGAGGTTGTAGAAGTAAAGGAACTCTTTTACACTGCTGATAGGAATGTAAATTGGTCCATCCTCCATGGAAATTTGTCTGGAGAACTCTCAGAAGGCTAGAAATGAACCTATCCTATGACCCAGGAATTCCTCTCCTGGGGATATATCTTATGTAAGCAAACATACCCAATACAAAGAGATCTAGGTACACCTATGTTCATCATCACAGCACAATTTGCATTACCCAAACTTGGAAGCATTGTAGGTGTCTAGCAACAGACAAGTGGATAAGAAAGTTGTGGTATATATGCATAAGGGGATACTATGCAATTCTTCTTCTTCTAGCGTTTGCCCTTCTTCCGTAGCCAGTCAACAGCATCAGGTTGAGCCTGATGTAAAGTTTCGAGACCTCCTTTGAATCTGGAGAGGTGGCAGTTGTTGACTTTGTGGGTCATAGTCTGTCTGTAGCCGCAGGGGCAGTTCGGGTCGTCTCTGGCTCCCCAGCGATGGAACATAGCGGTGCACCGGCCATGGCCTGTTCAATAGCGATAGCGATTGAGGAGGGCCCAATCATAACGTGCTAGGTCAAAGCCAGGTTGGCACTTGCAGGGGTCTGTGATGAGGTGTTCGTTCTTTACCTCAGCTGACTGCCAACTCTGTTTCCAAGAGACTGGAACAGAGAAGTTCAGTGTAGGCGTAGGGGACCAGATTGGGTGATGAGACGTCAAGCTTTGAACAGGGTGGGCGAAGATATCCGCGTATATTGGCAGGTCCGGTCGAGCGTAGACGTGGAAAATGAACTTAGATGATGCCGCATCCCGACGAATATCTGGCGGGGTGATGTTGCTAAGAACTGGCAGCCATGGAACCGGGGTGGAACGGATGGTTCCAGAAATTATCCTCATGGAGGAATATAATTTGAATCGACCAAGTGGACATGGGGGCTACGGAACCATACTGGGGCACAGTATTCTGCAGTGGAATAGCATAATGCCAGAGATGATGGTCGTAGTGTGGAAGCGCTCGCGCCCCATGAGGAGCTGGCCACTCTTGCAATGATGTTATTCCTCGCGCCCACCTTTGCTGCAGTTTTTATGAGATGTTTGTGAAATGACAGAGTGCGATCGAGAGTAACGCCAAGATAGACTGGCTGGGCTTCATGCCGGATTCTCGTATCGCCAAGCTGCACATTAAGCTCACACGAGGCCGAGGCATGGTGTAGATGGAAAACAGATGATACCGTTTTTGCAGTGCTAGGGATTATTCGCCATTTTTTATAGTAATCAGATATCAGAGACATGTCTTTCATGAGTGTTTCCTCAAGGATGTCAAACTTGGATGCCTGAGTTGCACAGCAGATGTCATCGGCGTAGATGAACTTCCTTGAAGAAGTTTCTGGGAGGTCATTGATGTAAATATTAAATAGCGTAGGAGCCAGAACAGAGCCCTGGGGGAGGCAACTTGAGACAAGTATCCATCTGCTAGACTTGTCACCCAGATGTACCCGGAATCTTCTGTTTTGGAGAAGAAACGATATAGTGTTGGCCACCCATGGAGGCAGGCATCTTGAGATCTTGACTAGGAGACCACGGTGCCAGACCGTGTCATAGGCTGCTGTGAGATCAACAAAGACAGCACCCATCTTTAAATTCTTCTAGAATCCATTTTCAATGTAAGTTGAGAGGGCCAGGGCTTGTTCACAGGTAGATCTTCCTGGGCGGAAACCAGCCTGGGCGGGTGATAGGAATTTCTCTGTAAGATGAGAAATACGTGACAGAAGCAGCCTCTCAAGGAGTTTGTAACACACGGAGAGGAGAGAAATTGGTCTATAGCTGGCGGCCAGTGTTGGGTCTTTCTTTGGTTTCAAAACTGCTATAATCTTCGCGTGACGCCAAACTTTGGGCATAGACTCAGATTCCAAGATGTGGGACAGGAATGAAGCAAGCCACTTCTTTGCCGCAGGACCCAGGTTAAGAATGAGTTCTGGGGTGATGTTATCATAGCCAGCAGCTGTTCCCGGTTTAATCCTCTTCAAAGCGTCTTCCAGTTCAGACAGTGTAAAGGGAGAGATTTTTGGAGATGGACAAGATAACTGGAAGTGGGATGACCACTCATGGGAAATTTATCTTTTCCAGACTGGGTCGATCTTAGCATGTCCAACTTGAGTTAGGTGACTGGCCACTGAGTTTGGAGATACGGGAGGATGGGAGACGGGAGGGGGTTGGCTACCGGCACCCAGTCTGTGAAGAAGCTTCCAGGCCTTCCTACTTGAGTGGGTGAAGTTCAGACTTTCCGTGAGTTGTTGCCAGCGGGCTTGGTGTGCTGCATCCAGGGAGGCAATGAAATGGTCAGCCACATCTGGGTCGCCCGACTCATCATACTGCTTTAGTAGTTGCTCGCATTCAGCATCAAGACAAGGCGTATAGTTAGCATGTCTCCCATGAGGAATGGCTTGGGAAGCTGCTTTCAAGATGGCTTGGTGGAAGCGCCTGTAGGAATCTTCAGAGGGGATAGAGTTAATTGGAATTGCAGGAATAGATTTGTTGGTAAGATCACTGAACAGATGCCAGTTTGCTTTCCGAAAGTTCCATCTTAGTTTCTCCGAGCACAGAATCAGTGGGAGCTGGAGACCAATGTGGATGATAGCTGGGCGGTGATGACTGTGCAGGAAGATCTTCAGAACTTGTCTCGTAGCGGGAAAGGCTTGGCTGTTGACTGTGCTAATCCAGCACAGGTCGGGTGACGAGTCTTTATTCCATCTAGCACTGTGAAAAGAGCCTGGCTGTTTGGGTTCGTATAACAGGGAGAGGTCATTTGCTGAAGCCCAGTCAGCTAAGATAGAGCCGTCAGCATGAGCGGAGGAATATCCCCAGTCTTGGTGATGACTATTAAAGTCTCCAACGTAAACGGCTGGGTGATTCGGGCTAGGCAGGACCTCATTATCCCATGAGGTACTGGGAGGCTTATATACGTTGACGAGCTGAATAGTTCCAATAGTAATGGAGTCGTAGAAGGTCGAAGAGGCCGTATGGTAAACATCCGCAAGACACGATTTGGCGTAGATGGCTCGGCCATGTTTAGGATGGAGATTATAGCATATTAAATCGAATCCACTGATGGTGAATCGAGCAGCTTCATCAACTGCTATATGTGTTTCTTGTAGGCAGATGTTAACATCTGCCTGATGCTGAATCGCCAATTGACCAATAAGAACGCGTTTGGCAAAGGACAGCCCCTCAACATTAAGTTGGAGGACTCGAAGAGCAGGACCAACAGCTTGAAAGCTGGCAGGAGCTGCTTGTTGCTGGCTTTGAAAGTGACTGGGATCCATGTGGATTCAGTCGGCTAGGAAGGATCGTCAGTTTCCCCAATGAATGGGTGCTCACGAGATGCACCACGGGAAGGTCGATCCAATGCATCCCACAATTATTAAATTATTAAAATAAAGTCACCTCTCTGAACTTCAAATTGTGCTTGTGGACTCTCTACTCAGCTACCTTTAGAGTTTAAAAGCAGATTCCCATTGTGGACCTCTGCTTCACCTCCTCAAGAGTCAAAGTAGAGGAGGCTTAGCAGTGGTGCACCTGATTGAACAGACATATTACAATGATCAGGGTTTTAGGTTCAAGCTCCAGGTCCTCACCTACAGGGGAGAAGCTTCACAAGCAGTTAGGCAGTTTTGTAGTTATTTCTATCTCCCCCATCCTTCTGAATTTCTCCCTGTCTCTATCCAAAATATAAATAAATAAATAAATAAATAAATAAATAAATAAATAAATAAATAATCAAAGTTGAGGACACTTGTATCTCACCATATTTGGATCATATACCAGGTACTAGAAAAGAGAAGGAATAAAATAGTGCATATATATATATACTTTTAGAAGACCAAGAAGTGGCAAACCAGTTGAATGAACATGTTATTACCATGTCAAAGACATGTGTTAAAGCCCCCATTCTCCACCTGCAGGAGGGAAGCTTCACAAGAAGTAGTGAAGCAGTTGTGTAGGTTTCATATCTCCTTATCTCTCCCTCCTTACCTCTCCACCCAATTTCTCTCCATTCTATAAATTGAAAAAGAAAAGAAAAGAAGAGAAGAGAAATCCCTTTAGCAGTCATGAATGTGGCTCAGAGTTTGGCAAAGGGCTCCAAAATCGATTCCCAGCATTTCATATACCAGAATGATGCTTTGATTCTCTCATTAGCACAAAAGATGTTAAAAATTCTTTTAGGTCATATAGCTTTAGGGGCTTCCTAGTTATTATGATGCATAACACCACAGTCTATATACAGCAGTATTTCCTAAATAAGTTAAAATAAGTGGTATGGAATAGTAAGCAAAGAGGAAAAAAGGCATTTTCACATATTTCTAGAGATATGATTTTTTTTTGCCTCCAGGGCTATCATTGGGGCTCAGTTCTTGTATTGTGATTATGAATCCACTGCTCCTGGTGGTCATTTTTTTCTGTTTTATTGGATAGGATAGAGAAATTGAGAGGAGAGCATAGAGAGGAGGAGAGAAAACCACCTGTACACATGCTTCACCACTTATGAAGTGACGTACCTGCAGATGGGGAGCCTTGGGTTTGAACCAGGATCCTTTCACCTGTCTATGTGAGCTTCAACCCATGCACCACCAACTAACTCCTGAGGAATAATTCTATTTGAGATGAGGAATGACAAAACGATATATGACATTAGATATCATGTTTTAAGTAATTTTATCCAAACATTAAATAAAGTATGATCATGAAAATCTTTTCAGGAAATAAAACATGGTTAACCTGTTCTGTGAGTAAATATGTGAAGGTATTATAAAAATATAAATGTCAATATACATGTTAGAACAGCCACAATAGATGAAATCAATAGTGGCACTATTGGTAACAGACATTATGCTAAGTGAAATGAACAGTGAATGGCAAATTATATGTAATATCAATTTTACATGGACTCTAAAAATTTAAACCAAACATACCCATCCAAAAATATTTGTGTATACCTATGCTCACAGCAGCACAATTCGTAATAGTCAAAACTTGGAAGCAACTCAGGTGTCCAACAACAGATTAGTGATTGAATAAGTCATGGCATATATACATAATAGAATACTGCTAAGCTAGTAAGAATGGTTATTTCTCCATCTTTACCCCATCTTGGATAGAGCTTGAAGAAATCATGTTAAGTGAGATAAGTCAGGAACAGAATTATGAAGATGGGATGATCTCACTCATAGACAGAAGCTGAAAAACAAGATCAGAAGGGAAAGCACTAAGCAGAACTTGGACTGGAGTTGATGTATTGCAACAAAGTAAAAGACTGGGGTGTGAGGTGAAGGTGAAGGTTCTGAAACAAGATGGCAAAGGAGGACCTAGCAGGGGTTATATTTTTATGCATGTACAATCTACTTTGTTTTATTATAGACTGTAACATTAATCCCCCAATAAAGAAATTAAAAAAGAACTATACAAGTTCTATGTCTATTCAAATTATACAAAGGCAAGATGGAAACTGACATTAATTTTTTTTATTTGCTGGAATTTCTCTTTCAAATACTTAAAAATTTAGCGGTATTATTGGCAATATAGTTTTATCATAATTTCTATTATTTTCTAATGAGATAAAAAGAATAAGAGAGAGACCAGAGCACCACTCATCTCTGGTGCAGGGGTTTGAACCTAGGATCTTAGATATTCAGGCATGAAAGTCATTTTGCATAACCATTATGCTGTCTCCCCAGACCAGCAATACAAGTGCTTTATTGTTCAAAAACACTCTGTGTTTCAGGTCATCAGTGTTTACAATTATATATAAATAAAAGTGCCAATGTTGCTAACTAACGTACATGTATGACTGATAAATTTATTTTATAGATTTGTGAGAAAACTACTGTAGTCCTGAAATATTTATGACAATAAAGCACCTGAGATAAACTCCATTTATGACTTTGGAGAACATTATATTACAATTTCACATATTTTATTTAAAATATCACATTTTATCATTCATCTTTGAGATATCAGTATTCCCTAAAGTTATATTTCTTTGCTCAAAGTAGCTGATTCAGTATGTAATTTTGTATTCAATGTCACCTTTATTAAGTAGGAAAAAACATTCTAGCCTGCTCTTTCATCTCTGACATTTTCCGCTGAGTCATTTGACACTAAAGCAAAATACATCTTGTTTACCATCAAATACAATTAGACTAAGTTTATATCTGTCTGCATTTTCCCATTCTTAACATAACATCACAACAAGGTGAATTTCATATGACTTGTGAAGAAGTCTATTTTCTGCATTTCAAGTCAGAAAACTATTTAAGGTTATCATAGCTTATGTAGCAATGGATTTATTGTGTTTTCTCTTATCCAAACATTGCTGATCAGAATAGTTCCTGTGAATAAATGATAAGGAAGAGTTGCATGTGAAGGTCCTGTAGTTACTATGTATACCATTTCTCCAGAGGGCAAGCAGAAAGGTACTTTGTAAAATCTGTAATATCTTATGTATAAACACATTTCTTTAGAATGGGGAGTGATGCTTTTTCTTCTCCTGCAGAAGCAAAGGTGCTTTGATGGAATCAATTAAAAAAATATATCTTCAGTGGATGAAGGGATAAAGAAAAGCTATATATATTATCTATATATAATCAAATCTATATATATAATCAGATTTGAAAATGAAGTAGATTCCACCATTTGAAAGAATATGGGTGGGGCTGGATATTATGCTAAGTAAGCAAGACATAGAAAAATTCTATGCACCAAAGTAAAAGACTCTGGAGGTGGGTGGGTGGGGAGAATACAGGTCCATGAAAAATGATGAATGAAATAGTGGGGGTTGTATTGTTAAATGGGAATCTGGGGAATGTTATGCATGTAAAAAAAAAAAAAAAAGAAGAAGTAGAAACGCAAAGCAGAAATTGACTGAGTTTGGAGTATGGCACCAAAGTAAGAAAGCAGAAGTACACTAGAGTTTGCAGTGAGTACCTCCCTAATACTTCCTCTCCAGTTTTCCAAGCTTTGGGTCCATGATTGCTCAACAATTTGTTTGGCTTTGTATGTTAACTCTCTTTTCAGTCACCAGGTTCCAGGTGTCATCAGGATGCCGGCCAGACTTCCCTGGATTGAAGACCCCACCAATATGTCCTGGAGCTCCACTTCCCCAGAGACCCACCCTACTAGGGAAAGAGAGAGGCAGACTGGGAGTATGGACCGACCAGTCAATGCCCATGTTCAGCGGGGAAGCAATTACAGAAGCCAGACCTTCTACCTTCGGCAACCCACAATGACTCTGGGTCCATGCTCCCAGAGGGATAGAGAATGGGAAAGCTATCGGGGGAGGGGGTGGGATATGGAGATTGGGCGGTGGGAATTGTGTGGAGTTGTACCCCTCCTACCCTATGGTTTTGTTAATTAATCCTTTCTTAAATAAAAAAAAAATTTAAAAAAAAAATTCTATGTGATCTCACTTATAGATGAAATCCAAAATAGTCAAATTCATTAGAGCCAGAGAGAAAACAGTAGCTGTTAGTGATTAGTAGGGAGTAGAAATGGGATGATGGTGCTGGAGAAAAAAAATAATAGTTATGCCAACGTATTTAATGCCTGAGGGTAAGGTACCAGGTTCAATTCCCAGCACTATTCTAAAGCAGATAAGCTATAGAAACTCTCTCTCTCTCTCTCCCACCTTCCCCCTTTTTCTGTCTCTCCCCCTCTCTATCATTATTTATTTAATTAAAAATAAATGCGATATTTTAAAAATGTGATGTTGTCAGCCAAGGAGTACAAAGTCTCAGTTATGCAAGATGACTAAGTTTGAGAAGTCAAGGTGATAATAATTAAAATACTCCATTCAATATTTGATTTGTGAATTATATAATAAACACACACAAACACACCACAATGGTAAACTAATCTCTATCTCTGTTTCTGCTTCTCCTTATCTGAAAAGATCAATCCACAATGGTGAAGTGCAGGTGATAATGACAAGAACAAACAAACAAAAAAGACATGGAAATTCTTTAAAAATTCACAAATGTGCCTTACTAAAGAAGCAACATCAGGGGACCAGACAGTGGCACACGGATTATTACAAAGTAGAAGGATGCAGGTTTGAGTTCACACTTCCTACCTTAAGCAGGGACATTTCACAGACAGTGACAGTGTCTCTCTCCCTCTCTATCTTCCTCTCCCTTTTCAATTTCTATCTGTCCTATAAAATTTAAAAAATAAGGAAAAATAATTGCCAGGAGTTGTGGATTCATAGCACAGTCACGAGCCCCAGCAACAATCCTAGTGGTAATTAAACACACACAAACACTTTTTAAAATTAAAAATAAAAAAGCAGCATTTGGTCAATTTCTTTTTTTTTAATTTTTTTATTTAAGAAAGGATTAATGAACAAAAACATAAGGTAGGAGGGGTACAACTCCTCACAATTCCAACCACCCAATCTCCATAACCCACCCTCTCCCATGATAGTTTTCCCATTCTCTAGCCCTCTGGGAGCATGGACCCATGGTCTTAGTGGGTTGCAGAAGGTAGAAGGTCTGGCTTCTGTAATTGCTTCCCCGCTGAACATGGGCGTTGACTGGTCGGTCCATACTCCCAGTCTGCCTCTCTCTTTCCCTAGTAAGGTGTGTCTCTGGGGAAGCTGAGCTCCAGGACACATTGGTGGGGTCTTCAATCCAGGGAAGCCTGGCCAGCATCCTGGTGGCATCTGGAACCTGGTGATTGAAAAGAGAGTTAACATACGAAGCCAAACAATTTGTTGAGCAATCATGAATCCCAAGCTTGGAATAGTGGAGAGGAAGTGTTAGGGAGGTACTCACTGCAAACTCTAGTGTACTTCTGCTTTCAGGTATATATTTTGCAGTAGTTTATGGGTACGTGTGCCCATAAGCTCTCTCTCACAGAAACTGGTGTATATCTAGGTTATGGGACTTTGTTAGAAAGTGAACTACCTGAGATGAAATTAGAGTGTACTATAAAAGGAAAGGTCTCACTCGAGTAATGAAGCTGAAGGGCTGTCATTCCACACGTGAAGTCTCTTGACACAGTCTGAGGTGAAGCATGTTGAGGTGGCAATCGTTGCGTTGGTTAGGTTGTGATTGGCGGATGCAATATTATTTGGTTTGGATTGGGAGATGCATACAGGAAAGTGGGCCCTATCCAAGGGTTCCAGGACTGGGGAAAGTAGAGGCTCTATAGTGGAGATGTGAGGTTCCTGCTGTCTTAGGGTTCAAAAAGACAATTGATAGTTAATGTTATCTTCACATTGTTTGTTAATTGGGTTAACTTTATAAAAGTCCTTTTGTTATGGTTTGCTGTACAGTATCCAGTATCTTGTATATAGCTGTGCTATTGGATGCTTCTAATCTACTTGGTCTAGCTTTTGAGAGAGTCCACATATCAAATACACAGCCTATATATTAAAAAGATTCAGTTTGTGTTTTGAGAAACTTTGAGACATACAATTTATTTTACCCCTCTCATATTAATTAACTACTGATTTAAATGTCTACATTTTTCTAGGAGTGTACATAAACACCATTCCCACCACCAAAGGACTGTGACCCATCCCTCCCACCCACTCCCACCCCCCACTGGCCCAGGAAGCTGCATGTCTACCCCTCACCATTGGGTTTTTACTTTGGTGCCCTACTTACAATTTGGTCAGGTCCTGCTTTTAGTTTCCCTTTCAGATCTTCTTAGTCAACTTCTGTTATGAGTGGGATCATGCCATACTCATCTTTATCTTTCTGACTTAGTTCACTTAACATCATTCCTTCTAGCTCTGTCCAAGATGGGTCAGAGAAGGTGGGTTCATTGTTTTTGATAGCTGCATAGTATTCCATTGTGTATATATACCACTGCTTTCTCAGCCACTCATCTGTTGTTGGGCACCTGGGTTGCTTCCAGGTTTTAACTATTATGAATTGTGCTGCTATGAACATAGGAGTACACACCTCTTTTTGGTTGGGTGTTATGGAGTCCTTGGGGTATAACCCCAGGAGAGGAATTACTGGATCATATGGAAGGTCCATGTCTAGCCTTCTGAGAGTTTTCCAGTCTGCTCTCCACAGAGGCTGTACCAATTTACATTCCCACCAGCAATGTAGAAGGGTTCCTCTGTCCCCACAACCTCTCCAGCATTTGTTGCTGCTGTCCTTTTTGATGTATGCCATTCTTACAGGAGTGAGGTGGTATCTTAGTGTTGTCTTAATTTGCATTTCTCTGACAATTGTGACCTAGAGCAGTTTTTCATATGTTTGTTAGCCTTTTGGATCTCCTCTGAGGTGAATGTTTTGTTCATATCCTCTGCCCATTTTTGGATGGGGTCATTTGCTTTTTTGGTGCTAAGTTTGCTGAGCTCTTTATATATTTTGGTGATTAGTTTCTTGTCTGATGTCTGGCATGTGAAGATCTTCTCCCATTCTGTGAGGGGTCTCTCTGTTTGTTTAATAGTTTCTTTGGATATGCAGAAGCTTTTCAATTTGATGTAGTCCCATTGGTTTGTTTCTGCTTTAGTCTTCCTTGCAACTGGGTTTGATTCATCAAAGATGCCCTTGAGGTGTAGGTGGGAAACTATTTTACCAATGTTTTCCTCTAAGTATTTGATTGTTTCTGGTCTGACATCTAGGTCTTTGATCCATTTGGAGTTGTTTTTTTTTATGGTGAGATAAAGTGGTTCAATTTCATTCTTCTGCATGTTACAACCCAGTTTTCCCAGCACCATTTATTGAAGAGAGCCTCCTTTTCCCATTTAATCTTTTGGGCCCCTTATCAAAGATTAGATGCCCATAGGTGTTGGGATTTACTTCTGGGCTTTCAATTCTGTTCCACTGGTCTGTGTGCCTATTTTTGTTCCTGTACCATGCTGTTTTGATGATGATGGCTTTATAATATAGTTTAAGGTCTGGGAGTGTGATGCCTCCATTTCTGTTTCTTTTCCTTAAGATGGTTTTGGCAATTCTAGGTGTTTTCAGGTTCCAGATAAATGATTGTAGTGTTTCTTCTATTCTCTTAAAGAAGCTTGGTGGAACTTTGATGGGTATTGCGTTAAATTTGTATATGGCTCTGGGGAGAATATTCATTTTGATGATATTAATTCTTCCAATCCATGAGCATGGGATATCTTTCCATTTCTTGGTATCAGTTTCTATTTCCTTGAGTAGCGACTCATAGTTTTCAGCATACAATTCTTTCACTTCTTTGGTCAACTTTATTCCTAGGTATTTGATTGATTTTGCTGAAACAGTAAAGGGGAGTGATTTCTGGATGTCTTCTTCTTCAGATTTAGTGTTTGCATAAAGAAATGCCACTGATTTTTGTACATTGATTTTGTAGCCTGATACCTTGCTATATTGCCTAATAACTTCCAGTAATTTTCTACTGATTTCTTTAGGTCTTTCTATGTATACTATCATATCATCTGCAAATAGTGAGAGCTTGACTTCTTCCCTTCCAATCTGTATTCCTTTGATTTCTTTCTCTTGGCTGATTGCTATGGCAAGAACTTCCAATACTATGTTGAAGAGTAACGGTGACAGTGGACAGCCCTGTCTAGTCCCCGATCTGAGGGGGAATGCTTTCAGCTTCTGTCCATTGAGTATGATGTTGGCTGTAGATTTTGCTATATATAGATTCTACTATCTTGAGGAATTTCCCATCTATTCCCATTTTTTTTAGAGTTTTGAGCATGAACGGGTATTGGATTTTGTCAAAGGCTTTCTCTGCATCTATTGAGATAATCATGTGGTTTTTGGCTTTGCTTTTATTGATGTGGTGAATGACATTGATTGACTTACGGATGTTGAACCAGTCTTGCATTCCTGGGATGAATCCCACTTGGTCATGATGAACAATATTTTTGATGTGTTGCTGTATCCGGTTGGGCAAGATCTTGTTTAATATTTTGGCATCTATGTTCATCAGAGATATTGGTTTGTAGTTTTCCTTTTTTGTTCTGTCCCTATCAGCTTTTGGTATCAGGGTGATGTTGGCTTCATAAAAGGTGGAAGGGAGTATTCCTGTTTCTTCAATCTTATGGAATAGCTTAAGAAGTATGGGTATTAACTGTTTCCTGAAAGTTTTGTAGAATTCGTTTGTGAAGCCGTCTGGTCCAGGACTTTTGTTGTTGGGCAGACATTTGGTCAATTTCTATGTGGAGGGAACAAGAATAATGAAAGAGGCCCTGACAGTTTGTAGGAAAAGGTAATATTGTCCAACTAGGTACAGAGACATCTCTTTGTAATCTCCTCTAGGTTATTACAACCTCCCAAAAAAAAAAAAACTCTCTAAATTTTCCTTACATAGAGCTAGAATTAAGTACAAAACACTTTAATAAAATAAAGCATCAGTGTTTCACAATGAAGATGATTAATTCTTAGAGCAACTAGATCATTCTGAATAATCAGAAATTTGAGAAATAGGGATTAAGATGAGACAGTACTAAGTTTATCTGTTTATTGAGTGAGAAATAAAGAATTACAACAGCATTTCTAGCTAGTCACTATAAAATTTTTATAGTATCAACAAGCTATAATTTACTAAAATTCAATTATGGTTCTTATAAGCCAGTATTTTTTAACAGATAATATAGTATATTTGACAGAATGCAGGATTCAGAATTTAAATCCTAGCTCTACCTGAATTATGTATCAATGAGTAGTTCACTTAATCTCTCAAAATCTTGTTATAAAAACAGAAAAAATATTCACTTAAAGGAATGTTTTAGAGATTAACATAATGAAACAAAAACACTTGATAAACTATAACAAAATTAAGTAGAACTAGCAGTTATAACAAAGATATTTGAAGCTTCATTATCTGACTCTGTGCCAAGATTTTATCATTGACAATATATTTTACCTCTATCTTAATGACAATTGAATTTTTTTCAGAAACTGCTTAATGTTCACTTTGGTGCAAAATGTACTTTACGAATTAACAGGAAAAATGTAGGAGAAAAAGCCAAGAGAAAACAACTGTAAAAGGCAAAAGTACCCTATGTTTCTTGTTCATACTTATTCATGACTTTGTGTGTGTTTTCTTTTGTGTTTGTATTTGTGGAGTCGAGCACTCACATGTTTTCCACTGCTCCAAGCCAATTTTCTCATTTAGAGACAAGCAGAAAAAGAGACACTACAGTATAGATGCTTCCCTCAGCGCTGTGGTACTCTCATGCAATACCAGGGTTTGAACCTAGCAAGCTCTTCATGGCCCCTTGTTCATGCATCTTTATCCATATTTATTTAATCAATGCCTCTTATATGTAAATAATTAACATAAATAATTGCTTCTTAACAGAATTGTTGAAGGGAAGGTGTTATAGAAAGATATTGTGCAGAAGCATAAAATAAGCTAACAGAGTATTAGTTATAAAAGAGTAAGTTGACAATGGCATTGACTAGAGTGGCAGAGATGGAAATAACAAGCATTTACAGTTAGGATTTCTGATGCATTCCGATACCCAATAATTTAAAGATGGTGGTAAAATAGATCGGGTAAGGATAGCACCAAGATAGTTGTATTTTAGTAAGACAGAAAAAGAAAAGACTGTTTCTAACTCAGCGTCCAAGGAAAATGTGTCTTCTGCCTTGTTTATAATATACTAAATTGATAAATTCCCCATTACTCTTTAGTTCTCACATGTACTTTATACATTGTAAAGAAATGTTTATAGAATTTTAACTTGGTCTTTGAACATTTGTGTTCTATGGCATATATAATAGGATACTTGGAAACTAGAGTTCCCTCAAAATAATTTTCAAAGTGACAGAAGAAAAGATAAATAAGGCAATAGTTATAGGAGTGTGGAAAGTTTAAATAATATCTTTTTAAGAAAAGATATATCCTTGAAAACTTCTTTTCACAATGATTCATTAATCAATAGAAATTTTGATGCTAGTTAGTAAACTGTATTTCCATTAAAAAATCTACATATATATTTATATATGATATATTTTAATAATCCAAAACTGGCAGCAACTTATCTATTATTCATTTAATGCCTAAAAAAATTATATCACACCCATATACTGAGCCATTACTAATGAAAAAAGGTACTGGCTGATGTACTTAACAATCTATGCCAATCTCAAGGCAATTACTCTGAGTTAAAAAAAAACATTAAAGGCTTAAAATCTGATGATTTCACCAAGAAATTTTCCTAGTAATTAAAAAGAAATAACATCAATTTTGAAACCACTTTTCTGTGAGTAAAATGAAATGACTGCAAATTAATTGAAAGTATTTTAAATGATTAAGACATTAATGGAAATAGAGAAATAATAATGAAAAAAATCATATTTCAACTACAGAATATAGATCATGACTATACATTATTTCACTGCACAAATTTTGTTATTGTTTTCATTATCAAATATTTTCATTATTATTTTTTAATCAGAAAGGCAACAATTAAAATATATATATATACTGTACCTAGCTAGAAAGTTACCATAAAGGAGTATCTTATGTAGCACTTGATCATAGTTGATAACATGGACCATAACTAATAATATGGACCATAGATGATAATATGGACAGTTTATAATATGATGCTAGATAAAATATGTAAAATTACCACATCAATTCATAAAAAGAAACAATTCAAAACAATATTTAAAATAAGATTACATTAATATAATTCTTACTAAATCAAAAACTAATTTTGTAAATTTAAATAATCTTTCATAGTCTGAGTATTTGATATGTTGACTCTTTTAAAAGCATAGACCAGGGAGAACAGAAGCAACTGGTGGCACAGCTATACACAAATAATGTCAAAGGACATAAATTATTGTGATGTTGTATATGATACCTTAAATCTTAACAAAGGGATATTTCAAAGTTAACTCAATTGTCAAATAATGTGATTATAGCAATAACTATTGTCTTCTTAAACCCTAAGACAGCAAGAACCTCCTACTTCCTCTTTAGAGCCTATATTTACCCCCAGTCCTGGAACCTATAGATTGGGTCTCACATTCCTGCATGCTTCTCTCAATTCATACCAAATGATATTGCATCCACCGATCCTAACCTAATCAACACAAAGAGTACCACCTAAGCATGCTTCACCTCAGACTGTGTCCAGAGACATCAGGCATGGAATATCAACCCTTCACCCTCATTACTCAGATAGGACCTTTCCTTTCATAGTATTCTCAAGTTCCATTCCAGGAGGTTTACTTCCTAACAAAATTCTAAAACCTAGATATAGACTAGGTCCCTTAAGATAGAGGATATATTCACATGTATCAATAAATTAGAGCAAAATATATACCTGAAAGCAAAAATACACAATAGTCTGTAGTTAGTCAGTATAAAGTTCATAATGAAATAGTGTCTACTTAGATACCCTTCTCACCTATTTCCTATTATACTTCCCTCAGTCACTCCAAAGCTAACCTGATCAAAGAAAAGACTGCAAAAGCTGAATAAGGGCAAGAGACTGGCATAATTTAATGATGATTCTTTAGTCACCATCAGGTCACCCCATCAGCTGGGGCCCTAGTCACAGAGTCCTGAGATTCCCAAACAGACATGATGGACCTAGACCTCAAATAAATCTCCCTCACCAATGTTACCAGTCATTTCTATCAGGAACAAGACAATAGGCCCCCATGAAGGGACCCATAAGACCTTGACCTCAACTTGAATCAACAATGGTAGAGAATGTCCCATCCTCTGAAGGGGGAGGATGGACAACATGCTCTATGCTACACCTGAGGAAGATGGGCTCTGATATTGGGGCAGCTTGGAATGTTCCTACTCATGACCACAGCATGTGAGCTCAGATCTACAGGAATGTAGAGGTCACATAGGCTCTTAAGCTGAATATGGGCCCCAGATCAGATCAAATCAATGGGGTTTACAGTCAACAATATTTATACCCCTTTCTTTTTTTTTTTTTTACTTATTTAATTTATTTTTTTTATTATTAAGAAAGGATAAATTAACAAAACCATAGGGTCGGAGGGGTACAACTCCACACAATTCCCACCACCCAATCTCCATATCCCATCCCTCCCCTGATAGCTTTCCCATTCTCTATCCATCTGGGAGCATGGACCCAGGGTCTTTGTGGGTTGCAGAAGGTAGAAGGTCTGGCTTCTGTAATTGCTTCCCCACTGAACATGGGTGTTGACTGGTCAGTCCATACTCCCAGTCTGCCTATCTCTTTCAATAGTAGGGTGTGTCTCTGGGGAAGCGGAGCTCCAGGACACATTGGTGGGGTCTTCAGTCTAGGGAAGCCAGGCCGGCATCCTGATGACATCTGGAACCTGGTAACTGAAAAGAGAGTTAACATACAAAGCCAAACAAATTGTTGAGCAACCATGGACCCAAAGCTTGGAATAGTGGAGATGAAGTGTTGGGGGGTACTCACTGCAAACTCTAGTATACTTCTGCTTTCAGGTATATATTTTACAGTAGTTTATGGATACGTGTGCACATATGCTCTCTTTCATAGAAACTGGTGTCTATCTAGGTTTTGGGACTTTGTTAGAAAGTGAACCACCTGGGATGGAATAAGAGTATACTATGAAAGGAAAGGTCTCACCCGAGTAATGAAGCTGAAGGGTTGTCATTCCACACATGAAGTCTCTGGACACAGTCTGAAGTGAAGCATGTTGAGGTGGCAATCATTGCGTTGATTAGGTTGCAATCGGCAGATGCAACATTATTTGATATGGATTGGGAGAGGCAAATGGGAAAGTGGGTCCTATCCAAGGGTTCCAGGACTGGGGGAAGTAGAGGCTCTATAGTAGAGATTTGAGGTTTCTGCTGTCTTAGGGTTCCAAAAGACAATTGATAGTTAATGTTATCATCACATTATTTGGTAATTGGGTTAACTTTGAAAAGTCCTTTTGTTATGGTTTGCTGTACAGTATCCAGTATCTTGTATATAGCTGTGCTATTGGTTGCTTCTGATCAACTTGGTCTAGGCTTTTGAGAGAGTCCACATATCAAATACACAGCCTATACATTAAAAAGACTAAGTCTGTGTTTTAAAAAACTTTGAGACATACAATTAATTTTCCCCCTCTCATATTAATTAACTAGTCATTTATACAACTACATTTTACTAGGAGTGTATATAAACACAATTCCCACCACCTAAATACTGTGACCCATCCCTCCCAACCACTCCCACCCCCCACTGGCCCAGGAAGCTGCATGTCTACCCCTCACCACAGGGTTTTTATTTTGGTGCCCTACTTACAGTTTGCTTAGGTCCTGCTTTTAGTTTCCCTTTCAGATCTTCTTAGTCAACTTCTGTTGATGAGTGGGATTATCCCATACTCATCTTTATCTTTCTGACTTAGCTCACTTAACATCATTCCTTCTAGCTCTGTCCAAGATGGGTCAGAGAAGGTGGGTTCATTGTTCTTGATAGCTGCATAGTATTCCATTGTGTATATATACCACTGCTTTCTCAGCCACTCATCTGTTGTTGGGCACCTAAGTTGCTTCCAGATTTTAGCTATTATGAATTGTGCTGCTATGAACATAGGAGTACACACCTCTTTTTGGTTATGTGTTATGGTATAATCCCAGGAGAGGAATTACTGGATCATATGGAAGGTCCATGTCTAGCCTTCTGAGAGTTTTCCAGACTGCTCTCCACAGAGGCTGTACCAATCTACATTCCCACCAGCATTGCAAGAGGGTTCCTCTGTCCCCACATCCTCTCCAGCATTTGTTGCTACTGTCCTTTTTGATGTATGCCATTCTTACAGGAGTGAGGTGGTATCTTAGTGTTGTCATAATTTGCATTTCTCTGACAATCAGTGACCTAGAGCAGTTTTTCATGTGTTTGTTAGCCTTTTGGATCTCCTCTGAGGTGAATGTTTTGTTCATATCCTCTGCCCATTCCTTGATCCAGCTTTCAGGTTTTTTCCAGCCATGACATCGTCTCCCCAGACAATAACTTGGGTCTACCTCCATATAAGATTTCAGGCTCAGGGAAAAAAAAAACTAGTATAGTCACAGCCCCTTTGGAATATAACTAAAATATGCCTACTAGCTATCTACAAAATGGAGGACCCCTCCAGCTCTTCATCTGCACTGTTCCAACCTTTAGGTTCATGATTGGTCAACAATTTGTTTTGCTTTATATGTAAACTCTTCTTTCAGTCACCAGGTTCCAGATGCTACTATTTTGCCAACTTGACTTCCCTGAGCAGAGACCCCCACCAATGTGACCTGAAGCCCTGCTTCCCCAGAGCTCTGCCCCACCAGAAAAAGAGAGAGACAGACTGGGAGTATGGATCGACCTGTCAATGCCCATGTTCAGCAGGAAAGCAAAGACAGAAGCCATACCTTCTACCTCCTGCACCCCATAATGTCCCTGGGTCCATACCCCTAGAGAGATAAGGAATAGGAAAGCAATCAGGGGAGGGGACGGGATATGGAGTTCTGGTGCTAGGAATTTTGTGGAGTTATATCCCTCTTATTCAATAGATTATGCCAGTGTTTCTTTTTGTAAATAAAATTTTAAAATATATTTTAAATCTACAATCTGGAATTGCACTTCTGTATAAAGATGTAGCATCAGAAGAAAGAAAAGCAAAATGCTTTCATGGTTGAGGCTCTGAGATCCTAGGTTTCATCTCAGATGCCACCATAAGCTAGAGCTGAACAGTACTCATAGGAAAATTAAAGATAAAAACTGTACTTGTAAAGCATTTGTAGTTTTGTAAACCAATGCACCTCAAAATTATATTAATTATTAATATATATATATTTTACAGAGATAAATTGAGAGAGAATGGGAAAACAGAGGAGGAGAGAAAGATAGACACCTGCAGACCTTCTTCATCACTTGTGAAGCAACCCCTTGCAGGTGGGGAACTGGGGGCTCGAACTGGGATCCTTACTCTGGCCCTTGTACTTTGCACCATGTGTGCTTAACCCACTGTACTACTACCCAGATCCCTAATTTTCTTTTTTAAACTCATGAAGTTCAATATAGAGCCATCTTTTGCTCAAGTTCACAGATTTAAGAGATAGAGGAGAATCTGTTTTTATCATGCTCAGTTCAAAATTCTAATCTTCCCTTGGCAACATAGTGACAATAATCCTCACAGAGATCCACTGACAGGGGAAGTAAGGCGGTAGCACAGTGGTTTAAGCGCAGGTGGCACAAAGTGCAAGGACCAGCCTAAGAATCCTGATTCAAGCCCATGGCTCCCCACTTGCGGGGGGGGGGGGGGGGTGGCTTCACAAGTGATGAAGCAGGTCTGCAGGTGTCTTTCTCTCTCCCTCTGTCTTCCTCTCCTCTCTTCATTTCTCTCTGTCCTGTACAACAACAACAATAACAACAACAATAATAACTACAACAATAAAACAACTATGGCAACAAAAGGGAATAAGTAAATATTAAAAAATAAAGAAAAAAAAAAGAAATCCACTGACAGGAACATATGATCATCTCGGGAAGTAACTGGCATCTGATAGTGTGGTAGTGTCTTCATTCATGAATTTTCTATTTAATAACATACTGAGGGATCAGGCATCATATTCAGATGAAATATTTAAGCATTGAAAGCATAATTGTCCCATTATAGAGTGTCCAACACGGAAATAACAGTGAAGTATAAGACTAGTGCTTTCTTGCAAAGTATGACCTGTTACTGAAGCATAGCTAAGCATAATAACAATTTTTAATTAAATGCAACAAAGAATAGTATTTGGGCTACCACCTGAAAAATGCTATATCATATCTACATTATATCTATTAGTTCAATCAGAAAAAATATAGAGCCTATAAATATTTGGTAGATGATTGATTCACTAAAAAATATTTTATATATCTATAATATAAAGAATTTAATATTATAGCACTGCATAAAATGTGTTTTTTTCTATGCCACCCTTTTTAAGATTTTATTAATGAGAAAGGGAGAAGGAAAGAGAGAAAGAACCAAACATCACTCTGATACCTCTGCTTCCTAGGTTTGAACTCAGGACTTAATGCTTGAGAGTTCAATGCTTTATCCACTATGCCAACTCCCGGACCTATCCCCCTTTCTTCTTCAGTACATCTACTAGTCAATAATAAGTGTGTATGGGGCTAGGGAGAAGAACTTGATGATAATACTGCATATTATGATGTTTCCACCTACAAGGAAGATGCTTTATGAATGGTAGAGCAATATTGCAGGTGTCTCTATTTCTTTCTATATCCTATATCTTCTTTCTCTTACCTCTATGAAAAAATTGAGAGGGTTGGGCTGTAGCACAGTGAGTTGGGCGCACATGGTGCAAAGTTCAAGGACCTGCGTAGGGATCCTGGTTCGAGCCCCCGGGTCCCCACCTGTAGGGAGCTGCTTCACAGCCATGAGGCAGGTCTGTGGGTGTCTGTCTTTCTTTCCCCCTCTCTGTCTTCCCCTCCTCTCTCCATTTCTCTCTGTCCTATGCAACAACGAATGACATCAACACAATAATAACCACAACAAGACTACAAAAACAAGGACAACAAAAGGGGAGGAAAAAACAGGCCTCCAGCAGCAGTGGATTCGTTGTACAGGCACTGAGCCCCAGCAATAACCCTGGAGGCAAAAAAAAAAAAAAAATGAAAGTAGGAAAAAAAAAAAAGGTCACCAGGAGCAGTGGAGTTATTCAGGCACCGAGATCCAGAGATAAACATGGTGGCAATGATCATTGTCATCATTATCATTATCAGCACCAGGTATACACTGTAACTTTCTTAGGTTCCAAGGATGCTTGCATAAAGACTCGTTCTTCCATAAAAATCTTTAAATTTGTTATTATTTTTTTTTTTAACCAGGGCACGGCTCATCTTTGGCTTATGGTGGTACAGGGGACTGAACCTGAGACTTCAAAGTCTCAGGCATAAGAGTCTCTTTGCATAATCATTATACTATCTCCTTCACCCTAAATTTCATTTAAAATACATTAAAAAATAAAAATTAGGAGACTTCTGGAGGCGAGGCTACGAGCAGTAGCATATCTGTTTCTCTCCTCTCCTCTCTCAGATCAACTAGGAACACCAAAGGAGACCACCTGGGACTGCAACAAGACAGGACTAGAATGACTACAGGAACCCACCAAATCACTGGAGTCAGTGATAAAGCTAAGAAGCCAACTTATAGTTTAGAAGCTCTCAGGCTCCCATAGACTATGGAGAAGGAAAAAAAAAAAAAAAGAGGCTTTTAAATCACTGAGCTCCAACTCAGGGATTAAAATACTATTGAAACAACTGTTAACTTCCACCACTGTGAACCCTTTAATTACTTTACTTAGACACAAGTCAATCTAGGAAATAGTGATCAGTAATTTGAAAAGTGCTAAGAGAGGGAACTCATAACATAATATATAAAATGGGTAAACCAACAAGAAGAAATATTGGAGAAATGAACCAGGAAAACAGTCCAGCTAAAAGCCCCCCAAACGGTGAAGCACAAAACAACAAGTTCAACATCCAAACATTAGCTAAAGATATAATCACAGGAGTGAGTAAAGAGTTTGAAAGAATTGTAATCAGAAATACAGGAACAACAAATGAGACTCTGGAAGAAAACAATATCTCAAGGTAATTAGAAAGCCGAAAGCTGAAATAGCTGAGCTAAGAACACAACTAGCTGAACAAGCTAAAACAGTATCAGAACAGGGTAACAAAATAGATGAACTCCAGAAAACAGTAGAGGGGAGAGAGAATAGAATCAATGAGGCTGAAGACAGAATTAGCAAGATCGAGGACAAATTAGAGACAACTAAAAAAGAAGTAAGAGATCTCAAAAAGAGATTAAGAGATGCTGAAAGCAACAACAGAGACCTATGGGAACTTCAAAAGAAACAATATAGGCATTATTGGCTTACCAGAGGAAGAAAGAGAGGGAGAGGAAGAAAGCATTCTTCAGGCTATGATAGCTGAAAACTTCTCTAGTCTAGACAATATCAAAGACATAAAGATTCAAGAAGCACAGAGGGTCCCAAACAGAATTAACCCAGAATTAAAGACACCAAGACACATCATATTTAGAATGTAAAGGATTAAGGATAAAGAAATGATCCTGAAGGCTGCAAGAGAAAAATAAAGAGTCACCTACAGAGGAATACCCATAAGATTAGCAGCAGACTTCACACAAACACTACAGGCCAGAAGATAATGGCAAGATATCTATCGAGTGCTCAATAAGAAAGGCTTTCAACCAAGAATACTATATCCTGCTAGACTGTCATTTAGACTAGATGGAGGCATCAAAACTTTCTCAGACAAGCAACAGTTGAAGGAATCAACTATCACCAAGCCTGCCCTGAAAGAAGTTCTGAAAGGTCTTTTATAAATAGTCAGACCATCATAAATAGGACATATATCAGAACACTCTAAAACTAAACAAGAATGGTGTTAAAATATCTTCAATCTTTGATATCAATAAATGTCAATGGCCTGAATTCACCTATTAAAAGACACAGAGTAGGAAGACGGATCAGAAAACACAACCCAACAATATGCTGTCTACAGGAAACCCACCTCAACAAGACAAACACAGACTAAAAGTGAAAGGATGGAAAACTATCATACAAGCCAATGGCCCACAAAAAAGGGCAGGAACAGCTATTCTCATATCTGATATGATAGACTTTAAAATAAAAATAGATAAGTTTTAAAAAGATACGAATGGACACTACTTAATGCTCAGAGGATCAGTCAATCAAGAGGACTTAACAATTATTAACATCTATGCACCCAATGAGAAGCCATCTAAATACATCAAATGTCTACTGAAAGAGCTACAGCAATAAATTAACAGCAACACAGTCATAGTAGGGGACTTCAATACCCCACTCTCTCAACTTGACAGATCATCCAGGCAGAAAATCAATAAAGACATAAGGGATATAAATGAAGAGGTAGATAAACTAGAACTATTGGACATTTACAGAGTCATTCATGCCAAGAAACTGGAATACACATTCTACTCAAATCCACACGGGTCATTCTCAAGGATAGACCATATGTTAGGCCACAAAGACAGCATCAGCAAATTCAAGAGCATTGAAATCATTCCAAGCATCTTCTCAGACCACAGTGGAACTAAACTAACACTTAACAATCAACAAAAGACTACTAATAGTCCCAAAATGTGGAAGCTCAACAGTATACTTCTTAACAACCTATATAAAAGAGGAAATAAAGGAAGAAATCAAAATGTTTCGAGAGTTCAATGAAAATGAAGACACAAACTATCAAAATATTTGGGACACAGCTAAGGCACTACTGAGAGAGAAGTTCATAGCTATACAAGCACACTTTAGGAAACAAGAAAAAGCACAAATAAATAGCCTGATTTCACATCTTAAAGACCTAGAAGAAGAACAGAGGAACCCTAAAGCAACCAGAAGGACAGAAATCACTAAAGTTAGGGCAGAAATAAATAACATTGAGAATAATAAAACCATACAAAAGATCAACGAAAGTAAATGTTGGTTCTTCAAAAGAGTGAACAAAATTGACAAACCTTTAGCCAGACTCACAAAACAAAAAAGGGAGAAGACCAAATAAATCGGATACTAAATAAAAGAGGATATATCACAACAGACACCTCAGAAATTCAACATATCCTGCGAGGCTTCTATGAACAACTATATGCCACCAAGCTAAAGAACCTGGCAGAAATGGACGATTTCCTACATACCTACCAACTTCCAAAACTAAGTAAAGAGGAAGTGGATAACATGAACAAGCCCATCACAGCTAATGAAATTGAAACAGTTGTCAAAAATCTCCCCAAAGGGCTTGGGCGGTGGCGCAGTGGGTTAAGCGCACATGGCGGAAAGCGCAAGGAACGGCATAAGGATCCCAGTTCAAGCCGCCAGCTCCCCACCTGCAGCAGAGTTGCTTCACAGGAGGTGAAGCAGGTCTGCAGGTGTCTATCTTTCTCTCCCCCTCTCTATCTTCCCCTCCTCTCTCCATTTCTCTCTGTCCTATCCAACAATGAACAACATCAACAATGGTAATAATAATAACCACAACTAGGCTACAACAACAAGGTCAACAAAGGGGGGGAAATGGCCTCCAGGAGCAGTGGATTCATGGTACAGGCACTAAGCCCAGCAATAACCCTGGAGGAAAAAAAAAATCTCCCCAAAAATAAAAGTCCTGGGCCAGATGGCTTTACAGATGAATTCTACAAAACCTTCAAAGAAGAACTAATACCTCTACTTGTAAAAGTCTTCCAGAAGATTGAAGACACTGGAATACTCCCTGCCAGCTTCTATGAAGCCAGCATCAGATTGATACTAAAAGCAGACAGGGACACAACCAAAAAAGAAAACTACATACCAATATCTCTGATGAACATAGATGCTAAAATACTGAACAAAATTCTAGCCAACCAGATACATCAGTATATTAAAAAAGATTGTTCATCATGACCAAGTGGGGTTTATCCCATGCATGCAACGTTGGTTAAATATATGTAAATCAATCAATGTGATCTACCACATCAAAAAAAGCAAGACCAAAAACTACATGGTCATATCAATAGATGCAGAAAAAGCCTTTGACAAAATACAGCATCCCTTTATGATCAAAACACTACAAAAAATGGGAATTGATTGAAAATTCCTGAAGATAGTGGAGTCTATATATAGCAAACATACAGCCAACATCATACTCAATGGTGAAAAACTGGAAGCATTTCCACTCAGATCAGGTACTGGACAGGGCTATCCACTATCCACCATTACTATTCAACCTAGTGTTGGAAGTTCTTGCCATAGCAATCAGGCAGGAGCAAGGAATTCAAGGGATACAGATTGGAAGAGAAGAAGTCAAACTCTCCATATTTCCAGATGAAATGATAGTATACACAGAAAAACCTAAGGAATCCCGAAGAAGCTTTTGGAAATCATCAGGAAATACAGTAATGTGTCAGGCTACAAAATTAACATTCAAAAGTCAGTGGCATTCCTCTATGCAAAAATAAGCTAGAAGAAATTGAAGTCCAGAAATCAATTCCTTTTACTATAGCAACAAAAGCAATAAAATATCTAGGAGTAAACCTAACCAAAGAAGTGAAAGACTTGTATACTGAAAATTATGAGTCAATACTCAAGGAAATTGAAAAAGACACAAAGAAGTGAAAAGATATTCCATGTTCATGGGTTGGTAGAATTAACATCATCAAAATGAATCTATTACCCAGAGTCATCTACAAATTAAGTGCTATCCCCATCAAGATCCCAAGCTAATTTTTTCAGAGAATAGAACAAATGATACAGATGTTTTTCTGGAACCAGAAAAGACCTAGAATTGCCAAAATAATCTTGAGAAAAAAGAACAGAACTGGAGGCATTACACTCCCATATCTCAAATTGTATTATAGGGGCATTGTCATCAAAACTGCTTGGTACTGGAATATGAATAGACACACTGACCAGTGGAATAGAATTGAGAGCCCAGAAGTGAGCCCCCACACCTATGGTCATATAATCTTTGAGAAAGGGGCTCAGACTATTAAATGGGGGAAAGCAGAGTCTCTTCAACAAATGGTGTTGGAAACAATGGGTTGAAGCATGCAGAAAATGAAACTGAACCACTGTATTTCACCAAATACAAAAGTAAATTCCAAGTGGATCAAGGACTTGGATGTTTGCCAGTCCCTGTTCAAGGTGCCATTTGCCGGGCTAGCTTCATGGGTGGGAGACAGACGACCAGGGACTCATGGCTGAGCTGGGAATGCAGTTCAATCTTTATTGATGAGCGGGGATGCAGTTCAACAACTTAATCTCTAACCACAATTATGTCCTATATATCTCATGAGGCAGAAGTGTCAGGAAGAGGAAGTACATAGGATAGGGGATGGGGAGAAGGAAAATAGCACACGAACCAATAGGGATTAAACCAATGAAAACAATGATTATGAAAATAGACTACAACATCAAGCAATGCAACAGAAGGGGTCTTAGAAGCAGAATTTAGAAGCATACCAACAGATGTTAGACCACAAACTATCAAATACTTAGAAGAAAATATTGGCAGAACTCTTTCCTGCATAAATTTTAAAGACATCTTCAATGAAATGAATCCAGTTACAAAGAAGATTAAGGCAAGTATAAATCTATGGGACTACATCAAATTAAAAAGCTTCTGAACAGCAAAAGAAACCACTGCCCAAACCAAGAGACCCCTCATAGAATGGGAGAAGATCTTTACATGCCATACATCAGACAAGAGTTTTATAACCAACATATATAAAGAGCTTTCCAAACTCAACAAGACAACAAATAACCCCATCCAAAAAGAGGGGAGGACATGGACAGAATATTCACCACAGAAGAGATCTAAAAGGCCGAGAAACACATGAAAAAATGCTCCAAGTCTCTGATTGTCAGAGAAATGCAAATAAAGACAACAACAAGATACCACTTCACTCCTGTGAGAATGTCATACATCAGAAGAAGTAACAACAGCCAATGCTTGAGAGGGTGTGGGGTCAAAGTAGCCCTCCTACACTGCTGGTGGGAATGTCAATTGGTCCAACCTCTGTGGAGAACAGTCTGGAGAACTCTCAGAAGGCTAGAAATGGACCTACCCTATGATCCTGCAATTCTCCTGGGGATGTATCCTAAGGAACCCAACACATCCATCCAAAAATATCTGTGTACACATATGTTCTTGGCAGCACAATTTGTAATAGCCAAAACCTGGAAGCAATCCAGGTGTCGAACAACAGATGAGTGGCTGAGCAAGTTGTGGTATATATACACAATGGAATACTACTCAGCTGTAAAAAATGGTGACTTCACTGTTTTCAGCCGATCTTGGATGGACCTTGAAAAAATCATGTTGGGAGTTGGGCTGTAGCGCAGCGGGTTAAGTGCAGGTGGTGCTAAGCTTAACAACCGGCATCAGGATCCCAGTTAAAGGCCCCAGCTCCCCACCTGCAGGGGGGTCCCTTCACAGGCGGTGAAGCAGGTCTGTAAGTGTCTGTCTTTCTCTCCCCCTCTCTGTCTTCCCCTCCTCTCTCCATTTCTCTCTGTCCTATCCAACAACAATGACAACAATAATAACTATAACAATAAAACAACAAGGGAAACAAAAGGGAATAAATAAATTAAATAAATATTTTAAAAAAAGAAAATCTCGTGTCTTGAAAAAATCATGTTGAGTGAAATAAGTCAGAAACAGAAGGATGAATATGAGATGATCTCACTCTCATGCAGAAGTTGAAAAACAAGATCAGAAAAGAAAACAGAAGTAGAATCTGAAATGGAATTGGCATATCGCACCAAAGTAAAAGACTCTGGGGTGAGTGGGTGGGTGGGGAGAATACAGGTCCAAGAAGGATTCAGAGGACCTAGTGGGGGTTGTATTGTTATATGGGAAACTGGGGAATGTTATGCATGTACAACCTACTGTACTTACTGTTGAATGTAAAACATTAATTCTCCAATAAAAAATAGAAAAAGAAAAGAAAAAAAGAAAAATTAAACATAGTAAAAAATTTTCTTTATACTGCATTATTCATAGAGGTGTGGAAAATGTTCTATGTTAAAGGGGCTTTTGAGTTAAAATTTTTTCATTACTAGGACATCCATCAAACATATAATTTTTCAGCAATTCTTATATTCATTCTAGTGACTAAAGATTAACTAAACCAGATAAAAATATTAATAGAGTAAAATAAATTTTCTTTGCCGTCTATATTGTCAATGTTTTCTATTAATATTTTACAGTTCTACAATAGTTATTTATGCATATTTCAGTTTCTAAAAGTAACTGCAGTAACAAAAAATAGTCTTACATCTAAGAACATTGAATATCAAAATTCACTACTTAAAATGTTCTAGATACAAGGAGGTATTCATGTAGGAATATAGGTACAAACACAACTTTTTCTTTTATACAAATATAATGCATATATAATATATCTGTTGTGTTCACATATTAAAAGTGAATGCATTAGTAAATGACTGCTTTAGTTTTAATTTTATATAACTTTCTAAATTTAAATATTTTATAATCCTTGATAACACTTTCAATGGTACAGGATGATATATTATCACATTAAATAATCCTTAGAGGTATTTTGGCTTCTATTCTTATGGCAGCAGCTTCTAATTCCCCTAGTTATTTCTGTCATAAAATATTTAACTGGAATCAGGTGCAGGAATAAGTTGAAACTTCTAGATGAATGACACACAATGATTCAATCCAAAATCAAATAATTTTCAAGTCATATAACTGAAGAATGGTTTTTAGTCTTTTAGAAGTCTATAATACAAATATAAGACTGTACAACCCAAGACCAGTTGTGTCCTTAACCTTATCTAGATTGTCTGCTTTAAGATTCCATCTAGATTGTTCACAAGTTATAATACTCCATTCCTGCAATATACTAGGGAAAATAAACAGGAACTATAGAATAAAAATTTTAAAAAAGCATTTCCTCTCCCTCAAGAAACAAGTGTCATCTCAATTCAAGAACATATATTTACTTCCCTGCCCTTAAGCCTAGTATAGTCCTCATATTATTACTGCGTAGTCCTTAATAAGAAAGTATACCTACCTTCCCATTACTTGATCCATGTTAAAGCTGTCTTAAAATGTGAAATTCCAGGGAATCAGGCAGTAGTGGAGTGGGTTAAGCTCACGTGGCACGTGGCACAAGGACCGGCCTAAGGATCCCAGTTCAAGCCCCAGGCTCCCCACCTGCAGGGGAGTCACTTCACAAGCGATGAAGCAGGAATGCAGGTGTCCTTCTCTCCCTCTCTCTGTCTTCCCCTCCTATCTCCAGTTCTCTCTGTTCTATCCAACAATGACTACATTAATAACAACAATGATAATAACTATAACAATAAAACAAGAGCAACAAAAGGGAAAATAAATAAATATTTTTTAAAAAGTGAAATTACAATATTGTGAATTCCACACTTATGACATGAAGTACTTTTTCACTAGAATCATCGCATAGCATGCTACTTGATAACTAAGTCACCTTTACATTTATGTCCCATGTGTAAACTAGCTATAATTAAAAGTTAAAAATAGAAATGATTGTTGTATGCTTTACATTGGTTTGTTCTAGCCCTCCCCCGCCAAGAGAATTGGATCAGTCCAGTTAATTTCGTGGGCCCACTTGGCCCCGCCCCTAGGGACCCCGCCAGAGTTCCAGAGTGGCAGAGGAACAGAGAGTTCCAGGGTTCCAGAGTTCCAGAGTAAGAGAGTGTGCTTGTGCCGCCGCAAAGAGACAGCAGAGTTCTGTTTGGTGATTAGTTTGTCTTAGTTTATGAATCGTTGTTCCTGAATAAAGAAATACAGCTTCCCTGCCCAGCCGTTGTCTCCACGTCTCTGTTACCCGCCCGTGAAGCTAGTCCCGGCCAGCTAGAGCCTCCGAAAATTTTAACAACAAATGATGACTATTTACACTTAAACAGAAATGTCAGTTTTTCCACCATGTGAAATTAAATTCACTGATCTTATGCAGAGGGAAACTGAATCCTTATTGTCCCAGTGCTAAATTTCCCACACCTACTTCTGGAAGGCCTTCCTCCTCACTTATTATACAAATTTTTTTTTAATTTTATTCTTTATTAGTATTTATTTACTGGATATAGAGAGAAGTCAAGAAGGAAGGGAGAAAAAGAGAGGGAGGAGAAAGAGAAGAGGGGAAGAGGGTAGAAAAAGTGAGGAGGAAAGGAGGAGAAGAGGAAAGGAGACAAGGGGACAGGGGGACAGGGGGACAGAGGGACAGGGGGTGAGGGAAAGGCTGACCAGGCAGCACTGCTTCACCATTCATGAAGCTTTCCCACTGCTGGTGGGGACTGGAGGGCTTGAAACCAGGATAATGCACATTGTAATATGTGCACTCTAATGAGTATATCACTGCCTAGACCCAATAAACTTGATTTTTTTCAGTTAGCCTTATCAAAAGGAATATTTATTTATTTATTTATTTATCTATTTATTTTTACCAAAGCACTGCTCATCTCTAGTTTATGGTAGTGCTGGGGATTGAACCTGGTAATCGAGAGCCTCAGGCATGAGTTTATTTGCAGAAACAGTATGATATCCCCCCCACACACACTACCAGAATTCATCCTTTAATTAGAATATTTCTGTGTTGTTATTCTCCCACTTTGTGTCAAAAAAAAGTGTGTTGGAGGGATGGAGAATTCATCCAAAAATTTGAAATTTTTGAAAGCTATGGGACAGAAAAAACTTTGCAGCAGTCTCATAGGATCAGTAAAATGCCTCCAGGAAGTTTTCTTTTCCATTGTCTCTGTCCTCAGATAACTGCAACAATCATGTCTCAGAATGTGATACTCTGGTTTTGAAAGAGAAAGATTTAAATATTTGAGATCAATTACTGAACTTATTAAACTGAGTAACTCTTTGTTACCCAAACTATTGGTGGATTTATATAGTTTACATAATTCTAAGGGGAAATGCTGTGTTTAGATATCTTTGTAATATAAATCTTTACATTTCTAGTTGTATTCTGGATCATTTTATAATTTTACTTTTTTATGAGTGGCATAAAAAAAACCTAGGAATTCATGTTTGTATTTCCTTCAATATTTTTGAGAGAGAAAAGAAAAGAAAGGGAGAAATACACCAGAGCACTATTTTACTACCACCTGGAGTTTCCTTGGTGTTTTCTGTTCCTGATGCCCCTATGTAGTAACAAGAATTGAATTCAAGACCTAAAATATAGCCAGGCAAACAACCACTTTGTCATTTCCTAACCCTATCTGAAATTTGATATCCAGCTTTTATATATAAGTGATGTATAGGCAGTGATAATTCCCTTGGATAGTGTGCTGCTTTGCTCAAGTTGCAGCTTGGTCACTGAAATTGGTATTTGTTTGTTTTTTATTAATAGTAGTTTACAAGATTATAAGATTACAGAGTATAAGGGTATAGTTCTACACTGTCCCCACCATCAAAGTTCTATAATCCCACCCTCCCAACAATAACCACCATAGTGCTCATAAAGTTTTAGAGACAGTTTTATTTTCCAAGTTCAGTTCTCTAGATTGCACATACCCATGAAACCATCTAATATTTGTCTTTCATCTTTGTACTTATTTCACTAAGCATGAAGTAAGTTTTGGTATTATAATCTCTCTCTCTCTCTCTTTCCATCTCTTCTGTCTCTATAAAAATAATTGATAGGTGATAGACAGTTGATAGATAGATACATACATACATAGATACATAGATACATAGTCAGATGATGTGAACCTAAATTTCACACTGGCCAACTTATACCCAATTGGATAATCATAAATAATATAGAAAAACTGAATATAAGGTGATTCAATACTTTATCAAGATCAAAATTACCTCCACTGAATATTTATAAAGTAGTTATTCAAGCTGCTCTTATACAATCAACATGAAAATACCATATCTTAACATTTAAACATTAACACCTCAGTGATAAAAGCACCACAGATGTTTTTTTTTAATTTATTTCTTTATTGGGGAATTAATGTTTTACACTCAACAGTAAATACAATACTTTGTACATGCATAACATTCCCCAATTTCCCATTTAACAATACAGCTCCCACTATGTCATTTATCATCCTTCATGGACCTGTATTGTCCCCACCCACCCACCCCCACCCTAGAGCCTTTTACTTTAGTACGATACCCCAATTCCATTTCAGGTTCTACTTGTGTTTTCTTTTCTGATCTTGTTTTTCAGCTTCTGCCTGAGAGTGAGATCATCCCATATTCATCCTTCTGTTTCTGACTTATTTCACTCAACATGATTTTTTCAAGGTCTATCCAAGATCAGCTGAAAACGGTGAAGTCACCATTTTTTCCAGCTGAGTAGTATTCCATTGTGTATATATACCACAACTATTAAATGGGGAAAGCAGAGTCTCTTCAACAAATGGTGTTGGAAACAGTGGGTTGAAACATGCAGAAGAATGAAACTGAATCACTGTATTTCACCAAATACAAAAGTAAATTCCAAGTGGATCAAGGACTTGGATGTTAGACCAGAAACTATCAGATACTTAGAGGGAAATATTGGCAGAACTCTTTTCTGCATAAATTTTAAAAACATTTTCAATGAAACAAATCTAATTACAAAGAAGAATAAGGCAAGTATAAACCTATGGGACTAAATCAAATTAAAAAGCTTCTGCACAGCAAAAGAAACCACTACCCAAACCAAGAGACCCCTCAAAGAATGGGAGAAGATCTTTACACGCCATTCATCAGACAATAGTTTAATAACCAACATACATAAAGAGCTTGCCAGACTCAACAAAAAGACAACAAATAACCCCATCCAAAAATGGGGGGAGGACATGGACAGAATATTCACGACAGAAGAGATCCAAAAGGCTGAGAAACACATAAAAAAAATGCTCCAAGTCTCTGATTGTCAGAGAAATGCAAATCAAGACAACAATGAGATATCACTTCACTCCTGTGAGAATGTCATACATCAGAAAAGGTAATAGCAGCCAATGCTGGAGAGGGTGTGGGGTCAAAGTAACCCTCCTACACTGCTGGTGGGAATGTCAATTGGTCCAACCTCTGTGGAGAACAGTCTGGAGAACTCAGAATGCTAGAAATGGACCTACCCTATGATCCTACAATTCCTCTCCTGGGGATATATCCTAAGGAACCCAACACATCGATCCAAAAAGATCTGTGTACACGTATGTTCTTGGCAGCACAATTTGTAATAGCCAAAACCTGGAAGCAACCCAGGTGTCCAGCAACCACAGATGTTTAACCATCCACTCCCCAGCTATTACTAGCCCCTGGAAAAGCAGAAATTTTGAGTTCACAGGCCTTGATGGTGAGAAAGAAATGGGAGAGAGAGAACATGCTTCAAAAAAGGGGCACTGAAGGGTATAAATTTCTTAAATTAGTTAGAGAAAGTATATACCTCATACATACAAATATGTAGGAATCATATATGCATATCATATATATGTGAATATGTTATACAAGCAAATCAAAGCAACAACATAATAGTTTCATGTATTTAAATGATTTTTTCAAGGTTTAGTTTTTTTATTTAATTTTTATCTTTATTTATTTATTGAATAGAGACAGCCAGAAATATAGAGGGAAGGAGGCAATAGAGAAGGAGAGAGATAGAGAGAGACCTGCTGCCCTACTTCATCACTCTCAAAGCTTTCCCCATGCAGGTGGGAACCGGGGGCGCAAACCCAGGTCTTTGCGCATTGCAACCTGTGCGCTCAAGCAGGTGCACCACCACCTGGCCCCTGGTTTAGTTTGTTTTTTAAGATATATTTATTTTAGTGAGAGATAGGCAAATAGAGGGACAGAGATTACAGCACTACTCAACTCTAATTTGTGTGGTTCCAGGAAGTAAATTTAGGACCTCTGGGGTCTCAGGCATGAAAATATCTTGCACAACCACTGCACAATTTCCTCAACCTTTTAATTTTTTATATTAAATTACCAATAAAAAGTTATTGGAGGATAAATGGTTTATAGTGACAGTAAAATACAAAAGTTTGTACATGCATAATATTTCCCAGTTTTCCACTTAACAGTATAACCCTCACAAGGCCCTCCTCTGCCACAATGTTCCAGTACCTTAATCCTCCTCACCCACCCGAGTCTTTTACTTTAGTGCAATACACCAACTCCTGAATTATACTTAAGTCTGAATTCTACTTAAGTGTTTTCTCTTCTTATCTTGCTTTTCAACTTCTGCCTATGAGTGAGATCATCCTGTATTTATCCTTTTATTTCTGACTTATCTCACTTAACATGGTTTCTTCAAGCTCTTTCTAAGATGGAATAAAGAAGGTGAATTCACCATTTTAAATAGCTGAGTAGTATCCCATTGTGTATATACACCACAACTTACTCAACCACTCATCTGTTGTTGGACACTTGAGTTCTTTCCAGGTTTTGGCTATTACAAATTGTGCTGCTATGAACATAGGTATACACAAATCCTTTTGGATGGGTATGTTTGGTTCCTTAGGATATATCCCCAGGAGAGTAATTGCAGGGTCATAGGGTAGGTCCACCCCCAGCCTTCTTAGAGTTCTCCAGACTGCTCTCCATAGGGGTTGGGCCAATTGACATTTCCACCAGCAGTTCAGGAGGGTTCCTTTGTCTCCACAACCTATCCAGTATTTGTTGCTACTACCTCTCCTGATGTGAGACATTCTCACAGGAGTGAAGTGGTATCTTAATGTTGTCTTTATTTGCATTTCTCTGACAATCAATGACTTGGAGCTTTTTTTTTTTTTCATGTGTTTGTTGGTCTTTTGGCTCTCTTCTATTGTGAATATTCTGTTCATATCCTCTCCCTACTTTTGGAGGGGGTCATGTATTTTCTTGTTGCTGAGTTTGGTGACATTACCAAGAATTTATTGAGAAATAATCAGTATTCAACATTTGAAGAGGATTATAGTCTCAACAATTATAAGACAATATAGGCAATAGATATAGGAATTTCTATAGTTTAAAAAGATAAATGTAATTATAGAAATATAACTTGAAGTCATAATTAGAACAGTATTAATGCTTAGCAATTGACATTAACATTAATTTTACAGATATGTATATTATGTAATTAATATACATTGTTAGGAAAACATTAGAATAATCATCTATGTTATTCTTTAAAATATTTTACTAATATAACCTCACTCATTGTATCTTTAAATTTTTTTGATAAATATCCATTTTGGTACTCTTTAATATGTACAGTCTTCATTTGACAAATTTACCAAAATTATGGTATTTCCAGTCAAGTAGCATTCCCTAAAAATAATCACAACCCTATGTTTATATCCTTCCTTGAATTATAAAGTAATTGGGAAATGTATTACTCTGCAGTAACTTTCCTGTGTTGGGAAAAGTAATGTTAATCTGTATATTTACATGAGTTTCAGAGTCAGGCAAAACTACCAGCAAGACCTACTAAAGAAGGTGCCTATTAGGCAAATTCAGGACAGTCTTCAAAGACAAACACTATGACTAAACCCTCTCTATCATTATTTTGAATTACCTAAAAGCTACTATATAATATATATATAAAGATTAACATTTTATTTATGAAAAATTAAAATAGGAAAACACAGTACTGATGGTGGGAAAGGACTTAAGCTGAGGATGAGAGGGTTTTGCAAATACCTATCATATGGAGATAAAAAATTGTACTTATGGGATTCTCGGAAGATGGCGGACTGAGAAGCTGCTAGTGGCTTGAGCTCTGACCACATCTTCTGGAAATGGTAGGATTTTCTGCCTTTAGTAGGCCAGTCAATAAGGGGTCCTAGCGGTAACACCAAGGAGGAGACTATAACTTTAAAGGAAAAAAAAATTCTTTCTTTTAAAATATTAAGCACACCTCTTCCCCCTTCACCCCCCTATAACCAGTCCCTGGGGAACAGCTCCTAACAGGCTCCCGTGTTGAGCCTCTTTCTTTCCTGTCCCACCAGGGAGTGTCATTCATTTTAGGTCTATACCCTTCTGAAACCTCTGGCCTTTTTCCTTTCTAAGTAGCCAACCCCCCCCTACCGCACCCCACATAGCTAATTAAATAATTAAAAATGAATAAATAATAAAAAGCCCTCTTTCTTTTCACCGCTTTTATGACTGTTCTTTTTCTTATCTTTTTCTTTTTTCTCTCTTTCTTTTTTTTTCTTTTTCTCATTCTTGTCATCCTTTCTTCCTTAATCCTACAGCTTCCAAAGCCACAGGCCCCATCCCCCACAACACCAAACAGTGTGCTTTTTTGAATTCACTGATACACATTTGGGAATTATTTGGGGGAAGAATTCTGACTCAGAGTTGGACTCACTGCGAGTATCTCTGCTCAACTTCCCTTCCTCCTTTAGCTACCCCTAGAATATACAATGGATAGTAGATTTGCATAACTATCTATTTCAGCTAACCTTGTCTAGTCCTGAGGTGTTTTTTTTTTGTTTTTTTTTTCTCTTTCTTAACAATCAGCTGCCTCTGATCATGAGGTTTGAGGTAATCTGGGACAGGTTTTTTTTTTTTAACCCTGCTCTATTTTATTATTAGTATTATATAAAGGCATATATCTTCCCCCCCCCCTTTAGGTTGATCAGAATTAACATTAGGGTATCTTTCATTGCTAGGGTAGTGGGCAGCTTATCTATTGTGGGAGGAACTTGTCTTGTTACTCCTACCTCCTCTACAGACTCTCCCCTCCCTCCTTCTCCTAGTTAATTAAAAAAATTAAATTAAATTAAATTAAAAATAATCAAAAAAAACTTTCCTTTCATTGCTCTTTAATTACAGCTCTTTTTCTTATCTTTTCTCTTTTCTCTCTTTTTTCTTTTTTCTTTTTTCTTTTTTTTTTATCTTGTCATACACTTCATCCTTCCTTCTTCTTTGCCTTTCTGAATTTTTTAATTATTTTGGGGAAGAAATCTGACTCAGAGTGGACTCTCTATGTGTGTATCTCTGCTCTATTTCCCTTCCCCCTCTTGTTACCCCTAGAATATACAGTGGATAGTAGATTTGATGACTGTCTATTCTTGCTATCCCTTTTTCTTTTCTCTTTCTTCTTCACTGGGATTTGATTACTATTCTTTCATGGACTGGAGGAATTGGCTAACTGGTAGTGATTAAACTGCTTCAATACTTGCTTCAGTTGCTACTGTAATTCCTGAGGTTGGTGAGTGCAATTGTCATAAAGGTATTTAGTACAGTGTTGCTTGTACTCAAGACAAAACAGCTGAGGAACAACAGAGGATAAAAAAAAGAAACACATAAATCAAAAAAATGGGTAGATCAAAAAGAAATAAAACTACTACTCCAATGAATTAAGACACGAGCCCAGAAGAAACTACAAATCAGCCAGAAGTAACCATAGATAAGAAAAGTATGCAAGCAATAATAAACTTATTAATCACAGAAATGAAAACAACATTGGAGGAAAGGAATGGCAGTATTAGGGAAACAACAGTTGAGATCCCCAAGGAAATTACCGATTTTCTTGAGGCAATTAGAGAACTGAAAGCTGAAATAGCTGTAATGAAGAAAGAAGCTGAGGGAAGGGAAAGCAGACTAACAGAAGCAGAAAACAGAATTAGTAAGACAGAGGATGAGTTAGAGAAAACGAAGAAAGAGGTGAAAGAGCTTAAAAAGAGATTGAGAGACACTGAAAACAACAACAGAGATATATGGGATGATCTCAAAGGAAGTAACATTCATATAATTGGCCTGGCAGAGGAAGAAAGAGAGGAAGGGGAAGCAAACATTCTAGAGGAAATAATAGAAGAAAACATCCCAGACCTGAATAACAGAAAGGACATCAAGATTCAAAAGGCCCAAGAAAACCAAACAGAATTAACCCAGACCTGAAGACACCAATACACAACATAGTCACAATGAGAAGAAGTAAAGCTAAAGAAAGGATCTTAAAGGCTGCAAGAGAGAAACAAAAAGTCACATACAAGGGAAAACCCATAAGATTTTCTGCAGACATCTCCACTCAAACTCTAAAAGCCAGAAGAGAATGGCAAGATATCTATCGAGCCATGAATGAAAAAGGGTTTCAACCAAGGATAATATATACATCCTGCTAGAATTTCATTCAAACTAGATGGAGGGATCAAAACCTTCTTAGACAAACAAGTTAAAGGAGGCAACCATCACCAAATCTGCACTGAAAGAGGTTCTAAAAGACCTCTTATAAACAAGAACATCACTACAATACTGGCAATATATCAGAGCAAACAAAAAAAAATTTTTTTGAACAATGGCACTACAATACTTTAAATCCATAATATCAATAAATGTCAATGGCTTAAACTCACCCATCAAAAGGCACAGAGTTGGGGGATGGATCAGAAAACATAATCCAACCATATGCTGTTTGCAAGAATCCCTTCTGACACAACAAGATAAACACAGACTTAAAGTGAAAGGATGGAAAACTATCATACAGGCTAACGGACCGAAAAAGAACAGGAACAGCCATTCTCATCTCACACACGATAGATTTTAAATTAAATAAAGTAATAAAAGATAGGCAAGGACATTACATAATGATTAGAAGATCAATCAGACAAGAAGACTTAAAAATCATTAACATCTATGCACCCAATGAGGGACCATCTAAATATGTCAAGCACTTACTGAAAGAATTTAAAAAATACATCCATAGTAATACAATAATAGTGGGAGACTTCAATACCCCACTCTCACACTTAGACAGATCAACAAAGCAGAGAACCCACAAAGATACAGGAGAACTGAATGAAGAGATTGACAGACTAGACCTCTTGGACATTTTCAGACTCCTACACCACAAAAAACTGGAATACACCTTCTTTTCAAATCCACATAACACTTACTCAAGGATATACCACATGTTAGGACACAAAGACAGCATCAATAAATTCAAGAACATTGAAATCATCCCAAGTATCTTCTCACACCACAGTGGAGTAAAACTAACATTTAACAAAAAACAGACAATTATAAAAAGTCACAGAATTTGGAAACTAAACAACATACTCCATAATAACCACTGGGTCAGAGATTCACTCAAGCAGGAAATTCAATGTTCCTGGAAATAAATGAAAATGAAGATACAACCTATCAAAATATTTGGGACACAGCTAAAGCAGTACTGAGAGGGAAACTTATAGCCATACAACAACATATTAAACACCAATAAGATGCTCAAATGAACAACCTTACTGCACACCTCAAGGACTTAGAGGAAGAGGAACAAAGGAACCCTAAAGTATCCAGAAGGACAGAAATCACTAAAGTTAGAGCAGAAATAAACAACATCGAAAATTGACAATCCCCTAGCCAGACTCACCAAACAAAAAAGAGAGAAGACTCAAATTCATAGAATTGTAAACGATGGAGGAGATATCACAACTGACACCACAAAAATACAGAGAATCCTGCGAAACTTCTATAAAGAACTATATGCCACCTGCTAGAGAATCTGGAAGAAATGGAACAATTCCTAGAAGCATATGCCATTCCAAAACTGAACCAAGAAGAACTACAAAATCTAAATACACCAATCACAGACAAAGAAATTGAAACCATTATTAAGAACCTCCCCACCAACAAAAGTCCTGGACCAGATGGCTTCACACATGAATTCTACAAAACCTTCAAGAAACAGTTAGTACCCATACTTCTTAAGCTTTTCCAAAAGATTGAAGAAACAGGAATACTCCCTTCAACCGTCTGTGAAGCCAACATAACCCTGATACCAAAAGCTGATAGGGACAGAACAAAACTGGAAAACTACAGACCAATATCTCTGATGAACATAGATGCCAAAATATTAAACAAGATCTTGGCCAACAGGATACAGCAACATATCAAAAAGATTGTTCATCACAACCAAGTGGGATTCATCCCAGGAATGCAAGAATGGTTCAACATCCGTAAGTCAATCAATGTCATTCACCACATCAATAAAAGCAAAGCCAAAAACCACATTATTATTTCAATAGATGCAGAGAAAGCCTTTGACAAAATCCAACACCCATTCATGCTCAAAACACTACAATAGATGGGAAATTCCTCAAGATAGTGGAGTCTATATATATAGCAAACCTATAGCCAACATCATACTCAATGGACGGAAGCTGAAAGCATTCCCCCTCAGATCGGGGACTAGACAGGGCTGTCCACTGTCACCGTTACTCTTCAACATAGTACTAGAAGTTCTTGCCATAGCAATCAGGCAAGAGAAAGGAATCAAAGGAATACAGATTGGAAGGGAAGAAGTCAAGCTCTCACTATTTGCAGATGATATGATAGTATACATAGAAAAACCTAAAGAATTCAACAGAAAACTACTGGAAGTTATTAGGCAATATAGAAAGGTATCAGGCTACAAAATCAATGTACAAAAATCAGTGGCATTTCTTTATGCAAACACTAAATCTGAAGAAGAAGACATCCAGAAATCACTCCCCTTTACTGTTTCAGCAAAATCAATCAAATACCTAGGAATAAAGTTGACCAAAGAAGTGAAAGAATTGTATGCTGAAAACTATGAGTCACTACTCAAGGAAATAGAAACTGATACCAAGAAATGGAAATATATCCCATGCACATGGATTGGAAGAATAAATATCATCAAAATGAATTTTCTCCCAGAGCCATATACAAATTTAATGCAATACCCATCAAAGTTCCACCAAGCTTCTTCAAGAGAATAGAAGAAACACTACAATCATTTATCTGGAACCTGAAAACACCTAGAATTGCCAAAACCATCTTAAGGAAAAGAAACAGAAATGGAGGCATCACACTCCCAGACCTTAAACTATATTATAAAGCCATCATCATCAAAACAGCATGGTACTGGAACAAAAGTAGAAACCCAGACCAGTGGAAAAGAATTGAAAGCCCAGAAATAAATACCCACACCTATGGACATCTAATCTTTGATAAGGGGGCCCAAAGGACTAAATGGAAAAAGGAGGCTCTCTTCAATAAATGGTGCTGGGAAAACTGGGTTGTAACATGCAGAAGAATGAAATTGAACCACTTTATCTCACCAGAAACAAAAATCAACTCCAAATGGATCAAAGACCTAGATGTCAGACCAGAAACAATCAAATACTTAGAGGAAAACATTGGTAAAACACTTTCCCACCTACATCTCAAGGACATCTTTGATGAATCAAACCCAATTGCAAGGAAGACTAAAACAGAAACAAACCAATGGGACTACATCAAATTGAAAAGCTTCTGCACATCCAAAGAAACTATCACACAAACAGAGAGCCCTCACAGAATGGGAGAAGATCTTCACATGCCATACATCAGACAAGAAACTAATCACCAAAATATATAAAGAGCTCAGCAAACTTAGCACCAAAAAAGCAAATGACCCCATCCAAAAATGGGCAGAGGATATGAACAAGACACTCACTACAGAGGAGATCCAAAAGGCTAACAAACATATGAAAAACTGCACTAGGTCACTGATTGTCGGAGAAATGCAAATTAAGACAACACTAAGATACCACCTCACTCCTGTAAGAATGGCATACATCAAAATGGACAGCAGCAACAAATGCTGGAGAGACTGTGGGGACAGAGGAACCCTTTTCCATTGCTGGTGGGAATGTAAATTGGTACAGCCTCTGTGGAGAGCAGTCTGGAAAACTCTCAGAAGGCTAGACGTGGACCTTCCATATGATCCAGTAATTCCTCTCCTGGGGTTATACCCCAATGACTCCATAACACCCAACCAAAAAGAGGTGTGTACTCCTATGTTCATAGCAGCACAATTCATAATAGCTAAAACCTGGAAGTAACCCAGGTGCCCAACAACAGATGAGTGGCTGAGAAAGCTGTGGTATATATACACAATGGAATACTATGCAGCTACTAAGAACAATGAGCTCAACTTATCTGACCCATCTTGGAAAGAACTAGAAGGAATGATGTTAAGTGAGCTAATTCAGAAAGATAAAGATGAGTATCGGATGATCCCACTCATCAACAGAAGTTGAGTAAGAAGATCTGAAAGGGAAACTAAAAGCAGGACCTGACCAAATTGTAAGTAGGGCAACAAAGTAAAAACCCTGTGGTGAGGGGTAGACATGCAGCTTCCTGGGACAGTGGGTGGTGGGAATGGGTGGGAGGGATGGGTCACAGTCTTTTGGTGGTGGGAATGGTGTTTATGTACACTCCTAGTAAAATGTAGTCATATAAATCACTAGTTAATTAATATGAGAGGGGGTAAATTAATTGTATGTCTCGAAGCTTTTCAAAACTGAAACTGAAACTTTTCAATATATAGGCTGTGTAATTGATATGCAGACTCTCTCAAAAGCCTAGACCAAGTTGATCAGAAGCAACCAATAGCACAGCTATATACAAGATACTGGGTACTGCACAGCAAACCCTAACAAAAGGACTTTTCAAAGTTAATGCAATTACCAAATAATATGATGAGAACATTAATTATTGATTGTCTTTTTGAACCCTAAGACAGCAGGAACCTCACATCTCCACTATAGAGCCTTTACTTCCCCCAGTCCTGGAACCGTTGGATAGGGCCCACTTTCCCGTATGCCTCTTCCAATCCATATCAAATAATATTGCATCTTCCGATCACAACCTAAACAACACAACGATTGCCACCTCAACGTGCTTCTCTTCAGACTGTGTCCAGAGACTTCATGTGTGGAATGACAACCCTTCAGCTTCATTACTCGGGTGAGACCTTTCCTTTCATATTATACTCTAATTCCATCTCAGGTGGTTTACTGTCTAACAAAGTCCCAAAACCTAGATATACACCAGTTTCTGTGAGAGAGAGCATATGTTCACACGTATTCATAAACTAGTGCAAAATATATACCTGAAAGCAGAAGTACACTAGAGTTTGCAGTGAGTATCCCCCTAACACTTCCTCTCCACTATTCCAAGCTTTGGGTCCATGATTGCTCAACAATTTGTTTGGCTTCGTATGTTAACTCTCTTTTCAGTCACCAGGTTCCAGATGTCATCAGGATGCCGGCCTGGCTTCCCTAGACTGAAGACCCCACCAATATGTCCTGGAGCTCTGCTTCCCCAGAGCACCACCCTACTAGGGAAAGAGAGAGGCAGACTGGGAGTATTGACCGACCAGTCAACACCCATGTTCAGTGGGGAAGCAATTACAGAAGCCAGAATGGGAAAGCTATCAGGGGAGGGGGTGGGATATGGAGATTGGGTGGTGGGAATTGTGTGGAGTTGTACCCCTCCTACCCTATCGTTTTGTTAATTAATACTTTCTTAAATAAAAAAAATTTAAAAAAAGAAAAGAAAAAAATTATATTTGTTCATTCTTTCATAATTATAAATAAAATATATTTTATTAAAAATAATTTTTCAAATTAAATTGTTCTTATATCACTTTTGAAATTCACTTGTTTGAACCCAATATCACTTCGAACCCAAAGTAAATAAGTGTGATTAAAAGAATTTGATGTCAACTCATTGACAAAGTCAGATCATTATAGCTCTTTTACACAGAGAAATTCATGCTGCTGCCAGTTTCTTGGATCTGAGATTCAAAGGCAGATATATAAAACTGCTGCTGCATTTGACTAGATTACAAAATAAGCAGCAAAGTTAGCCTGGATGTCACAAAGAAACTTTAAAGTTCTGGAACAGAAAAGGAACTCCTTCAGGGCTTGCTCCAGGAATTTAGTCTAGGTTCTGCCAAGTATCTTCAACAGACACAACTTGTAGAGGTACGATATGGGAAATCTCCATTATACAGAAGTCCTGAGTCTACTTTTTACTACGATGAGATTGTCATATGTAAATTCTAAGCCTTCTGTATCTTTCTCTGTGAGTAAAAAAAAAAAAAATTACAAACATCACAATTGTCTGAAGTTAAAGAGCAATAATGTGTTCAAAATTGTCTGTCTCAAATATATAATATGGAAAAGTTCCAATAATCAAACTTTCCTCTTCACAATAGAAGCATCAGAATCCCCATCAGAAATTTAAAAAATAATAAGCATACATAGTACAAAGCACAAAGACCCTGGTTAGAGCCACCAGCTCCTCACCTACGGAGGGTTGCTTCATGAATAATGAAGCAGATCTGCAGGTGTCTCCCTCTCTCCCTCTCTATCTTCTCCTCGTCTCTCAAGTTTTCTCTGTCCTATCCAAAAAATTTTTAAAAAGTGGATTTGTAGTGCCGGCCCTGAGCCCCAAAGGTAACCCTGAAGGCAAAAAAAAAAAAAAAAAAAAAACCAGCAGAACAGCTTACCTGGATAGTATCCCTGCTTTGTCATGCTTGCAACCTAGGTTCATGTATAATTCCCACCACATTATAGGAAACTATTGTCCTCTAATATCTCTATAGCTTTTAGCATCCCACCCCCCACACCCACCCTTGTCAGTTAGCCTCGAGCAATGTTTCTCATGAAAAAAATTGGAACAATTACAAATTATATGCTTACGAAGAAAACCTATCTTTTTCCAGGAAATGGTGTGAATAATTTTAGTTATTTTTATTTTTTTATTGCAGCACTAGGTAACGAACTTTTTTACTTCTGAGAGAGAGAGAGAGAGAGAGAGAGAGAGAAAAGGAAGGAGAGAGGGAGAGAGAGAGAGAGAGGAAGGATGTGTTCAGAAGAATATGGAGAAGAGTAAAAAGACGAATAACAGCTCCATACTTCCATCTACTGAGTTTTGCTGGTGTTGTCTGTGGTGCTCCTATATTGTTTCAGAACTGGAAACTTGGGGCCTCATGTATAGAAAGGTGTGAACTATCTGCCTGTCCCTGAAGTAGTTTAGAAGACAACAGAAACCTTCAGCTTTGTGGTATGTATGCTGAGATCAAAATGTAACAACAGAAAACAATGTAATAACAGTATGGCAATGGGTATATTCAAGAAAAGATAGGAAAATGGGGCAATATGACTTCTATTATTCCTTCATCTGAGGATAACAATATTGAAAACACAGCCAAATAAAGTAGCAACAATATGACTAATGGGACAATGAGATATCCTGTTATATACTCTCTCGTGGGATCGTATAATAAGCATAGATGGCATCAAACTACTGATACTTCTGATATAAGCGTGCTCTATCTGCACACCCACTACCTATTTCAATATCTATCCTTAACATGAGTCAAGGTCTCATAAATGTTTTGTCTACTTTAACTTTTGTTACATTCTTCAAAAAGCCACAAAGCTGGTGCTTAATGTAAGTCACTTGCTGACACCTCACCTGTTCAAAATACAAGAGCTTTATATATGACATGTTCAGACCACCTACTTCCTTTGTCTCTAATCTTTTCTTTATACCTATCTGTCTCTCTCATTCAGTTCTGATCACACTGTCTTACTGATATCCTTTAAACATAGTGATCTTGCCTCGTTAAACATTAGACTGATGTGCTAGACTAATTAATAAAATTAACGTGATTAATATACATTTAAAGAACTACTGTATAGATTGTAATTTAAAATTTATAACAAGAGTCAAGAATGAAACATTTAAATGAGCTTAAGATAGAAAATAGGTGTCCTGACTAGTGGCAGGAAGAATATACCCTTGGTAGGATATGAGATTAAAGCAGATACAATTCAGTGTAAAGTTCTGCTCTGAGGGCCAGGTCGTGGCACACCTGGTTGAGCACACATGCTACAGTGCACAAGCATATCAGTGTAATGTTTACACTTTGACATTAACAAAATGACTAGATCTATAAGAAAATTAAGATGCATATCATTCCTATAGCCACACACTCTTTAAAAGTGTAATTTTACTATAAATGGTTTCTAGAAATACTGTTTTGTTTCTAGAAACATTTCCAGAATCCATCCTACTGAGTGAACCTTACTTTTGGAGAGACTAGATAATCAATGTACCAAGTCGGTCAGTGTGGGGCACTGGATTCAAAGGTTAGTACAGACAAAATTATAAGGTAGTATCTTGCCATGTGACAGAATATCTACTCTTTGGTGGATAGTATCTATGGACTATAACTTCAATAATAATAATGATTTGTGTTCAGTTATGCATTATACTCATTTCTGAGTAATATGCATTCTTTATTTTGTTATTCTTTTTGTTTGTGCAAGCAGTTCAGTTCTTAAAATATATGAAGAAATAAATACTAATAGTTGAGCTCACACTTTTTTATCATGTGCTAGGATCCAAGTTCAAGCCTACTTGTAGGATAGACACCTCTCCATTTCCTTCTCCCTCTCCCTTCCCTCTAAATTTCTCTCTGACCTATCAAATAAAAAGGAAAGAAAAAGAAATGGATACTAAATATACTTTATTAGTATTTTTCTTGAGGGTAGTTCTGTTAGGGGATAGGAAGGTAGTTTACTTGGTACGGCATATACCTTTTCATGTAAGCAAAAAAGGTTCAAGTCCTGGCAGCACCTGGAAGATGCCATGGCATCTGTGGATGTTGTGAGGCTGTAATGCTTAACCCCCATCCTCTATATCTCTACATATACATGAAAAGCATCCCATGAGTGGTAAAATCATCTGTATGCAATGCCCCAGCGCCACAAACAGTTATTCTGTTACAACTTAGCAGTATATAAATATAGACATGCATATAAAACAAATATTTAAAACTTGAGGTGTTTAAATGAACAGTGATGGTATATAAAAACAGGTGTAAAACATGTGTGTGTAGGTATGATAAAAATTGGTTGTGTGTGTATGATATAAATTAGTTATGTGACATATCCTTGTTTGAGAAAAATCTTTATAGAGTTATAACTGTCATTCATAGAATAAAGGTACTTCTAGATAATAGAACACAGTAGAACACACTGTGTCATGTCTCAACTCAATCCTTGGCACCACACGTTTCTATTGCTGTCTCTAAATAAATAAGTAAATAGGAAACGATCTTTTTTTCTGATAGAAACAAAATTATTAAGGTGAAAAAGGAAATGACAAATATGAAATTTTATAGAAAATTAGAAAGTCAGACTATCCATGGAATAAAAAATAGAATGAAGTTAATTTATAGGGTATATACTAGCCTAATCACCTGCAAACTGGTAGGCCATGGTAAGGAATTCGTGTTTGCAATTGGATGACTTCATGCATGTGTGTGTGTGTGTGTGTGTGTGTGTGTGTGTGTGTGTGTGTGTGTGTGTGTGTTAGAATACCATTGTACAAATCGCAATCTAAAAAGATTTCTTTGCTATGTTTAAAAAGGACTTAAATGAGGATGTTATTTAGCAATGGAATGACTAGGAAGAAGATATGATATAACATAGTAGTTTGAATTAAAGTAGATAGAGAAAAATGAGTGTGTATAAGATATATTTAGAAGGCAGAAACAATAGGGGTTGCAGACTGATTCACTTGGGAGATTGAGGAAGATACTAAAGTTCCAGCTTCAACATTTTGGTTAGTAGTTTTAGCAATTGCTGAAACAAAACACAAATCCATTGAAAATCAAGTTTGTTGGATGCAATCAAGAATTCATTTGGGGGGAGTCAGGCGGTAGCAGCGGGTTAAGCACACGTGGCTCGAAGCACAAGGACCGGCATAAGGATCCTGGTTCCAGACCCCAGGTCCCCACCAGCAGGGGAGTCGCTCCACAGGAGGTGAAGCAGGTCTGCAGGTGTCTATCTTTCTCTCCTCCTCTCTGTCTTCCCTTCCTCTCTTCATTTCTCTCTGTCCTAACAATGACAACAACAATAATAACTACAACAACAACAAAAACAAACAAACAAAAAAAAACAGAAAGGGCAACAAAAGGGAAAATAAATAATTTTTTTTAAAAAAGAATTAATTTTGGAAAATACTGCTTGACATATCTATGAAGCATTCATTTGAAACTGTCCAGAAGTCGATAACTATATGAATCTAAAGGTCAAGAAACTGTACAGAAACAAAGATATGATTTATTACTCAATAGACGGTCCATTCTCAGTTCTAACCATTCCTTGTAGATAAAACGAGTTAAATCTGAAATATATAACTAATTCAACTGTTGATTGAAGATACCATAAATTTTGACCTGCACAATTCATGAGAGATAAAACCAGGAAGTTAAAACCAGGAACTTTGCATTGTGCAAATTTGCCTAACCAGATCTTTTTTCTTTCTGTTCTCTCTTAATCTGCATGATAGTTACTCCTCAAATAGGGTCTTATTTTGCAAAAGCACACTCACTGGTTTCTAAAGCAACAATGGAAAAATTACTGTAAGTTAAATAGTCTTGTGTTTTTACATTTGTCATAATTGAGCCTGTGCTTTCTGATAGCAAAACTGTTTATTGTTTTGTCTTTTTTATTAAGCAACCAACACTATGCCAATAAATTAGCAGATCTCACCAAGTGAGTGTGAGAGTAGGTAATCAAGATAATTTAAGTGGCAGTCTGGCGGTAGGTAGCGCAGCTGTTAAGCACACATAGCGCAAAGCACAAGGGCCGGCTTAAGGAACACGGTTTGATCCCCCAGCTCCCCAACCGCAGGAGGTGGCTTCGAAGTAGTGAAGCTGGTCTGCAGGTGTCTTTCTCTCTTCCTCTCTGTCTTCCCCTCCTCTCTCCATTTCTCTCTGCCCTATCAAACAACAACAGAAGCTATGACAACAATAACAACTACAAGGAGCAAAACAACAAGGGCAACAAAAAGGGAAATATAGCCTCCAGGAGCAGTGGATTCATAAAGCAGGCACCGTGCCCCAGCAATAACCCTGGAGGCAAAAAAAAAAAAAAAAGATAATTTAAGTGGCACCATGTAAAAAAGGTGAAGACTGATCTTCCTTCCTTGAAGATACAGATATTTTTAAGAATTAATAATTCTGTTTCTCCTCTGCTCTTTCTCAGTTTCTCAGAACTCAGATTTATTTTAGAATTCTGTTTAGCTTTATTGGTGTATGGTGGGATCACAAACTTTTTCACTCTGTGGAGCTGAAAATCTTGCTTATTATTTGGGGGTGAAAGGCTTGGACAGGGTAGGTTTTAAGTTTTCTGCAGTTCAGTAGTCAGGTTATGTGCCCCCAGGCCTTTGTTCTTAAGAGATTTTTTTTTTTATTGCTGCCTTCTTTACATTCTGTAGTGGTGATTATTCAAAATTTTTTCCAGGTTCAGTCTTATGAGGTCATATCAATCTAAAATTCTATTTCTACTTCATTTTCCAACTTGATTATATATAGAGGCTAATAATAGTCCCTTATGACCTTTTTTTTTCTATTTTTATTTTATTTGCTAGGACAGAGAGAAATTGGTAGGAGAGGCAGAGACAGAGAGGGAGAGAGAAAGATCCAGTATTTTCAGACCTGCTTCACCTTTCCTGGTTTCAGTAGCTTACCCCCTGCAGATAGGGAGCAAGTGTGCTATCAGTTTTAACTTCACTGCTTTTATTTCAGATTCTTTTTATCACGTTACTTTTTTCTCCTTTTTTCTTAGTGAGTTAAGTTAAAAGATTATCAATTTTCCTAACCTTTCAAAGAGCCAGTTCTTTATTTCACTCATGTTTTCTGCCTTCTCCAAGGTGTTCTATTTCACTTATTTCTCTTCTCATTTTTATTATTTCTTGGTGGTAACTTTTAGTTCTGCTTATTTCTCCTTTTCTAGTTCCTTCAGGTGTAGGATTAGATTGTTTACTTTCAACCTTTTTTCTTTATGGGTATGTGACATTGCAATAAACTTCCCTTGTAGTTGCTCTGTTGCCAAATGACTTAGGATCTGGTAGCTTGTCCATCAACAGGGTATAGAAGATCTGGCTCATATACTCAAAGGAATACTATTACTATTCTCCCATTTAAAAAGAAAAAAAGATGAAATTTTACCTGTTGGGATAAATTGATTAAACTTGAGGTGACTATGCTACAGTGAAATAAAGAATTGAACGACAACTACCAGATGGTTTTACTCATGTAGAATATAAAGTACTCAAAATAAAATGACAAAACTCCTGCACTCAGTGAACACTATGGTGATATCAGGGAAAAGGGAGAGAGAGGAATGGATAGGGGGTCTTTCTGAAATTGAGAGGACTTTGGAACTTTGGTAGTGCATCAGGTGAATCTTATACACATACACAGTATTTCCAGATAGTAACTTTATAGAGTACTCTATTTTTCTCTCAAAGTAGAAGTCCACAGTAGCTCTATTTTTTGAGAATTTTCCCAAGGATAAGCAATGCATGCTTTCATCAATTTAGTGAAAACAGAATTGTCACATCGAAACCATATTTTATTTGAGTGGGGATTGCTTACGATTGCCTGGAGCACTGGACTGCTGCTTTCCAAACAGGCTTTGGAGGGTGCTGATTAGTTGTAGGCTGGGTGATAGTGAGAGGGAAAAGAGGACTTGATGTTGAGATGGTGCACACAAGTGACTGTGGAGAGAAAGGGGCCATGGTCGTACCATGCAGGGAGACATGGAATGTCACTGCTGTGAACTAGGGCTCATCAGAGAGCAGGTGCATTAATTGAGTGTCATTAATTATAGCTAATTTATAATATATCCTTACAGATTACCATAGTTATTCAATGTAATTATTATCTCAGACAATAGGATCAGAATGGAAAATTGTTATCCATATGGAAAAGGTTATGATTTGATTATTTCAAATTACATTAAATATCATTAAGTTTTAACTCTACTAGTGATGGATATATGACTAAGTTAAGTTTATTTAGATGTAAAAATGGATAACTAGTATATGTGTTGCCTGCTTTCATGTATGTGACCACATCTTGAACCTGGCCCCAACACACTAAGAGGGATTTTCAGTGCTATGATGTCTTTCCCTATATTCCTCTTTATCTCTTCCTTTCTCTATCTGAATGAGTTAGCCTGAAAGTGATCTCCAGCAACAGCAATGAAAAAAATGGATAATTAACAAGGATATTTTTAATCAGAAGGGAAATGTTTAACTCCATAAAAGAACAAACTATTTTAGCCCCTTGAATACCACAGAAGTATCTAATTACACATATTTCATATGCTAATTACCAACAATTTCAAGGATTCACTGAAGTTGTAATTTATTGTGTTAATTTTATTGATCCAACATGTGACTTTGCAACTAAACAGAGAAAGTTTTTTTATTGCATATTATATCTGCCAAAAGTAGACTTAGGACATTCAGTGTGAATTTTTCAAAATATCTATAATAAAAACAGTCACTTGAATGTTCAAAACACTGTCAACTCCTTGCCAATTAGTATATTTTTCAAATGTGGTTTTGTTTGTTTGTTGTCGTTTATTTGTTTTTTGGCACCAGGGTTGTAGCAAGGGCTCAGTGCCTGCAGGATATTCCTGTTGGCCATTTTTCCCCCTTTCATTTTTCATATATCTCTTATGTTAGAACAGAGAGAGACTGAGAGGAGGAGATAGGAAAAATGATTGCCTGCAGCACAGCTTCACTGGTCATGAAGCATCTTACCTGTAGGTGGAGCATAGGGGCTTGAACCCAGGTCACTGTACATAGTAATTTGTGTGCTTAACCAGGTGCACCACTGATGCCCCTAGTATTCAAAAATTTACTATCTAAATTGTAATGCTAACTTTGGTATATGATATATATGTCATTTATCAGAACATGTCATATATATGTACATATACATATATTCAGAACATGTCACATCCAATATGTAAAAATGCCAAATATCTTCCAAAATTCTTAATAATTATTAAATGAATGAATTACTCTCTAAACATTTTTCATTATCTTCAAAGTGGACATAACAGCAACCTGACTACTTATACAGTTACTAGTTATATGTTAGTTTTAGAAGCAAGACATTTAATGTGTTATATACTAACGGTGTCTCTGGAATGGACATTATATATATATATTTTTTTTATTAAAGCTTAATGATAACCTGTGAAATATCTCTTATTGTACCTTGTGCACAAAGAAATCTTACTCAAGTATCTTGGACACAGAGTTAACTGAATTCCAAAGCCAGATATTTTCATCTATTTGCTAAACTCAAATCCTTGCTAAATCCTTGGAAAATTACAAGACAAATCACTCAGAAAAGTTATGCATTATGTGAAAATGATTTACTATTACTTGAAATGTGTCATGTAATTCTAAGAAGTGTGTAGAAATATACCAAAATGATTCTCTGTACAACTTTTTACTTAAAACATTTGGAAATTTGAGTAAATTGTTCATATGTGGTAATAAAATGTTTATGAAATATAATTTTAAATGATTGTTGAATAAAACATTAATTTTGACTTTGTGGTAATATTAAGTGAAGCATCATGTAGTTTTTCATAAGAAGATATCTGTAGCAACAAAAAATCAAGATTTAATATAAAAGTAAGGAACTAAGTTTCTTTACTAAAATAAATTAAAATGTTCAAATATATTTTAAGCCAAAAATAACAAACATAAGTTTATGGAAGAAGAAAAATACTTGGCATAAAATAAGGTGAAAATTATCTATGACTACAAGTCTCCTAATGAGCTAGAGGTGTGAGATGGTTGCTTACAATAACTAGTCAATCACTAGAATTTAAATAAAGAAATTTTTTTTTGCTTGAAACAAGGCAGACTAACTTTATTCTGTGCTACATAATCAAACTGAAAGCATTACATAAAATTCAAGATTGTTCAATGATACTGACAGATGAATGAAGAGGAAGAAGTGAGAAATAAAGATATCACAACAAAAAGAATATAGATAACAGATAAGTGGCAATTTGGACCAGCAAAATAATTTAATTGATATTTTTTTTCCACCAGGGTTATCGCTGGGTCTAGGTCCCTGCACTACAATGCCATTGCTCCTGGTGGCCATATTCCCCCCTCCCTTTTTTTTTCTTTTTCTTGTTCTTTTTATTTTCTCCTTTCTATTTTCATAGATAGAATAGATAGAAATTAAAAGGAGAGGGGAAAGGAAGAGGAAGAAAAAGAGAGAAACCTGAAGACCTGCTTCACCATTTGTAAAGTGTCCCTTTAGGCAGGGAGTGGGGGTTTCAAACCCAGATCCTCATGCATGGTATTGTATGTGCTTAACCTGGTGTGCTACTGCCCTGCCCCCAATTTATTACATTTTAATGGGAAAGAGTGAGAGAATAGAGCAGCATTATCTACAGGGCAAGGGATTAAAGACAGTGTTTCAGGCATGCATGGAAAGCACTTCACTGCTAAATCACTTTCCATTTCCCTTCCAAATTTTTAAAATTGTAAATAGCAAACACCACATGACAATGATAAGCTTATTACATTTTAAACTAGTCTACTTTTCTATTTTCTGAAATTTATGCAAGATTTTTGTAAATAAGTGATCAGATATGTAAATAGTATGCTCAAATCTTCCCTAAGTAATGTAATATTACTCTCCTAGATCTTATATCCAACTCTTGATATTACTCTTTTCCTATTCTTTTTTATTTAATGTTTATAGTGGTTTTATTCAAGATTATCAGAAGCTAGAAGTAAGCAAGATCATATTCAGTATGTTAGTAAATAAATTTGTGAAACATCTCATCAATGGGCTATTTTAGTGCTAGAAATAAAAGCTTATGAAAAGACACAGGAGAGATCTGGGAGGTGGTCTCAGTTGTCTGAGTACAGGACTTTCAAATGTCAGGTCTATGATTCAATCCATGGTAGGATATACATCCAGCACTACATATAAAGGGAATTGTGTTGTTGTCTCTTCTCATAAAATAAATCTTGAAAGAAAAAGATTTGGAGGAAACTTAAATGCATATTGCAATAAAAGCAACCAGTCTGGGCAGTGACATGCCTGATTAAACTCACATCTTACCATCTGAAATTATCTGGGTTCAAACCCCTGGCTTCCACCTGCAGGCAGGAAGGTTCACAAGCAGTAAAACAGTACTGCAGGTGTCACTCTTTCTCTATCCTCATTCTCTATCAATTTCTTTCTGTCTCCATCTAATAAAAATATAAGTAAATAAAACACTTTTTCTAAAAAAAAAAAAATCTGATAAGATACCAAGAATACAGCTATACATATATTGAAAAGGCAAATCTTCGATGACAATAAAATAACCACTAGATGTTAGCAGTCGAGAGAGCTGTATAGATAGAATACAAGATAGTTTTGGGACATCAAAAATAATTGGTAGATATATGCAATAATACATATTTCAGACCTATAGAATATATAACACAAGGAGTGAATTCCAAACTAAATTATACACTTTGATGAGTCTATGTAAGTTAAACAAATATACCACTATGGCCAAAAAAGCTCACAGTATAGATAATGGTGGAGGTGAAGTCGATACAAGACCTTTGTACATTCAGATTAATCTTTTCGAGTCAATAAATATATAGTATATATGTTAAATATATACTATATATTATAGTTATTATATTATAATAATTCCCCAAATTATATTCCTAACATTTGCGTTTTGCTGAGTTTTGGTCATATATGTATGTTGGGACCATGTGTAAGCCTGATAGAGCTTAGGGAGAAACATCCCCGTCCTTGGATGGAGGTCTGAGAAGATAACCTCTTGGTAAGTCTCTCTCAACTGAGGTGAGCATAAGGGGGGAAACTCAGACTTGGTTCTTTCCTTCTTGACTCTCAGGCCCACAGAAACCCCAGTACTTCCCTCCATTAACTGCAGGCCACATGGCCACAGATTCACTTATTCAAAGTCACCTTCTGATCACAGAAGAACACACCTTATCACACACTTCATCACACACCTCAGACCCCAGACAAGAGAAATTCCAAACTATATGGCCTTTTGATATCCATCTTATCTCTGTCTCACCCTATGGGTTTAACCCCTATGCTTCTCTCAAATACCTTTGGATAATTAAGTTGCTTGTGTCATGGAGAATAACTGTCTTGTACCTCATCAATTCCTGTCATACCAGCCCCCTACCTTAGGGGCATGCTGACCACTAAGAAACCTGTAATTTCTGACATATTTCAACAATAATTTCCTTCATTGCTTTTCTATTTAACTCATGTCCACTTTGCTAATAAACGGATTCTAGGACTCTAGGATTCTATGGATTCTGAGATTCTAGGATTCTAGAATTCTAGGCACGCTAAGAGTCCCTGGTGTCTTTTACTTCATGCCACCCCTGTCGTGAGCGAGAAAGAACCAGCCCATTACCTTTCCCTTGAGACCACCCCGCCAGAGAGAGAGAGAGATACACCGAAATCTGGTGCCCAGAGCGTGGGACAGAATATCCCCAAACCAGAGAGAGAGTTACCGAAATATGTACAATTTAGTATTCTCTTGACCCCTGCAATAACTAAAATAACTTCAAACTAACTTTGTCAAAAATTCAACAGATCAAGAGAACATATATAAAATTAATTACTTTTTGACACATGGGCTACAGAAACTCCTTCCTATCTGTTCTTTTAACCTCTTTTTGTAAGGTCTTACATATTATCGCTCACATAAAATTCAACTTCTGTTTTCCAGTTCAGCATCAAACAAAAATCAACTATATTTACACATACTATATTAGTTCATTTCCATACAATCTAGTTCTTGGTTCTTTGGCAGCCTAGAAACCCTTGGTTAGCTTTATAATGTTCAAAATCTATTTCCTATATCCACAGGAAAATTCCCTAAAGTCCTCAAATTGGAATAAATCCTACCCTATTCCTAAGTCATATTTGTTCTTGCTTCTGGTATATAACAGGGTTCAATCAGTTTTTAGTCATGTTGCAGTCCCACCACTGAAATAATAATATAAATAATAACAATCATTCTATGCAAAGTAGAAGGGCATAGGGAATATTTGTAAAACTTTTAAGCCAACTCATATCCTTTTTTCCTGCCCAAATCCCAACTCTGCATAGTTTCTATAGAAATAAGTTATGGTAGCTTATATTGTTTTTTGTTTTTTTTGCCTTAAACTCCATATGGATTAGAAGGTTGTGTGGCTTAGGTTATTTTAAAAATTCAAAGAAAATTCATTCTGCTCGTCAGCTTTGAGCAAACAAACAATAGAATCAATTTACTATTTGACCTGTTAGTATGCCTTTTCTTTCATCTCTTCCTTTCTTCTTCCTCCATTCTTTTGTTGTTGTTGTTAGTTTGTGGCTATAATTTATATATGGAATAAGTTTTCTCTGCGTCTCTGAAGTTACCTGCTTCCCTATGTTCAAATGACTCCCCAAGGTTCAATTCTTACAATGAGATTCCTTTGAACCATCCCTGTTTCTTCCAAATGCAAATATATGCACTTCTGTTTAGGCTTCCCCAGAGTATCTTCTCTATGTACCTGAGTTCGGTACCAAATTTAGATTGTATGATAATGGAGAGACTAAACAAACATAACTCATTTCATAACAGCATGGAATTTGTCACTAGCCCAAAGTGAATGCTAAAATTTCTCTCATTTGATTGTGCTTTACAGAAGGAAAGAGAAACATATATTGTATTTCTTTGAAGCTGAATCATGTGTTTGAATGTTGCTGTATTTAGTTGTTTTAACTTCCTTACATATTGACAAGTTTCTAAAATTGCTCTCTGTTCAGTTTTAGTTTTGTTCATTATTATAGTTACTGTTATTTCTGAAGTATTTCAACTATATTGTAATTCAGTGAGTACCTACATGCCCCAATATAGTTTTCAAAGTTGTCTTGGCAGGTCAACTGAGAAGACAGAAAAGCGATCCAATTAGTTTTTACTATTTTCAAGGTACTATTCTTTGCAACTTTCCTTGTAGATTAACACTGACACTGCTATATTAACTATTTTGTACATAAAGATAAGCTGACAATTATCGAAAAATCCACCAAAGTTACTCAAGTAGGAAATTGTTAATCCAGTGCTTTTGTCACTACACCTCTAGACTCAACATGCAAGAGTTGTACACCAGGAAGCAGAGCACAGTGAGTGGATGAAAGCAGCCATATGGAAATAAAAGGGGAAAAAAATCTACCCTGGAATCAATGCCATAATGTGACATTAAATATACCTTGAATAAATGAGGTCTACCCCCCTTAGTTTTGTGTATAAAAGGAGATCACTGACAAATGGTTTGGATAATGAACATATTATAAGAAAAAAAAGATATAAACTCTTTGAAGTAGGCAAGATTGGTATCTGAATTATCAGATTGTATCTACCATATTTTCAACGCCTGGAACTGAAAGACTGCTTTTGCTGTGGAAAAAGTCACACAATTAGTGGTGTCATAAATTTCTCCTTTTGTACCAACTACACAGCTATTTAGTTCTTTGTTATCAAATTGTACTTTAGGCTATGAGATTACCAAGAATATAAATATTCTCCAAATCTCTATCTTCAGGGTGTAGCACATAGCACAGAGGAATGAATAAACAAATAAACAAAGACATAAGATAGGAAGAATTTAAAGAATAAGAAAGAAATAATTTATCCAGTTTTATTATCGGTCTTTTCTTCCATGAAAGAGATTGAATCTCAAGTACCCTTATTATCAATCGCAAGTATCCTTACTAGAATTCAGAATTTACTAGTTGTTCATTAGAGTGAGATGAACTTTAAAACAGAATCAAAAAGATAAATAAGAATCTTGCCAATGTCATGGGGGTAAGGAAGGAGAAAGAGGATAAACCTATAAATAACAATTCAATTATATTACAGGATTTAATTATAGATGCCTATAAATTCACTTTCTAAAGACTTTGTGATTCAGTCAGGAAAAAAAACTTTATTTCTTGGTGTTAGTGCTGACAATCTCTTGGGTATTTGTAGTTTGTAGAAACTATAAAATAAAACACAGGGGGTTAAGAGATATCTCACTATGTAGGTCATAGGATTTATCTTGTGTGTAGTCCAAGATCAAGCCCTAGAACCACATTGTTTTTGAGGAGGCTCCCTATGTAGTAATATCTCTTCCTCCATCTCTCTAACTGAATTAAAAAAAAAACAAAAACCAACCCATTAGAAGTGAAACTGCAATGTGCCAGGTTCCAGCTCCCCAAAAAATGAATAATAAAAAAACAGAATATTTTAGAACTAAAAGTAAAACTCTAAAAAACTAAAGGGTGGAAATAGTAAGAGGGCCTCTGAAATTTATTGAGAGGGGCTATTGAGAACATTCAGCAAGAAGGATGATAAGTTTCTAGCAGTAGCCTGAAGGTGGCTCAGTAGACATGGCATTGGACTTTAAAGCATGAGGTCTTGAATTCAATCCCAGGCAACATGTATACTAGCATAATGCTCTGATTCTCTCTGTCAAACAAATTTAAAAACTATCTAAAAATAAATAACTTCCTAGCAATAAAATAAAGCCTTAAAAGAATACTGGGAGGAGTGAGGAGATTGCTCAGCAAGTAGAGCACAGGCTTCATATGACTAGGTAGCGCGCTGGTTTCTCAATCCTCTCTCCCCACCGCCTCTCTCTCACTCATTTTCATAAAATAAATAAATGCACATTTTTAAAAAGGAGAAAAATAGGGAGTCAGGCCCAGCAGGTTAAGCGCACGTGGCCCAAAACACAAGGACCGGCCTAAGGATCCCGGTTCGAGTCCCTGGATCCCCATCTGCAGAGGAGTCGCTTCACAGGCGGTGAAGCAGAAGTGCAGGTGTCTATCCCTCTATCCCCCTCTCTGTCTTCCCCTCCTTTCTCCATTTCTCTCTGTCCTAACAATGACGACATCAATAACAATAACAATAATAACTACAACAACAATAAAAAAAAAAAAAGGACAACGAAAAGGGAAAATAAATAAATAAATATTAAACTTTTTTGAAAAAGGAGAGGGAGTTGGGCAGTAGTGGTGGGAATGGTGTTTATGTACACTCCTAGCAAAATGTAGACATATAAATCAGTAGTTAATTAATATGAGAGGGGGAAATCAATTGTATGTCTCAAAGTTTCTCAAAAGACAAACTGAATCTTTTTAATATATAGGCTACGTATTTGATATGTGGACTCTCTCAAAAGCCTAGACCAAGTAGATTAGAAGCATCCAATAGCACAGCTATATACAAGATACTGGGTACTGTACAGCAAACCATAACAAAGGGACTTTTCAAAGTTAACCCAATTAACAAATAATGTGATAATAATATTAACTATTGATTGTCTTTTTGAACCCTAAGACAGCAGGAACCTCACATCTTCACTATAGAGCCCCTACTTCCCCCAGTCCTGGCACCCTTGGATAGGGCCCACTTTCCCGTATGCATCTCCCAATCCAAACCAAATAATATTGCATCCGCTGATCATAACCTAACCAAAGCAACGATTGCCATCTCAACATGCTTCACCTCAGACTGTAGCCAGAGACTTCACGTGTGGAATGACAACCCTTCAGCTTCATTACTCGGGTGAGACCTTTCCTTAATAGTACACTCTAATTTCATCTCAGGTAGTTCACTTTCTAACAAAGTCCCATAACCTAGATATACACCAGTTTCTGTGAGAGAGAGCTTAGGTGCACACGTATCCATAAACTACTGCAAAATATATACCTGAAAGCAGAAGTACACTAGTGTTTGCAGTGAGTACCTCCCTAACACTTCCTCTCCACTATTCCAAGCTTGGGATCCATGATTGCTCAACAAATTGTTTGGCTTCATATGTTAACTCTCTTTTCAATCACCAGGTTCCAGATGCCACCAGGATGCTGGCTAGGCTTCCCTGGATTGAAGACCCCACCAATGTGTCCTGGAGCTCAGCTTCCCCAGAGACACACCCTACTAGGGAAAGAGAGAGGCAGACTGGGGTTATGGACCGACCAGTCAATGCCCATGTTCAGCGGGGAAGCAATTACAGAAGCCAGACCTTCTACCTTCTGCAACCCTCAACGACCCTGGGTCCATGCTCCCAGAGGGATAGAGAATGGGAAAGCTACCATGGGAGGGGGTGGGTTATGGGGATTGGGTGGTGGGAATTGTGTGGAGTTGTACCCCTCCTACCTTATGCTTTTGTTCACTAATCCTTTCTTAAATAAAAAAATTTAAAAATAAAAAAAGAAAGAAAATGTATCCATGTGCCAACAATTGCACTATAAACCATTAACTGCCCAATAAAAAGTAAAAAAAAAAAAAAAAAAGGAGAGGGAGTTGGGCAGTAGCGCAGCTGGTTAAGCGCGCAAGGCAGAAAGTGCAAGGACCACCTTAAGGATCCCAGATCGAGTCCCCAGTTCCCACCTGCAGGGGAGTCGCTTCATAAGCAGTGAAGCAAGTCTGCAGGTGTCTCTCTTTCTCTCCCCCTCTCTGTCTTCCCCTCCCTTCTCTCTCCATTTCACTCTGTTCTATCCAATACAATGACATCAATAACAACAGCAATAACTGCAACAATAAAACAAGGGCAATAAAAATAAATAAATAAATAAATATTTTTAAAAGGAGAAGAATATTGGGAACTAGGCAATACAAGGGATATTGAAATAAGGATGAAGGTGGGCCGGATGGTGGTAGCGCATGGGGTTAAGCACACATGAAGCCAAGCACAAGGACCAACTGAAGCATCCCAGAAGTCCCCCTTCTTCTTCTAGCGTTTGCCCTTCTTCCGTAGGCAGTCAACAGCGTCAGGTTGAAAGCTGTCAGGAGCTGCTTGTTGCTGGCTTTGAAAGTGACTGGGATCCTTGTGGATTCAGTTGGCTAGGAAGGATCGTCAGTTTCCCCAATGAATGGGTACTCACGGGATGCACCACAAGAAGGTCCATCCAATGCATCCAGAAGTCCCCTGCTCCCTACCTGCAGGGTGGTCACTTCAGGGGCAGTGAAGCAGGTCTGCAGGTGTTTATTTTCTCTCCCCCTCTCTGTCTTCCCCTCCTCTCTCAATTTCTCCCTGTCCTATACAACAACAATAATAACTGCAATGGCAATAACAACAAGGGCGACAAAATGGGAAAAATGTCCTCTGGGAGCAGTGGATTCGTAGTGCAAGCACCCAGTTCAGGCAATAATCCTGGAGGCCAAAAAGAAAATGAAAAAGTATGAAAGAGAAAAGTACCTGGGGAGCAGGGAGATGGTTCAGTGACAGAATATATGCATTACACACTTAAGACCCTGGGTTAAAACTCCAGCAGTGCCTAAGCTATCCATAGCAGAATAACTATTTTATGAAGTAAGTACATAAAGCTGGTTTTGCTCTTTGAGAAGAACAGTTTGGCACTGAATGCCAAGGCATAGCTGATAAAGAAAAATAAGATTTGTTTTCTGAACAAGATTACAGACAACAATTGACCTCAGAAGCTAGACCAAAACCGTCAGTCTCAAACAAAGGATCGCACAATCTTCATAGAACAACTATTTGTTACTGGGGTTCACTAACCGTTTTCAGCCTCCCCAACCAGACCTCCAATTCTGGGCTGTCGAGACCCATCTTTCCAGGAGTGGGATAGAGCTAAGATCATTTGGGCATGAAGTAATGTGAACTGCAAAAGTTGAGAAAAAAAAAAACTGGAATATAAAATCATTTCCCAGAGTCTTGGACCCTACAAAAAAAAATTCTCAATTTGGCCACACCTAGGAATTTACACCTGCTTCACTAGTATATGTTAGTGAATAACAATAATCCTATTTGTCAAAGAAGCAGTGTAACTTTTTTTCTGAAACTTCTTTTAGAAATCAAATTTAACTATCTTTTATTCACGCACGCGCGTGTATGTATGTGTGAGTGAGTGTGTGCGCAGAGACTAAAGATGGCACTACATATGTTAATAAAACCCTTTGCTTTTTATGATTTTTGTTTTAACCAGAGTTTTTAACTGATCAACTCTGGCTTATGGTGGTGTGGGGGACTGAGTTGGTACTTTGGAGCCTCAGGCATGAGTGTCTCTTTGCATTATGCTATCTACCCCCATCATTATTCTTTAAATGAACATATTTAATATAAAAGAATGCCTCTAGATATTATTAAATTTTACTTTTAATACTTTTAAAAATTAATTTTATTGGTTTTTCATAAAACTGAGTTCAGTAATAAACCACAATCTTTCTAGGGCTTGAAATAATAATAGAATGTACAGTAACTTTGACACAGAGACAGAGAAACATAGAAAAAGTGTATCCTTCACTGTGAGGGCTGAGCTTTAACCAGAGTTGAGTGTACAGCAAAGCAGTACACTTATCCATAGGAGCTATTTCACCAGCCCAAATGTACAGTGACATTTATTGGAATAAATCTCCTCTTCTAAAAAATATGGCTCATTACTTTTTGGCAGTCATAGGAGACAGTATCTGATGGATAAGAGGATTGCTCCTTAATAATTTCATTTACTTTTTATGTGTCCCACTAGTCTAAGATGTTCTGAAACAAATGCTGAGCAAAGCTAATATTTTGCATCTTTTCAAATGCTTATAGTCAGAAAAGAGGATCATATTTTAACGAAAGCTAATGGTAATAACTTAAGCCAAAAAAGAAGATTTTTGCTAGCAGCCAATAACTTCTTGAAAATAATTACTGGTATTTACTTAAATTAACATTCATGATGTATAAATTTCATTGACTTTCTAAAAAGCAACAGTCTTAACTATTGAAAAAAAACTACAGAATAGAACATTAGGAAATAAACCTTTGCTTGATTTTTTTCAAATTGTCTTATTATAAAAATAATTATTTAATTATTTACAGGACAGTTATAGTCCCATGGATACAATTTTTATTTCTCTTTTTTAATTTTTTATTATCTTTATTTATTGGGTAGAGACAGCCAGAAATTGAGAGGGAACAGGGTTATAGAGAGGGAGAGAAACAGAGAGACACCTGCAGCCCCGCTTCATCAATTATGAAGCTTTCTTCTTGCAAGGAGGGGAAGCAGGGGCTTAATCCTGGGCCCTTGCACACTGTCGTGTGTGCACTTAACCAAGTGTTCCGCCGCCTAGTCCTCAATTCTTATTTCTCCATAACAGGCTCTTGCCCCTTCCCTAATTGAAGAATTGATACTTTAATTATGTAGAACAGAGGTGGGTGAAGGATTATTTGTAGAAGTACCCAACTATTTGATAAATCCATCTGTATTTACAGAGTAAAAATGAATTACTCCTTCATCTTCTCATAAAATTTTCCTTCTCTCTTTGATATTCCAGCTCCTACCCAAATACATCAGCTCAACAATAAAAAAAAAACTCAGTTTATCTCACTTACTCTAGAATTTTGCAGTCATATAAATGCTTCATATATATATATATGCTTTTTTCCTAATATGTCTGATGTTTATTTATTTGCTATACAGTATGGGAATAATTCTCCCTACTGCACTCCTACTAATATATTCCTATGAAACTTTTCATAAGTCAAATGGACCTAAAGCAAAGAAATAATTATTAATCCATATGGCAAACATTTAGGGTTTCCAAAGCCTAAGTCATACCAAATAACACATGAAACCCAAAATAATACTAACATCTAGTAAAATCAGGAATAGAATGATGCATCCACAGCCTGAATCCACTAGCTGGAAGGAAGGAGCTGGACTGTGGCACTCTCACTAATCCACTATGTACAAACTCTAAAATGCCTGCTGAAAAACATACTGAAGGCTACCTTCCCTTTTTCCTATTTTATAATTTAAAAAAATACATTTTCTATAAGTGAAATCAGGTACTAAAGTAAGTTTTTTATAAAAGTGAAGTAGAATAATGTGAATTTTCAAAAATCAGGGATATTCCTACCTTCTGCACACTAAAAACAGTCTTGATCCATGCTCCTAGTGGGGGAGAAGTAATAGGAGGAAAAAGGTAAGAGGGCTCCAGCTCTTCAGCACTGGAGAGAGAAAAGGAAAAAGAGAAGGGCATTTGGCTATTTTAGTGGTGTCATGAGTGGTTTGGAGGGGAAGAAAGGTGAGCAATTATGTACAAATGTAGACAGAAAGTTGGCCCATGTCTACAACCTTAGGGGAATTGTGGTGGCTTGCAGTGGGGAGATTGCAAATTCAGAACTCTATTGGTAAGAATGGTGTGGAACTATACTCCTGTTGACATGTAATTTTGTAAATACATAATAAATTACCAATAATTTTTTTTAAATCAGGAGATATTAATTCACCATTCAACCATTCCCATGTCTAAGCTCTGGAGATAAGCAGTTACAAAGATGTAAATGTGCACACATGAATCTATTATGCTGATTTTAGATACAGGTCTTAGATAGATGGGAAGGGTCAGCATTGCCTTGTTTACTTTTACAAAGGTCATTTTATGCTATATTCATTAATCTGAATTTTTATTTTTATTTTTATTAAAACCTCATAGGATTAATAATGCAATCATCCCTTGCCATTTCAAGCTTCCACTTTCACGACTTCACTCTTGCTGCTTTTTCAAATATATTCATTAAAAGTTGATAAAGACAGTGAAAATGATACAGCATATGCTCTGTTGTCTGAGTCAGTTATACACCCCTGTATTACAATTAAAATTTAAATGACTGTATGTATGGACTGTAGGCGTTTGTATTTGAGCACCCCCGCAAATCCTTCAGTACCAGGTGCAGCCAGTAGGGTCTGGAAAGGATTAACAGCAATAAATGAGGGACAACTGTATATCCTAAAGTCCACCCATAATATTGTCCAATATTTTAAAACTACTACACATAAAATAAAATGGTAAACAAAATACTATAATTACTTTCTTGAAAGTAGAATAAGCACATCCCAAATAATGTAGCCTCCTCACTGCCTCTTCTCATAGTCATAAGAAAATAGCTATTCTTAGAAAGATTCTAGGATCAAACCAGTTCCCTTGTTGTTATTTTTTTCTGTTTTTAATTTTATTTTATTAGTGATTTAATAATGATCAACAAGATCATGAGATAAGAGGGACACAATTCCATACAATTACCACCACCAGAGTTCCATGCCCCATCCCCTCCACTGGAAGGTTAATATTAATAGTATTAATTTACTTGAGTGCTTTCAAGAAACTTATCGCTTGGGCTGGTTGGTGGCATACCCCTGTAGAGCTCACATCACACATTACCATACACAAGAACTCAAGTTCAAGCCCCAATGACTTCCCACTTGCAGGAGGGAAGCTTCACAAGTTGTGAAACAGATCAGCAGATATCTATCTTCCTCTCTCCCTCTCTATCTACCCTCCCCTCTCAATTTCTGCCTGCCCTACCCAATAAAAAGAAAGAAAGAGAGAGAGAGAGAGAGAGAGAGAGAGAGAGAGAGAGAGAGAGAAAGGGAGAGAGGAAGGAAGGAAGGAAGAAAGGAAGGAAGGAAGGAAGGAAGGAAGGAAGGAAGGAAGGAAGGAAGGAAGGAAAGAATAAAAAAGGAATGGGAGGTATCTCAATGTTGTCTTTATTTGCATTTCTCTGACAATCAGTGACCTGGAGCAATTTTTCATATGTTTGTTAGCTTTTTGGATCTCCTCTGAAGTGAATGTCTTGTTCATATCCTCTGCCCACTTATGGATGGGGTCATTTGCTTTTTTGCTGCTAAGTTTGCTGAGCTCTTTGTATATTTTGGTGATTAGTCTCTTGTCTGATGTATGGCATGTGAAGATCTTCTCCCATTCTGTGAGGGGTCTCCTTGTTTGTGTGATAGTTTCTTTGGATGTGCAGAAGCTTTTCAATTTGGTGCAGTCCCATTGGTTTGTTTCTGCTTTAGTCTTCCTTGCAACTGGGTTTGTTTCATCAAAGATGTCCTTGAGGTTTAGGTGGGAAAGTGTTCCACCAATGTTTTCCTCTAAGTATTTGATAGATTCTGGTCTAACAACTAGGTCCTTGATCCATTTGGAGTTGATTTTTGTTTCTGGTGAGATAAGGTGGTTCAATTTCATTCTTCTGCATGTTTCAACCCAGTTTCCCCAGCACCATTTATTGAAGAGAGCCTCCTTCTTCCATTTAATGCTTTGGGCCCCCATATCAAAGATTAGATGTCCATAGGTGTGGGGGTTTAGATTTGGGCTTTCAATTCTGTTCCACGGGTCTGTGTGCCTATTTTTGTTTCAGTACATGGCTGTTTTGATGATGATGACCTTCTAATATAGTTTGAGATCTGGGAGTGTGATGCCTCCATTTCTGTTTCTTTTCCTCAAAATGTTTTTGGCAATTCAAGGTGTTTTCTGGTTCCAGATAAATGATTGTAGTGTTTGTTCTATTCTCTTAAAGAAGCTTGGTGGAACTTTGATGGGTATCGCATTAAATTTGTATATGGCTTTGGGGAGAATATTCATTGTGATGATATTTATTCTTCCAATCCGTGAGCATGGGATCCATTTCTTGGTATCAGTTTCTATTTCCTTGAATAGTGACTCATAGTATTCAGTATACAGGTCTTTCACTTCTTTGGTCAGCTTTATTCCTAGGTATTTGATTGATTTTGCTGCAACAGTGAATGGGAGTGATTTCTGGATGTCTTCTTCTTCAGAATTAGTGTTTGCATAAAGAAATGCCACTGATTTTTGTACATTGATTTTGTAGCCTGACACATTACTATATTGCCTAATAACTTCCAGTAGTTTTCTGCTGGATTCTTTAGATTTTTCTATGTATACTATCATATCATCTGCAAATAGTGAGAGCTTGACTTCTTCCCTTCCAATTTGTATTCCTTTGATTTCTTTCTCTTGCTTGATTGCTATGGCAAGAACTTTCAATACTATGTTGAAGAGTAATGGTGACAGTGGACAGCCCTGTTTAGTCCATGATCTGAGGGGGAATGCTTTCAGCTTCTGTCCATTGAGTATTATGTTGGCTGTAGGTTTGCTATATATGGATTCCACAATCTTGAGGAATTTCCCATCTATTCCCATTTTTGTAGCATTTTGAGCATGAATGGGTGTTGGATTTTGTCAAAGGCTTTCTCTGCATCTATTGAGATAATCATGTGGTTTTTGACTTTGCTTTTATTGATGTGGTGAAAGACATTAATTGACTTACGAATGTTGAAACAGCCTTGCTCAAACCCAGGTCCTTTGGCATGGTGATATGTGTGGATAAGTGGGTGCACTATGACCCCCCCAAGTCTCTTTTCACCAATGTCCTGGGAATCTGATGCCCTCCTCCCCATCCCAACTTCCCCCTAGTCCAGAGTCACATGCTTTGCTGTAATATACCTTAACAGACTCTAGTTTTGCCCTATGTTTCTCTTTTCTGACCTTGCTTCTTGACTGTCTATCACCTGTAAATAAAATTATCTGGTAAGACTGCCATACATAATAAAGGACAGAAACAAGTACCAGCAAGGATATGGGTAAAGTGGAACACTTATACACTGTTGACAGGAATGTAAATTGGTTCAACCTCTCTGGAAAACAATATAAAAGGTCTTTAGAACACTGGAGATGAATCTACACTGAGATCCAGCAGTTGCTCTTCGATAGATCTACCCAAAGAACACAAATACACCCATTCAAAGAGTTCTATGTACACTTTTGTTCATAACAGCACAGTCTGTAATAGGTCAAACCTGGGAATAACACAGACAGTCAATGACAGATTAAGAAACTTCTGGTTTCTTAATAATAGTTAAAAAATTTCTGCTATATATACACAATGGCATATTACCCAACTATAATAAATTAAGGCTTCTCCTTTTCCTTGTCTTGAAAGGAACATGAAGAAATTACATTAAATGAGATAAGCAGAAAGAAAAGGATGGATACCACTTGAGGGCATCTTTCAATGGCACCAGAATACTTCTGGAAAAGTCATCATATCAAGAACTTGAAGAAAGGTTGACATGATACATACATTTTCTTCCTTTTGACTCTATAATATCATTTCACTGCAACTGACCAATGCTACAGGTCTTATAATTAGTATTGTTTCAGTTACACTCAAATTCTAGACATACTGCATAGACCAGTATAAGCTTTTGCATTGGTATACCATTTCAATTCATTCAAAATAAATTCCCAGTAAACATGATGCAAAAAGTGTACCAAAGCATGTTATCACTCAGAATCAGCAATAAGGTTTTTATATTTACCAGCAAGTGATTAAAATAGCAATAAAGTGGAGTTCCCAGAAGATGGCGGACTGAGAAGCTGCTAGTGGCTTGGGGTCTGACCACATCTTCTGGAAACGGTAGGATTTTCTGCCTGTAGTAGGCCAGTCATGAAGGGGTCCTAGTAGTGACACCAAGGAGGTGAATATAACTTAATTTGGGTTAAAAAATAGAGTAGGAAAAAAAATTTTTTCTTTTAAAATTATTAAGCACACCTCCTCCTCCTGCCCCCCCATAACCAGGCCCTGGGGACCAGCTCCTAGCAGGCTCCCCTGCTGAGCCTCTTTCTTTACCAAGATTCCTGTCCCACCAGGGAGAATCATTCATTTTATTATTAATATTATATAAAGGCATATATCTTCTCCCCACCTTTAGGTTTATCAGAATTAACTCTTAGGGTATCTTTCATTTCTAGGGTAGTAGGCATCTTATCTATTGTGGGAGGAACTTGTCTCCTTACTCCTACCTCCTCTATAGACTCTCCCCTCCCTCCTCCTCCTAGCTAATTAAAAAAATTAAATAAAATTAAATTTAAAATAAAGTAATAAATAAAACTCTCCTTTCACTGCTCTTTAATTAGAGCTCTTTCTCTTATCTTTTCTATTTTCTATCATTTATCTCTCTTTTTTTTATCTTGTCATACACTTCTTCCTACCTTCTTCTTTGCCTTTCTGAATTTGTGACTTATTTTGGGGAAGAAATCGGACTCAGAGTGGACTCTCTATGTGTGTATCTCTGCTCTAGTTCCATTTCCCCTCTTGTTACCCCTAGAATATACAGTGGATAGTATATTTGATGACTGTCTATTCTTGCTATCCCTTCTTTCTTTTATCTTTCTTCTTCACTGGGATTTGGTTACTATTCTTTCAAACTGCTTCAATACTTGCGTCAGTTGTTACTGTAATTCCTGAGGTAGGTGAGTGCAATTGTCATAAAGGTATTTAGTACAGTGCTGCTTGTACTCAAGACACAATAACTGAGAAAAACAGAGCATAAAAAAAGAAACACATAAATCAAAAAAATGGGTAGATCAAAAACAAATAAAACTGCTACTCCAATGAATGAAGACAAGAGCCCAGAAGAAACTACTTATCAACCAGAAGTAACCATAGATAAGAAAAGTATGCAAGCAATAATAAACTTATTAATCACAGAAATAAAAACAACATTGAAGGAAAGTAATGGCAGTATTAGGGAAACAAAAGTTGAGACCCCACAAGGAAAATACTGATTATCTTTGGGCAATTAGAGAACTGAAAGCTGAAATAACTGTAATTAAGAAAGGAGCTGAGGCATAGGAAAGAAGACTAACAGAAGCAGAAAACAGAATTAGTAAGACAGAGGATGAGTTAGAGAAAATGAAGAAAGAGGGGAAAGAGCTTAAGAAGAGATTGAGAGACACTGTAAACAACAACAGAGACATTTGGGATGATCTCAAAAGAAGTAACATTCGTATAATTGGCATGCCAGAGGAAGAAAGAGGGGAAGCGGAAGCAAATATTCTAGAGGAAATAATAGAGGAAAACTTCCCAAACCTGAATGACAGAAAGGACAGCAAAATTCAAGTGGCCCAGAGAGAACCAAACAGAATCAACCCAGACCTGAAGACACCAAGACACATCATAGTCACAATGAGAAGAAGTAAGGATTAAGAAAGGATCTTAAAGGCTACAAGAGAGAAACAAAGTCACATACATTGCCCATAAGATTACCTGCAGACTTCTCCACTCAAACTCTAAAAGCCAGAAGAGAATGGCAAGATATCTATCAAGCCCTGAATGAAAAAGGGTTTCAACCAAGGATAATATATCCTGCTAGACTTTCATTCAAACTAGATGGAGGGATCAAAACCTTCTTAGACAAACAACAGTTACAGGAGGCAACCATCACTAAACTGGCCCTGAAAGAGGTTCTAAAAGACCTCTTATAAACAAGAACATCACTATAATGCTTGCAGTATATCGGAGCAAACAAAAAAAATTTTTTTTGAACAATGCACTACAATACATTAAATCCATAATATCAATAAACGTCAATGGCTTAAACTCACCCATCAAAAGGCACAGAGTTGGAGGATAGATCAGAAAACATAATCCAACCATATGCTGCTTGCAAGAATCCCTTCTGACACAACAAGATAAACACAGACTTAAAGTGAAAGGATGGAAAACTATCATACAGGCTAATGAACCAAAAAAAGGGCAGGAACAGCCATTCTCATCTCTGACACGATAGATTTTAAATTAAATAAAGTAATAAAAGATAGGCAAGGACATTACATAATGATTAGAGGATCAATCAACCAAGGACACTTAACAATCATTAACATCTATGCACCCAATGAGGGACCATCTAAATATGTCAAGCACTTACTGAAAGAATTTCAAAAATACATCCATAGTAAGACAATAATAGTGGGAGACTTCAGTACCCCACTCTTACACTTAGACAGATCAACAAAGCAGAGAACCAACAAAGATACAAGAGAATTGAATGAAGAGATGAACAGACTAGACCTCTTGGACATTTTCAGAGTCCTTCACCCAAAAAGACTGGAATACACCTTCTTTTCAAATATACATAACACATACTCAAGGATAGACCACATGTTAGGCAACAAAGACAGCATGAATAAATTCAAGAGCATTGAAATCATCCCAAGTATCTTCTCAGACAACAGTGGAGTAAAACTAACATTTAACAACAAACAGACAATTATTAAAAGTCACAGAATTTGGAAACTAAACAACATACTCCTTAAGAACCACTGGGTCAGAGATTCACTCAAGCAGGAAATTCAAATGTTCCTGGAAACAAATGAAAATAAAGACACAACCTATCAAAATATTTGGGACACAGCTAAAGCAGTACTGAGAGGGAAACTTATAGCCATACAATCACATATTAAACACCAAGAAGAAGCTCAAATAAATGACATTACTGCACATCTCAAGGACTTAGAGAAAGAGGAACAAAGGAAACCTAAAGCAACCAGAAGGACAGAAATCAGTAAAGATAGAGCAGAAATAAACAAGATTGAAAATAAAAGAATCATACAAAAGATCAATGAAGCCAAATGTTGGTTCTTTGAAAGATTAAACAAAATTGACAAACCCGAGCCAGACTCACCAAACAAAAAAGAGAGATGACTCAAATTCATAGAATTGTAAATGAAGGAGGAGATATCACAACTGACACCACAGAAATCCAGAGAATCCTGCAAAACTTCTATAAAGAATTATACTCCACCAAGCTAGAGATTCTGGGAAGAGATGGAACTATTCCTAGAAGCATATGCCCTTCCAAAACTGAACCAAGAAGAACTATAAAATCTAAATGCACCAATCACAGACAAAGAAATGGAAAGCGTTACTAAGAATCTCCCCAGCAACAAAAGTCCTGGACGAGATGGCTTCATAAATGAATTCTACAAAACATTCATGAAACAGTTAGTACCCATACTTCTTAAGCTTTTCCATAAGATTAAAGAAACAGGAATACTCCCTTCCACCTTCTATGAAGCCAACATCACCCTGATACCAAGTGGATAGGGACACAACAAAAAAGGAAAACTACAGACCAATATCTCTGATGAACATAGATGCCAAAATATTAAACAAGATCTTGGCCAACCGGATACAGCAACATATCAAAAAGATTGTTCATCACGACCAAGTGGGATTAATCCCAGGAATGCAAGGCTGGTTCAACATCCGTAAGTCAATCAATGTCATTCACCACATCAATAAAAGCAAAGCCAAAAACCACATTATTATTTCAATAGATGCAGAAAAAACCTTTGACAAAATCCAACACCCATTCATGCTCAAAACACTACAATAAATGGGAATAGATGGGAAATTCCTCATGATAGTGGAGTCTATATATAGCAAAACCTACAGCCAACATCGTACTCAATGGACAGAAGCTGAAAGCATTCCCCCTCAGATCAGGGACTAGACAGGGCTGTCCACTGTCACCGTTACTCTTCAACAAAGTACTAGAAGTTCTTGCCATAGCAATCAGGCAAGAGAAAGAAATCAAAGGAATACAGATTGGAAGGGAAGAAGTCAAGCTCTCACTATTTGCAGATGATATGATAGTATACATAGAAAAACCTACAGAATTCAACAGAAAACTACTGGAAGTTATTAGGCAATATGGCAAGGTATCAGGCTACAAAATCAATATACAAAAATCAGTGGCATTTCTTTATGCAAACACTAACCGTGAAGAAGAAGACATCCAGAAATCACTACCATTTAAAGTTTCAGCAAAATCAATCAAATACCTAGGAATAAAGTTGACAAAAGAAGTGAAAGACTTGTATGCTGAAAACTATGAGTCGCTACTCAAGGAAATAGAAACTGATACCAAGAAATGGAAAGATATCCCATGCTCATGGATTGGAAGAATAAATATCATCAAAATGAATATTCTCCCCAGAGCCATATACAAATTTAATGCAATACCCATCAAAGTTCCACCAAGCTTCTTTAAGAGAATAGAACAAACACTACAATCATTTATCTGGAACCTGAAAACATCTAGAATTGCCAAAACCATCTTAAGGAAAAGAAACAGAAATGGAGGCATCACACTCCCAAACCTTAAACTATATTATAAAGCCATCATCATCAAAAAAGCATGGTACTGGAACAAAAATAGGCACACAGACCAGTGGAACAGAATTGAAAGCCCAGAAATAAATCCCCACACCTATGGACATCTAATCTTTGATATGGGGGCCCAAAGCATTAAATGGAAGAAGGAGGCTCTCTTCAATAAATGGTGCTGGGGAAACTGGGTTGAAACATGCAGAAAATGAAAATGAACCACTTTATCTCACCAGAAACAAAAATAAACTCCAAATGGATCGAGGACCTAGATGTCAGACCAGAAACAATCAAATACTTAGAGGAAAACATTGGTAAAACACTTTCCCACCTAAACCTCAAGGACATCTTTGATGAAACAAACCCAGTTGCAAGGAAGACTAAAGCAGAAACAAACCAATGGGACTACATCAAATTGAAAAGCTTCTGAACATACAAAGAAACTATTAAAAAAACAAAAAGCCCCCTCACAGAATGGAAGATCTTCACATGCCATACATCAGACAAGAAACTAATCACAAAAATATTTAAAGAGCTCAGCAAACTTAGCACCAAAAAAGCAAATGACCCCATCCAAAAATGGGCAGAGGATGTGAAGAAACATTCATTACAGAGGAGATCCAAAAGGCTAACAAACATATGAAAAACTGATCTAGGTCACTGATTGTCAGAGAAATGCAAATTAAGACAACACTAAGATACCACCTCACTCCTGTAAGAATGGCATGCATCAATAAGGACAGCAGCAACAAATGCTGGAGAGGTTGTGGGGACAGAGGAACCCTTCTACATTGCTGGTGGGAATGTAAATTGGTACAGCCTCTGTGGAGAAAAGACTGGAAAACTCTCAGAAGTCTAGACATGGACCTTCCATATGATCCAGTAATTCCTCTCCGGGGGTTATACCCCAAGGACTCCATAACACCCAACCAAAAAGAAGTGTGTACTCCTATGTTCATAGCAGCACAATTCATAATAGCTAAAACCTGGAAGCAACCCAGGTGCCCAACAACAGGTGAGTGGCTGAGAAAGCTGTGGTATATATACACAATGGAATACTATGCAGCTATCAAGAACAATGAACCCACCTTCTCTGACCCGTCTTGGTCAGAGCTAGAATGATTTATGTTAAGTGAGCTAAGTCAGAAAGATAAAGATGAGTATGAGATGATCCCACTCATCAACAGAAGTTGAGTAAGAAGATCTGAAAGGGAAACTAAAAGCAGCACCTGACTAAATTGTAAGTAGGGCACCAAAGTAAAAACCCTGTGGTGAGGGGTAGACATTCAGCTTCCTGGGACAGTTGGGGGTGGGAGTGGGTGGAAGGGATAGGTCACAGTCTTTTGGTGGTGGGAATGGTGTTTATGTACACTCCTAGTAAAATGTAGTCATATAAATCACTAGTTAATTAATACAAGAGGGGGGAAATTAATTGTATGTCTTGAAGTTTTTCAAAACAGACACTGAGTCTTTTTAATATATAGGCTGTGTAATTGATATGCAGACTCTCTCAAAAGCCTAGACCAAGTAGATCAGAAGCAACCAATAGCACAGCTATATACAAGATACTGGGTACTGTACAGCAACCCTAACAAAAGGACTTTTCAAAGTTAACCCAATTACCAATTAATGTAATGATAACATTAACTATCGATTGTCTTTTTGAATCCTAAGACAGCAGGAACCTCACATCTCCACTATAGAGCCTCTACTTCCCCCAGTCCTGGAACCGTTGGATAGGGCCCACTTTCCCGTACGCCTCTCCCAATCCATATCAAATAACATTGCATCTGCTGATCACAACCTAACCAACACAATGATTGCCACCTCAACATGCTTCACCTCAGACTGTGTCCAGAGACTTCACGTGTGGAATGACAACCCTTCAGCTTCATTACTCGGGTGAGACCTTTCCTTTCATAGTATACTCTAATTCCATCTCAGGTGGTTCACTTTCTAACAGTCAAAACCTAGATATACACCAGTTTCTGTGAGAGAGAGCATATGTTCACACGTATTCGTAAACTACTGCAAAATATATACCTGAAAGCAGAAGTACACTAGAGTTTGCAGTGAGTACCCCCCTAACACTTCCTCTCCACTATTCCAAGCTTTGGGTCCATGATTGCTCAACAATTTGTTTAGCTTCCTATGTTAACTCTCTTTTCAGTCACCAGGTTGCAGATGTCATCAGGATGCCACCCAGGCTTCCCTGGACTGAAGACCCCACCAATGTGTCCTGGAGCTCTGCTTCCCCAGAGACCCACACTACTATGGAGAGAGTCAGACCTGGAGTATGGACCCACCAGTCAACACCCATGTTCAGTGGGGAAGCAATTACAGAAGCCAGACCTTCTACCTTCTGCAACCCACAATGACCCTGACTCCATGCTCCCAGAGGGTTAGAGAATGGGAAAGCTATCAGGGGAGGGGGTGGGATATGGAGATTGGGTGGTGGGTATTGTGTGGAGTTGTACCCCTCCTACCCTATGGTTTTGTTAATTAATCCTTTCTTAAATAAAAGAAAAATAGCAATAAAGCATGACTGAGGTCCAGGATTCAAATTTGTAGAATTTTCCTGCAGTGAGGAAAAGATATCTTCACCAAAGGTAGAGCAGTGATTTATAAGTCATTCTCTCTATCCCCCCTCTCTATTTCTGTCAGAAAAGAAGGAAGGAAGGTAGGAAGGAAGGAAGGATGGAAGGAAGGAAGGAAGGAAGGAAGGAAGGAAGGAAGGAAGGAAGGGAGGGAGGGAGGAAGGAAGGAAAGAAAGAAGGGAGAGAGGAATAAAGAGGGAATGAAGGAGAGACAGTGAAAAGGAAAAGCCACCAGAGCAGTGTATTCATGGTGCTGAGAGCAAACCCCAGAGATAACCCTGATAAAAAAAAAAAAATCACAACAAATCCTAGAGGGTCCAGAGACCTGCTAAGCTCTGGCTGATGGTGGTGCAGTGGATTTAACCCAGGATCTTAGAGCCTCAGACAGGACAGTCTTTTGCAGAAGCACTGTGCTGTCTCCCCAGCAACAAATCCTAGAATTCTGGGGCTGGGTGGAGAAATTGAGAGAGAATTGGGAACTCAGTGAAGGATGATGGAGAAGGACTTAAGTTGTTGGTGGAAATGGTGTGCAGAATCCGGTTGCAGTGCAGAAGAAACCGTACTTACATGACAACAACTAGCTTATAAATCATTATTTCCTTAGTAAAACAAAATTAAACAAAAGTTAAATTACTGAAAACCTGCTTCCCAGGAAACCTTTTTTTTAAAACCATGATATACTTACTAATATATAATTTTTATTTGTCATATAGATTAAAAAAAAAAAAGGAGAGGGAAGGGGGGAAAGAGAGAGAGCTGCAGCACTGCTTCAGCACTCATGAAAATTCCCTCCTGTAGATGAGGATGAAGGACTTAAACCCAAGTCAGGTCCTTGTGCTTTGTAGCATGTGCACTCAGCTAGGTGTGCCACAGCTGCTGGCCCCACATCCCCCCACCCCAGGGAAAATTCTGTCTTTTAATTCAAATAGGGAATTCTGGGTACCATTATACAGCAATTACCTTAAATTTATTCCATCAGGGAGGAGAGGAAACCGAGATATTTATACACCAAAAACCATTAGCTGAGTCCCTCAGAAAAGAGAGGAGGCATTAATCCCTAACACTGATGGTCTGCCAGGTGGGCTAAAAAGGTTTCACTGGTCAGACAAACACTTTCTTCATAAAATATATTAAAGTAATGTTAGTGCAGGTGCTAGCAGTTGGAAATCAGCCCTCTGTGCACTGGTGTGGAAAGGACATCAGTTTAAAATGTGCTCTAGTATGCAGTATCTTCCAGGTTATGCACTAGCAGATGTTAAGTAGGCAGTTTTTCCCTTCAACTGCTTCATTTATATATTTTCCTAACACCTCTAGTTTTTATATTAAATATTTATGTTGTTTAACATCATGAACCATACTTTAGAAACAACAGCAACAAAAAAGAACATTTTAATATATTTTTCAAGAAAGACTTTCAGGTCTGGAGCATTGGAGTCCCAGGTTCAATCTGTATATTATCATAATCCAGAGATGGTAAAAGAAATTTATTATTTTGTATTAAATATTTTACTTCAAATTATTTTCCTTTATGAAATGAGATATATAATACAGCATGAATTTTTGTTACATGATATCTATTGGAGCAGATAGATAGTTTGATAGATAAATACATTTCAATTAATGTAGCACTAGAAAGTTAAATGTTAAATAACGTTGCATGCCAGTGATTAATTTTTTTATTTTTTTATTTAAGAAAGGATAAATTAACAACTCCATAGGGTAGGAGGGGTGCAACTCCACACAATTCCCACCACCCAATCTCCATATCTCACCCCCTCCCCTGATAACTTTCTTATTCTCTATCCCTCTGGGAGCATGGAGCCAGGGTCCTTGTGGGTTGCAGAAGGTGAAAGGTCTGGTTTCTATAATTGCTTCCCCACTGAACATGGTCATTGACTGGTAGGTCCATACTACAGGTGTGCCTCTCTCTTTCCCTAGTAGGGTTGGTCTCTGGGGAAGCAGAGCTCCAGGACATATTGGTGGGGTCTTCAGTCCAGAGAAGCCTGGCCGGCATCCTGATGGCTTCTGAAACCTGGTGACTGAAAAGAGAGTTAACATACAAAGCTAAACAAATTGTTGAGCAATCATGGACCCAAAGCTTGGAATAGTGGAGAGGAAGTGTGAGGGGGGTACTCACTGCAAACTCTAGTGTACTTCTGCTTTCAGGTATATATTTCGTAGTAGTTTACGAATACATGTGAACATATGCTCTCTCACAGAAACTGGTGTATATATCTAGGTTTTGGGACTTTGTTAGAAAGTGAACCACCTGGGATGGAATTTGAGAATACTATGAAAGGAAAGGTCTCACCTGAGTAATAAAGCTGAAGGGTTGTCATTCCACACATGAAGTCTCTGGACACAGTCTGAACTGAAACATGTTGAGGTGGCAATCGTTGTGTTGATTAGGTTGCGATCGGCAGATGCAATATTATTTGATATGAATTGGGAGAGGCATACGGGAAAGTGGGCCCTATCCAATGGTTCCAGGACTGGGGGAAGTAAAGGCTTTATAGTGGAGATGTGAGGTTCCTGCTGTCTTAGGGTTCAAAAAGACAATTGATAGTTAATGTTATCATGACATTATTTGGTAATTGGGTTAACATTGAAAAGTCCTTTTGTTATGGTTTGCTGTACAGTACCCAGTATCTTGTATATAGTTTTGCTATTGGTTGCTTCTGATTTTCAGAGAAATGCAAATTAAGACAAGACTAAGACACCACCTCACTCCTGTAAGAATGCCATATATCAATAAGGACAGCAGCAACAAATGCTGGAGAGGCTATGGGGACAGAGGAACACTTTTGCATTGCTGGTGGGAATGTAAATTGGTACAGCCTATGTGGAGAGCAGTCTGGAAAACTCTCAGAAGGCTACACATGGACCTTCCATATGATCCAGTAATTCCTCTCCGGGGGTTATACCCCAAGGACTCCATAACACCCAACCAAAAAGAAGTGTGTACTCCTATGTTCATAGCAGCACAATTCATAATAGCTAAAACCTGGAAGCAACCCAGGTGCCCAACAACAGGTGAGTGGCTGAGAAAGCTGTGGTATATATACACAATGGAATACTATGCAGCTATCAAAAACAATGAACCCACCTTCTCTGACCCGTCTTGGTCAGAGCTAGAAGGAATGATGTTAAGTGAGCTAAGTCAGAAAGATAAAGATGAGTATGGGGTGATCCCACTCATAAACAGAAGTTGAGGAAGAAAATCTGAAAGGGAAACTAAAAGCAGCACCTAACTAAATTGTAAGTAGGGCACCAAAGTAAAAACCCTGTGGTGAGGGGTAGAAATGCAGCTTCCTGGGCCAGTGAGGGGTGGGAGTGGGTGGGAGGGATGGGTCACAGTCTTTTGGTGGTGGGAATGGTGTTTATGTACACTCCTGGTAAAGTGTAGTCATAGAAATCACTAGTTAATTAATATGAGAGGGGGAAATTAATTGTATGTCTCGAAGTTTTTAAAAGCCAGTGATTAATTTTTTAAGAAAAATGAACATGGATACTGTCTGAGTCTCTGGCCTCTCATGAACTTCTAAAACATATACATCATTTGTAAGAAATAGATAAATTGGGGCCAGGCAGTGGCACACCTGGTTAAGTGCACACATTACAGTGTAAAAGGTCTGAGGTTCAAGCCAGAGGTCCCGCCTGTTGTGGGAAAGCTTCACAAGTGGTGAAGTAGGAATGCGGGTGTCTCTGTCTTCCTCTCCCTCTCTGTCTCCTCCACCCCTCTCAATTTCTGTCTCTATCCAATAGTAAATAAACAAGAATATATATATATAAAAGAAATAGATAGGGGGTCGGGTAGTAGCACAGTGGGTTAAGCACAGGTGGCACAAAGCACAAGGACCAGCATAAGGATCCCGGTTCTAGTCCCCAGCTCCCCACCTGCAGGAAAGTTGCTTTATAAGTGGTAAAGCAGCTCTGCAGGTGTCTGTCTTTCTCTCCCCCTCTTTGTCTTCCCCTCCTCTCTCCATTTCTCTGTCCTATTTGACAACAACAATAATAACTACAACAATAAAAAAGAAACAAGGGCAACAAAAGGGAATAAAAATAAAAATAAGTATTTTATTTAAAAAAAGAGAAAGAAATAGATAAATTGAATAACCGCACACTAAAATAATGGAAAAAGTAACTTAACCCTTATAAAAAAAATGCCCAAACTGATATTTTTATTTATGTTTTCTAACATAAAAGAAATATGTCCAGGTGTGGGGGACATAGCATAATAATTATGTAAAAAGACTTTCTTGCCTGTGGCTCTGAAGTCCCAGGTTCAATACCCTACACACCGTCATCAGCCAGAGCTGAGCAGTGCTCTGGCAAAAATAAATAAATAAGGCTTTATGGGAAGATGGCAGACTGAGAAGCTGCTAGTGGCTTGAGCTCTGACCACATCTTCTAAACGGTAGGAATTTCTGCCTTTAGTAGGCCAGTCAATAAGGGGTCCTAGTGGTGACACCAAGGAGGTGACTATAACTTAATTTGGGTTAAGAAATAGAGTAGAAAAAAAGGGGGAAAAAATACTTTCCTTTTAATTATTAAGCACACCCCCTCCCCATTCACCTCCCATAACCAGTCGCTGGTGACCAGCTACTAGCAGGCTCCCCTACTGAGCTTCTGTCTTTACCAAATTCCTGTCCCACCAGGGAGTATCATTCATTCTAAGTCTATACCCTTGTGAAAACTTTGGCCTTTTTTCTTCTAAGTAGCCAACCCCTCACACCTCACCCCCCATAGCTAATTGAAAATTAAAAATAAATAAATAAATAAATAAACTCGTTCCTATCACCGCACTTTTATGACTGTTCTTTGTCTTATCTTTTTCTATTTCTCCCTCTCTTTCTTTTTTTTCTTTTTCTCATTCTTGTCACCCTTTCTTCCTTAATCTTACAGCTTCCAAAGCCATAGACTCCAGGCCCCACACCACCAAACAGTGTGCTTTTTTGAATTCACTGATACACATTTGGGAATAATTTTGGGGAAGAATTCTGACTCAATGTGGACTCTCACTGAGAGTGTCTCTGCTCAATTCCCTTCCTCCTTTAGCCACCCCTAGAATATACAGTGGATATTAGATTTGCATAACTGTCTATTTCAGCTATCCTTGTCTAGTCCTGAGGTTTTTTGTTTTTTTTTTCTCATTCTTAACAATCAGCTGCCTCTGATCACAAGGTATGAGGTAATCTGGGACAGGTTTTTTTTTTTACCTTGCTCTATTTTATTATTAATATTATATAAAGGCATATATCTTCCCCCCCTTTAGGTTGATCAGAACTAACTCTTAGGGTATCTTTCATTGCTAGGGTAGTGGGCATCTTATCTATTGTGGGAGGAACTTGTCTCCTTACTCCTACCTCCTCTACAGACTCTCCCCTCCCTTCTCCTCCTAGCTAATTAAAAAAATCAAATTAAATTAAATTAAAAATAAACTAATAAAAAACCTTTCCATTCACTGCTCTTTAATTACAGCTATTTTTCTTATCTTTTCAATATTCTCTCATTGTCTCTTTTTTTTTTTCTTGTCGTACACTTCTTCCTTCTTCTTTGCCTTTCTGAATTTGTAAATTATTTTAGGGAAGAAATCTGACTCAGAGTGGACTCTCTATGTGTGTATCTCTTCTCTAGTTCCCTTTCGCCTCTTGTTACCCCTAGAATATACAGTGGATAGTAGATTTGATGACTGTCTATTCTTGCTATCCCATATTTCTTTTCTCTTTCTTCTTCACTGGGATTTGGTTACTATTCTTTCATGGACTGGAGAAATTGTTTGGCTAAATGGTAGTGATTAAACTGCTTCAATACTTGCTACAGTTGCTACAGTAATTCCTGAGGTTGGTGAGTGCAATTGTCATAAAGGTATTTAGTACAGTGTTGCTTGTTCTCAAGACACAACAACTGAGGAACAATAGAGCATAAAAAAAGAAACACATAAATCAAAAAAATGGATACATCAAAAACAAATAAAACTGCTACTCCAATGAATGAATACAAGAGCCCAGAAAAACTACAAATCAGCATGAAGTAACCATAGATAAGAAAAGTATGCAAGCAATAATAAACTTATTAATCACAGAAATGAAATCAACATTGGAGGAAAGGAATGGCAGTATTAGGGAAACAACAGTTGAGACGCTCAAGGAAAATACTGAATATATTGAGGCAATTAGGGAACAGAAAGCTGAAATACCTGTAATGAAGAAAGAAGCTGAGGGAAGGGAAAGCAGACTAACAGAAGCAGAAAACAGAATTAGTAGACAGAGGATGAGTTAGAGAAAACAAAGAAAGAGGTGAAAGAGCTTAAAAAGAGATTGAGAGACACTGAAAACAACAACAGAGACATATGGGATGATCTCAAAAGAAGTAACATTCACATATATGGCCAACCAGAGGAAGAAAGAGAGGACGGGGAAACAAACATTCTGGAGGAAATAATATAAAAAAACTTCCCACACCTGAATAACAGAAAGGACATCAAGATTCAAGAGGCCCAGAGAGTACAAAACAGAATCAACCGAGACCTGAAGACACCAAGACACATCATAGTCACAATGAGAAGAACTAAGGATAAAGAAAGGATATTAAAGGCTGCAAGAGAGAAACAAAAAGTCACATACAAGGGAAAACCCATAAGATTATCTGCAGATTTCTCCACTCAAACTCTAAAAGCTAGAAGAGAATGGCAACATATCTATCAAGCCCTGAATGAAAAAGGGTTTCAACCAAGGATAATATATCCTGCTAGACTTTCATTCAAACTAGATGGAGGGATCAAAACCTTCTTAGACAAACAGTTAAAGGAGGCAACCATCACCAAACCGGCCCTGAAAGAGGTTCTAAAAGACCTCTTATAAACAAGAACATCACTATAATACAGGCAATATATCAGAGCAAACAAAAAAAAATTTCTTTTTGAACAATGGCACTGCAATACATTAAATCCATAATATCAATAAATGTCAAAGGCTAACAAACATATGAAAAACTGCTCTAGGTCACTGATTGTCAGAGAAATGCAAATTAAGACAACACTAAGATACCACCTCACTCCTGTAACAATGGCATACATCAAAAAGGACAGCAGCAACCAATGCTGGAGAGGTGTGGGGACAGAGGAACCCTTTTACATTGCTGGTGTGAATGTAAATTGGTACAGCCTATGTGGAGAGCAGTCTGGAAAACTCTCAGAAGTCTAGACATGGACCTTCCATATGATCCAGTAATTCCTCTCCTGGGGTTATACCCCAAGGACTCCATAACACCCAACCAAAAAGAGGTGTGTACTCCTATGTTCATAGCAGCACAATTCATAATAGCTAAAACCTGGAAGCAACCCAGGTGCCCAACAACAGATGAGTGGCTGAGAAAGCTGTGGTATAGATACACAATGGAATACTATGCAGCTATCAAGAACAGTGAACCCACCTTCTCTGACCCATCTTGGACAGAGCTAGAAGGAAATTAAATGAGCTAAGTCAGAAATATAAAGATGAGTATGGGATGATACCACTCATCAACAGTTGAGTAAGAATATTTGAAAGGGAAACTAAAAGCAGGACCCGACCAAATTGTAAGTAGGGCACCAGAGTAAAAACCCTGTGGTGAGGGGTAGACATGCAGCTTCCTGGGACAGTGGGTGGTGGGAGTGGGTGTGAGGGATGGGTCACAGTCGTTTGGTGGTGGGAATGGTGTTTATGTACACTCCTAGTAAAATGTAGTCATATAAATAACTAGTTAATTAATACGAGAGTTGGGTAAATTAATTGTATATCTTGAAGTTTTTCAAAACACAAACTGAATCTTTTCAATATATAGGCTGTGTAATTGATATGCAGACTCTCTCAAAAGCCTAGACCAAGTAGATCAGAAGCAACCAATAGCACAGCTATATACAAGATACTGGATATTGTACAGCAAACCATAACAAAACGACTTTTCAAAGTTAACCCAATTACAAAATAATGTGATGATATCATTAACTATATTGTCTTTTGGAACCCTAAGACAACAGGAACCTCACATCTCCACTATAGAGCCTCTACTTCCCCCAGTCTTGGAACCACTGGATAGGGCCCACTTTCCTGTATGCCTCTCCCAATCCATATCAAATAATATTGCATTTGCCAATCACAACCTAACCAACACAACGATTGCCATCTCAACATGCTTCACTTCAGACTGTGTCCAGAGACTTCACGTGTGGAATGACAACCCTTCAGCTTCATTACTCGGGTGAGACCTTTCCTTTCATAGTATACTCTAATTCCATCCCAGGTGGTTCACTTTCTAACAAATACCCCAAACCTAGATATACACCATTTTCTGTGTGAGAGAGTATATGTTCACACATATCCGTAAACTACTGCAAAATATATACCTGAGAGCAGAAGTACACTAGAGTTTGCAGTGAGTACCCCCCTAACACTTCCTCTCCACTATTCCAAGTTTTGGGTCCATGATTGCTCAATGATTTGTTTGGCTTTGTATGTTAAGTCTCTTTTCAGTCACCAGGTTCCAGATGTCATCAGGATGCCGGCCAGGCTTTCCTACACTGAAGACCCCCACCAGTGTGTGTCCTGGAGCTCTGCTTCCCTAGAGACCCACACTACTAGGGAAAGAGAGAGGCAGACTGGGAATATGGACTGACCAGTCAACGTTCATGTTCAGTGGGGAAGCAATTACAGAAGCCAGACCTTCTACCTTCTGCAACCCACAATGACCTTGGGTCCATGCTCCCAGAGGGATAGAGAATGGGAAAGCTATCAGGGGAGGGGGTGGGAAATGGAGAATGTGTGGTGGGATTTGTGTGGAATTGTACCCCTCCTACCCTATGGTTTTGTTAATTAATCCTTTCTTAAATAAAAAATAAAATAATAAAAAATAAATAAAATAAAAATAAATAAATATACAAATTATATATATATATATATATCCAAACTTAGACACAATTTCCCATAATAGAGGAAAAATTGAGAAAATTCCATTTATTTTATGATATTGATGTCTCAGTGAAAGAATATAGAGAAGTACAAGAAGGATAATTTAATATATCTGCAACATATTCTATTAAAATTGAATATTAAAAATTGTTTAAAATAATACTAGCAAGATATATGTCATAAAGTTACTACATTGGATGTCAGATAATATTTGTCACAAACACAGAATTTAGGCATCATTTCTACCAAACTATAAAATGAAGGGAATATATTAATTTAACAAAGGTAAATCACAAAATCCCAAAGAAATCATCATACTTAATATGAGCTAACACTGTTTAATGACAAATGAGAGGCTAATAAAGTTGTGTTATTCCCTCAGAATTTCATATATTAGAAAGCACAGTAAACACTGGTGTAGGAGGGTATGTGGGGGGAAAGTGGTACTTCTATACTGCTGATGGAAGTTTAAATTGAGTCAATCCTTGAGGAAAACAGTCTGAACACTAGAAATAGTGAAGAAATTATGTTAGTAAGGTAAGTCAAAAAAGGGGCAAATACCAGGTGATCTTATTGATAGGTTTCTTCTTCTTCTTCTTCTTTTTTAATTTTTTATTTAAGAAAGGATTAATGAACCAAAACATAAGGTAGGAGGGGTACAACTCCACACAATTCCCACCACCCAATCCCCATAACCCACCCCCTCCCATGATAGCTTTCCCATTCTCTAGCCCTCTGGGAGCATGGACCCAGGGCCTTTGTGGGTTGCAGAAGGTAGAAGGTCTGGCTTCTGTAATTGCTTCCCCGCTGAACATTGGTGTTGACTGGTCGGTCCATACTCCCAGTCTGCCTCTCTCTTTCCCTAGTAAGGTGTGTCTCTGGAGAAGCTGAGCTCCAGGACACATTGGTGGGGTCTTCAATCCAGGGAAGCCTAGCCAGCATCCTGGTGGCATCTGGAACCTGGTGATTGAAAAGAGAGTTAACATATGAAGTCAAACAATTTGTTGAGCAATAATGGATCCCAAGCTTGGAATAGTGGAGAGGAAGTGTTAGGGAGGTACTCACTGCAAACTCTAGTGTACTTCTGCTTTCAGGTATATATTTTGCAGTAGTTTATGGTTTCTTCTTCTTCTAGCGTTTGCCCTTCTTCCGTAGCCAGTCAATAGCATCAGATTGAGCCTGATGTAAAGTTTCGAGACCACCTTTGAATCTGTAGAGGTTGCAATCATTGACTATGTGGGTCATAGTCTGTCTGTAGCCGCAGGGGCAGTTCGGGTCGCCTCTGGCTCCCCAGCGATGGAACATAGGAACGCACCGGCCATGGCCTGTTCGATAGCGATTGAGGAGGGCCCAATCATAACGTGCTAGGTCAAAGCCAGGTTGATGCTTGCAGGGGTCTGTGATGAGGTGTTTGTTCTTTACCTCAGACTGCCAACTCTGTTTCCAAGAGTCTGGAACAGAGAAGTTCAGTGTAGGCATAGGGGACCAGATTGGGTGATGAGACGTCAAGCGTTGGACAGGGTGGGCGAAGATATCCGAGTATATTGGCAGGTCCGGTTGAGCATAGACATGGGAAATGAACTTAGATGATGCCACATCCCGATGAATATCTGGAGGGGTGATGTTGCTAAGAACTGGCAGCCATGGAACCGGGGTGGAACGGATGGTTCCAGAAATTATCCTCATGGAGGAATATAATTTGGAATCGACCAAGTGGACATGGGGGCTACGGAACCATACTGGGGCACAGTATTCTGCAGTGGAATAGCATAATGCCAGAGATGATGATCGTAGTGTGGAAGCACTCACGCCCCATGAGGAGCTGGCCACTCTTGCAATGATGTTATTCCTCGCGCCCACCTTTGCTGCAGTTTTTATGAGATGTTAGTGAAATGACAGAGTGCGATCGAGAGTAACGCCAAGATAGACTGGCTGGGCTTCATGCCGGATTCTCGTATCACCAAACTGCACATTAAGCTCACGCGAGGCCAAGGCATGGTGTAGATGGAAAACAGATGATACCGTTTTTGCAGTGCTAGGGATTAGTCGCCATTTTTTACAGTAATCAGATATCAGAGACATGTCTTTCGTGAGTGTTTCCTCGAGGATGTTGAACTTGGATGCCTGAGTTGCACAGCAGATGTCATCGGCGTAGATGAACTTCCTTGAAGAAGTTTCTGGGAGGTCATTGATGTAAATATTAAATAGCGTAGGAGCCAGAACAGAGCCCTGGGGGAGGCCACTTGAGACAAGTCTCCATCTGCTAGACTTGTCACCCAGATGCACCCGGAATCTTCTGTTTTGGAGAAGAAATGATATAGTGTTGGCCACCCATGGAGGCAGGCATCTTGAGATCTTGACTAGGAGACCACGGTGCCAAACCGTATCATAGGCTGCTGTGAGATCAACAAAGACAGCACCCGTCTTTAAATTCTTCTGGAATCCATTTTCAATGTAAGTTGAGAGGGCCAGGGCTTGTTCGCAGGTAGATCTTCCTGGGTGGAAACCAGCTTGGGTGGGTGATAGGAATTTCTCTGTAAGATGAGAAATACGTGACAGAAGCAGCCTCTCAAGGAGTTTGTAACACACGGAGAGGAGAGAAATTGGTCTATAGCTGGGGCCAGTGTTGGGTCTTTCTTTGGTTTCAAAACCGCTATAATCTTCGCACGACGCCAAACTTTGGGCATAGACTCAGATTCCAAGATGTGAGACAGGAATGAAGCGAGCCACTTCTTTGCCGCGGGACCCAGGTTAAGAATGAGTTCTGGGGTGATGTTATCATAGCCAGCAGCTGTTCCCGGTTTAACCCTCTTCAAAGTGTCTTCCAGTTCAGACAGTGTAAAGGGAGAGAGTTTTGGAGATGGACAAGATAACCGGAAGTGGGATGACCACTCATGGGAAATTTATCTTTTCCAGACTGGGTCGATCTTAGCACGTCCAACTTGAGTTAGGTGACTGGCCACTGAGTTTGGAGATACGGGGGGATGGGAGACGGGAGGGGGTTGGCTACCAGAACTCAGTCTGTGAAGAAGCTTCCAGGCCTTCCTACTTGAGTGGGTGAAATTCAGACTTTCCGTGAGTTGTTGCCAGCGGGCTTGGCGTGCTGCATCCAGGGAGGCAATGAGATGGTCAGCCACATCTGGGTCGCCCGACTCATCATACTGCTTTTGATATTGTTGCTATTGATAGGTGAAATTAAGGAAATAAGAACAACAACAAAAACATAAAGAGAAACTTTGGGTGGGGTGTACTGCACCAAAGCAAAAGATAACTTCCTGGAAAGACTCCCTGCCTTGCAATGTGCACAGCATAAATTCAATTCCCACTACACCACAGGAGTGGCATAGATCCGAGGGAAATTCTGGTGCTAAAATATGTCTCCCTCTGTCTGGATGTAAAAGTGGTCCACAAGTGGTAAAAATGCATATTCATGAGGTCCTAAGTTAACTCCACATGGTTTGAAGATTTAGAAGTTCAGCCAGAAAGTATTAAATGCTTAGAGGAAAAAATAGGCAGAACTCTCTTCCATATAAGTTTCTAAAATATCTTCATTGATTCAAATACAATTGAAAAGAAAATAAAAGCAAAAATAGGCAAATGGCACTACAACAAACTGAAAAACTTCTGCACAGAAAAGGGAATTATCACCATAACAAAGAAAGCCTCACATGTAATGGGAGAAAAATCTTTTATGTATCATACATCAGAGGTCCAGTAAGCAAAATACATGAAGAACTCATCAAACTCAAGAATAAAAAGACAAGTAATTCCACTGAAAATTGGGGGGAAGATATGAACAGAATCTTCTGCAAAGGAGAGATCCCAAGGTCTAACAAACATAGGAAAAAATGCTCAGAGTCACTAATGACCAGAGAAATACAAAAAACAATGAAAATACTACTTTACACCTGTGACAATGTCACACAATAGAAAAGAGAAGCATTAACTATTGGAGAAGCTGTGGGGTACAGGGACTCTCCTACACTGTTATTGGGGATGTAACTTGGTCCAAACCCTATGGAAGTCAGCCCGGAAATTTATCGGAACTTTAGAAATGGACATACTTTATGACCCAGCATTCCACTCCCAGGAAATATGTGCTTTACTGATATTTCCCCCAATCTCTTTTTTACTTTTAATTTTTTGTTCATTTATTAGTGATTCAATACTGATTAACAAATTACATGTCAGCAGGGATATAATTCCTCATCATTCCCACCACTGTGGTTTGCAATGGAGGGACTTGGGATTCAGAATTCTTTCTTTTTTTAAATTTTTTTTTACTTAAGAAAGGATTAATTAACAAAACCATAGGGTAGGAGGGGTACAACTCCACACAATTCCCACCACCCAATCTCCATATCCCACCCCCTCTCCTGATAACTTTCCCATTCTCTATCCCTCTGGGAGCATGGACCCAGGGTCATTGAGGGTTGCAGAAGGTAGAAGGTCTGGCTTCTGTAATTGCATCCCTGCTGAACATGGGTGTTGACTGGTCGGTCCATACTCCCAGTCTGCCTCTCTCTCTCCATAGTAGTGTGGGTCTCTGGGGAAGCTGAGCTCCAGGACACATTGGTGGGGTCTTCAATCCAGGGAAGCCTAGCCAGTATCCTCATTGCATCTGGAACCTGGTGATTGAAAAGAGAGTTAACATACGAAGTCAAACAAATTGTTGAGCAATCATGGACACAAAGCTTGGAATAGTGGAGTGGAAGTGTTATGGAGGTACTCAGTACAAACTCTAGTGTACTTCTGCTTTCAGTTATATATTTTGCAGTAGTTTATGGATACGTGTGAACATAAGCTCTCTCTCACAGAAACTGGTGTATATCTAGGTTTTGGGACTTTGTTAGAAAGTGAACCACCTGAGATGATATTAGAGTGTACTAAAAAGGAAAGGATGAAGGTGAAGGGTTGTCATTCCACACGTGAAGTCTCTGGACACAGTCTGAGGTAAGCATGTTGAGGTGGCAATCGTTGTGCTGGTTAGGTTGTGATCGGCGGATGCAATATTATTTGGTATGGATTGGGAGAGGCATACGGGAAAGTGGGCCCTATCCAAGGGTTCCAGGACTGGGGGAAGTAGGGGCTCTATAGTGGAGATGTGAGGTTCCTGCTGTCTTAGGGTTCAAAAAGACAATTGATAGTTAATGTTATCATCACATTATTTGGTAACTGGGTTAACTTTGAAAAGTCGTTTTGTTATGGTTTGCTGTACAATATCCAGTATCTTGTATATAGCTGTGCTATTGGATGCTTCTAATCTACTTGGTCTAGGCTTTTGAGAGAGTCCACATATCAAATACACAGCCTATATATTAAAAAGATTCAGTTTGTGTTTTGAGAAACTTTGAGACATACAACTGATTTTACCCCTCTCATATTAATTAACTACTGATTTATATGTCTACATTTTGCTAGGAGTGTACATAAACACCATTCCCACCACCAAAAGACTGTGACCCATCCCTCCCACCCACTCCCACCACCCACTGTCCCAGGAAGCTGCATGTCTACCCCTCACCACAGGGTTTTTACTTTGGTGCCCTACTTACAATTTGGTCAGGTCCTGCTTTTAGTTTCCCTTTCAGATCTTCTTAGTTAACTTCTGTTGATGAGTGGGATCATCCCATACTCATCTTTATCTTTCTGACTTAGCTCACTTAACATCATTCCTTCTAGCTCTGTCCAAGATGGGTCAGAGAAGGTGGGTTCATTGTTCTTGATAGCTGCATAGTATTCCATTGTGTATATATACTATAGCTTTCGCAGCCACTCATCTGATGTTTGGCACCTGGGTTACTTCCAGGTTTTGCTATTATGAATTGTGCTGCTATGAACATAGGAATACACACCTCTTTTTGGTTGGGTGTTATGGAGTCCTAGGGTATAACCCCAGGAGAGGAATTACTGGATCATATGGAAGGTCCATGTCTAGCCTTCTGAGAGTTTTCCACACTGCTCTCCACTGAGGCTGTACCAATTTACATTCCCACCAGCAATGTAAAAGGGTTCCTCTGTCCCCACATCCTCTCCAGCATTTGTTGCTGCTGTCCTTTTTGATGTATGCCATTCTCACAGGAGTGAGGTGGTATCTTAGTGTTGTCTTAATTTGCATTTCTCTGACAGTGACTTAGAGCAGTTTTTCATATGTATGTTAGCCTTTTGGATCTCCTCTTGAGTGAATGTTTTGTTCATATCCTCTGCCCATTTTTCGATGGGGTCATTTGCTTTTTTGGTGCTAAGTTTGCTGAGCACTTTATATATTTTGGTGATTAGTTTCTTGTCTGATGTCTGGCATGTGCAGATCTTCTCTCATTCTGTGAGGGGCCTCTCTGTTTAATAGTTTCTTTGGATGTACAGAAGCTTTTCATTTTGATGTAGTCCCATTGGTTTGTTTCTGCTTTAGTCTTCCTTGCAACTGGGTTTGTTTCATCAAAGATGTCCTTGAGGTGTAGGTGGGAAAGTGTTTTACCAATATTTTCCTCTAAGTATTTGATTGTTTCTGGTCTAACATCTAGGTCTTTGATCCTTTTGGAGTTGATTTTTGTTTCTGGTGAGATAAAGTGGTTCAGTTTCATTCTTCTGCATGTTACAACCCAGTTTTCCCACCACCATTTATTGAAGAGAGCCTCCTTTTTCTATTTAATCCTTTGGGCCCCATTATCAAAGATTAGATGTCCATAGGTGTGGGGATTTATTTCTGGGCTTTCAATTCTGTTCCACTGGTCTGTGTGCCTATTTTTGTTCCAGTACCATGCTGCTTTGATGATGATGGCTTTATAATATAGTTTAAGGTCTGGGAGTGTGATGCCTCCATTTCTGTTTCTTTTCCTCAAGATGGTTTTGGCAATTCTAGATGTTTTCAGGTTCCAGATAAATGATTGTAGTGTTTGTTCTATTCTCTTAAAGAAGCTTGGTGGAACTTTGATGGGTATTGCATTAAATTTGTATATTGCTCTGGGGAGAATATTCATTTTGATGATATTATTCTTCCAATCCATGACCATGGGATATCTTTCCATTTCTTGGTATCAGTTTCTATTTCCTTGAGTAGCGATTCATAGTTTTCAGCATATCTTTATTGTTTCTCTGCTCTGTTGATCTGTCTAAGTGTGAGAGTGGGGTATTGAAGTCTCCCACTATTATTGTATTACTATTGATGTATTTTTGAAATTCTTTCAGTAGGTGCTTAATGTACTTAGATGGTCACTCATTGGGTGCATAGATGTTAATAATTGTTAAGTCTTCCTGGCTGATTGAACCTCTAATCATTATGTAATGTCCTTGCCTATCTTTTATTACTTTAATTTAAAGTCTATCATGTCTGAGATGAGAATCGCTTTTACTGCCCTTTTTTGTGGTCCATTAGCCTGTATGATAATTTTCCTTCCTTTCACTTTAAATCTGTGTTTATCTTGTTGTGACAGATGGGATTCTTGCAAGCAGCATATGGTTGAGTTATGTTTTCTTATCCATTCCCCCACCCTGTGCCTTTTGATGGGTGAGTTTAATCCATTGACGTTTATTGATATTATGGATTTAATGTATTGTAGTGACATTGTTCAAAAAAAATTTTTGTTTGCTCTGATATATTGCAAGTATTATAGTGATGTTCTTGTTTATAAGAGGTCTTTTAGAACCTCTTTCAGGGCCGGCTTGGTGATGGTTGCCTCCTTTAACTGTTGTTTGTCTAGGAAGGTTTTGATCCCTCCATTAGTTTGAATGAAAGTCTAGCAGGATATATTATCCTTGGTTGAAACCCTTTTTCATTCAGGGCTTGATAGATATCTTGCCCTTCCCTTCTGGCCTTTAGAGTTTGAGTGGAGAAGTCTGCAGATATTATTATGGGTTTTCCCTTGTATATGAATTTTTGTTTCTCTCTTGCAGCCTTTAGGATCCTTTCTTTATCCTTACTTCTTCTCATCACAGACCCCTGCAAGAGTCAACCCGGCTTTGACCTAGCACGTTATGATTGGGGTCTCCTCAATCACTATTGAACAGGCCATGGCCGGTGCGCCACTATGTTCCACCGCTGGGGAGCCAGAGACAACCCGAACTGCCCTTGCGGCTACAGACAGACTATGACCCACATAGTCAACGACTGCCACCTCTCCAGATTCAAAGGAGGTCTCAAAACTTTACATCAGGCTCAACCTGATGCTGTTGACTGGCTACAGAAGAAGGGCAAACGCTAGACGAAGACTTCTTCTCATTGTGACTATTATGTGTTTTGTTTTCTTCAGGTCTGGGTTGATTCTGTTTGGTACTCTCTGGGCCTCTTGAATCTTGATGTCCTTTCTGTTATTCAGGTCTGGGAAGTTTTCTTCTATTATTTCCTCTAGAATATTTGCTTCCCCTTCCTCTCTTTCTTCCTCTGGCATGCCAATTATACGAATGTTACGAATCTTTTGAGATCATCCCATATGTCTCTGTTGTTGTTTTCAGTGTCTCTTAATCTCTTTTTAAGCTCTTTCACCTCTTTCTTCATTTTATCTAACTCGTCCTCTGTCTGACTAATTCTGTTTTCTGCTTCTGTTAGTCTCCTTTCCTATGCCTCAGCTTCTTTCTTCATTACAGCTATTTCAGCTTTCAGTTCTCTAATTGCTTCAAGATAATCAATATTTTCCTTGGGGTTCTCAACTGTTGTTTCCCTAATACTTCCATTCCTTTCCTCCAATGTTGTTTTCATTTCTGTAATTAATAAGTTTATTATTGCTTGCATACTTTTCTTATCTATGGTTACTTCTGGCTGAATTGTAGTTTCTTCTGGGCTCTTGTCTTCATTCATTGGAGTAGCAGTTTTATTTGTTTTTGATCTACCCAATTTTTTATGTGTTTCTTTTTTTTATGCTCTGTTGTTCCTCAGCTGTTGTGCCTTGAGTAGAAGTTACAGTGTACTAAATACCTTTATGACAATTGCACTCACCAACCTCAGGAATTACTGTAGCAACTGAAGCAAGTATTGAAGTAGTTTAATCGTTACCAGTTAGCCAAACAATTTCTCCAGTCCGTGAAAAAATAGTAACCTAATCCCAGTGAAGAAAGAGAAAAGAAAGGATAGCAAGAATAGACAGTTATGCAAATCTACTATCCACTGTATATTCTAGGGGTAACAAGAGGGGAAATGGAACTAGAACAGAGATACACACATAGAGAGTCCACTCTGAGTCCAATTTCTTCCCCAAAATAATTCACAAATTCAGAAAGGCAAAGAAGAAGGAAGAAGTGTATGAGGAGATAAAAAAAAAAAAGAGAGAGAGAGAGAGACAAAAGAGAGAAAAGGGAAAAGATAAGAAAAAGAGCTGTAATTAAAGAGCAGTGAAAGGAAATTCCCAAATGTGTATCAGTGAATTCAAAAAAGCACACTGTTTGGTGGTGTGGTGGCTGGGGCTGTGACTTTGTAAGCTGTAGGATTAAGGAAGAAAGGATGACAAGAATTAGAAAAAGAAAAAGAAAAAGAGAGAGAGAGAGAAAAAAGAAAAAGATAAGAAAAAGAACAGTCATCAAAGGGCAGTGAAAGGAAAGGGTTTTTTTTTAATGTATTTATTTTTAATTATTTAATTAGCTATGCGGGGTGAGGTGGGGGGGTTGGCTACTTAGAAAGAAAAAAGGCCAGAGGTTTCAGAAGGGTATAAACTTAGAATTAATGATACTCCCTGGTGGGACAGGGATTTGGTAAAGAAAAGGAGCTCCTAGCAGGGGATCCTGCTTGGAGCTGGTCCCCAGGGACTGGTTATGGGGGGTGCGGGGGAAGGGGAAGGAGGTATGCTTGAAAATTAAAAGGAATAAAAAAAAATTTTTTTTGCCCTTTTTTCCCTACTCTAATTCCTAACCCAAATTGAGTTATAGTCACCTCCTGGTGTTACCGCTAGGACCCCTTATTGGCTGGCCTGCTAAAGGCAGAAAATCTTACTGTTTCCAGGAGATGTGGTCAGAGCTCAGCCACTAGCAGCTTCTCAGTCCACCATCTTCCGGAAACCCCCCCCCCGAAGCTTTTTTAAAGGATTTCTCAAAAATGAAAACTAGCTCCAAGTCCTTTTGATCCAATCAGAGCTGTACTCAAGATGTCCTCGGATCCACCCTCAGGGTCACGGTAGTCCCCGGAGACTCCCAAGAGAAAACCCCCGAGCTACAGTGCTCCCTCCCCGTCCTCTGCTGGCCACCCAGCAGCGCTCTGCAACGGGCCGAGGAGCCACTTTCCCGGGCTTAGGACAGTGCCCGGCACACCCGCCTTGCCCACCGCCACCTGGGAAGTCTGGAGCAGCCCACCCGCTAGTCAGCGTCACCTCTACTCTAATTCTTAACCCAAATTAAGTTATAGTCACCTCCTTGGTGTCACCACTAGGACCCCTTATTGATTGGCCTAGTAAAGGCAGAAAATCCTACCATTTCCAGAAGATGTGGTCAGAGCTCAAGCCACTAGCAACTTCTCAGTCTGCCATCTTCCTGGGATTCAGAATTCTGTGTAATTTTCTCTCTAGGTCCAATCTTTTCTTCCCCTCCAAGCCACGTAACCCTATTACTACATCCTAATATCTGTCCCCTTTTTGTTCTCTTTTCTGGGACCGTATAGAGCTGGAGTGCTGAGCCCTCTTATCCTCTTCCACCTATCACTTCTCCCCGACTGGGAGTATGGATCAAAGTTGTTTGGGGGGGGCAGTAGAAATTCTAGTTTCTGTAATTGCTTCTCCTCTGGATATGGGCATTGGCAGGTCGATCCATACCCCCCAGCTTATCTCTATCTTTCCCTCATGGGGTAGGGCTCTATAGAGGTGAAGTTCCAGGACACATTGGTGAGGTCATCTGCCCAGAGAAGTCAGGATGCAATCATGGTAGCATCTGCAACTTGGTATCTGGAAGGTGGCAGGATATAAAGTGAGACAAAATTATTTATGAAAAAACCAAAAAGTAGGAACAGAGCAGATGAGATTAGGAATCTTAGGGTGGAAGAAATCTCAGAAGTCCATTTTAGGCATTTAGGGGTTCATGACTATGGTAGTTTTTTCTTGGTTTGATAGCTAGAATGAAGTTGGATAAAAACACTGCCTGAGAAAATGGTGTCAAAGTAGAAAAAAGGGCTAAAGAGTTGTATTAGGGCAGAGAGTAGCTCCTATTCTTGAAAAAAAAAGTGGTTAAAATTAACTATTTGCCTCCATCCTCCTGATCTAGGGCCCATATATATTTAGCACCAGAGCCTATGTATCCTCCAAGTCCTTACTGATCTGAGCTCACAGCTCATGGTCACAGCTGGGAACAGTGCAGGCTGCATTCATTTTAGGGCCAATCTTCCTCTAGTGGCAGGGCAGGATACCTTAGCCTCCCTTCTGAGACTGGGGCAGTCCCTACCACAACTGCTCTATGATGAGGGCAAGTTCCTGAGAGGGCCCACAAGAGGGCTTGTGATGACATTAGTGATAGAAGTGACCAGTGGTGGAGCAGAGAAGTATCCATTAGAGGTCTAGGCCCATCATATTTATGTGGGAATCAAAAGATTTCCTGACTAGGGCTCCAGATAGTGAGGTGGTGTGATTGACCAAAAGGGCCATTATTAAATGAGTCTGTATCTTGCCCTTATCCAACGTTTGTAGTCCTGTCTTTATCTGATGATCTTAGACTTTCTCCCAGTTGTTTTAGCATTGTCATTTGTTCAGTCCAACCAGTATTAGTTTTTGTCTTCTTTGGGCCTTTCTGTTAGATTGCTAAACTAATTTGGTCTAAGACTAATCAATTAGAGAATTTATGATGCCTTCTTTTGGCACTACAATTAGGATTCCAAGTTTATTATGTCTAAGTCTAATCATCAAGGAATATTAAATACTATTATTTTTAGTTATATAATTTTCCCTAGCTTTTTTTGTTGTTATTGGGGCCCTTTCCTATTTGGGGGATCAAGGTGATGTTAGCCTCATAAAATGTTTTTAGGAGTGTCCCCTCTTCTATTTTCTGGAAATTTTCAGGTGGATGGGTGTTAGTTCTTTGAATTTTTTTATAAAATTCATTAGTATAGTCATCTGGGTATGGGCTTTTTTACTTGAGGAGGCTTTTAATCACTGCTTCAAATCTTTTACTAGTGATGGGCCTGTTAAGTTCATATATTTCCTCTTGTGTTGAGGTTGGCAGTTGGTATGACTGTAAGAATGTGTTCATTTCTTCTAAGTTGTTAAATTTAGTTCCATACACATGTCCAAAATTGTTTTGCATAATCCTTTGAATCTCTACCTCATCTGTTGTAATATCTCCTCTCTCATTTCTGAGTGACTTTACCATAGCTTTCTCTCTTTTTTTCTTGGTGAGTGTAGCTAGTGATTTATCTATTTTCTTTATCCTTTCAAAGAACCAGCTCTTGGTTTCATTAATCTTCCTTATGATCTTTTTGTTTTCTATTTCATTGATTTCTGCTCTGATGTTGGATATTTCCTGTCTCCTGCTGACTGTCAGATCTCTTTGTTGCTCCAATTCTAGTTGGTTCAGTTGGATTGTAAAATGGCTTACTAGAGATTTCTCCTGTTTATTAATGTGGGCCTTTATTGCTACAAACTTCCCTTTGAGGACGGCTTTTGCTGCATCCCACATGGTCTGGCAACTGGTCTCTTCATTTACATTGATATCAAGGTAATTTTTACTTTCTTTTTTGATATCTTCAATGACATATATTGTTCAGAAGGATATTGTTAAGTCTCCAGGCTTTGGGACAGTTTCTTTCCCTTTTATGGTTGATTTCTAATTTCATGCCTTCATGATCTGAAAAGATGCATTTTACAGTTTTGATATTTGCATATTTGTTTAGGCTGTCTTTGTGGCCTAGCATATGGTCAGTCCTTGTGTATGATTCCTATGTACTTGAGAAGAATGTGTATTTATTTATTTTGGGATGAAAAGTTTTGAATATATTAAGTCCAATTCATCTACAGTTTCATTTAAGCTCTTTATTTCTCTGTTGATTTTTTTGTCTAGATGTTTTATCTCTTGTTGTGACTGGCATGTTAAAATCTCCTACTATTATTGTGTTGCTGTCAGTGTCTCCCTTAAGTCCAGTAAGTATTTGTTTTATATATTTGGGTGCACCTGAGTTTTAGACATATATATTTATGATGGTTATTTTTCTTTGTTGGATTAATCCTTTAATCATTATGTAATGTCCCTCTCTGTCTCTGATTAGTTTCATTCCCTGAAAGTCTTTTTTTATCAGAAAACAGAATAGTTGTACCTTCCCTTTTTTGTTAGTTATTAACTTAGAGTGTCTTTCTTCAGACTCTTATTAAGTTTTTATTAAGTTTCCCTTTATCTTTTCTTTGGATGTGTATTTCCAGAATACATAAAATGGATGGGTCCTCTTTTTTAATCCATTTGGCAACTCTGCATCTCTTGACAGGTGAATTTAGACCATTCACTTTTAAGGTGATTATTGATATGTGTGGTCTACTTATGTCCATTCTGATTTTTGTTTTGAGTTTGTTTTAAATTGTTGGGGTTTTTTTTTTGCCCATTTGTTTCTATCTGTTGTTTCACATGCATGAGTTTCTGTGGTGAATTCCTCACTAACTAATTTTTCTTGTACTTTCTATAAGTCTCTGTTTCCTGCTTTGTTTTGTGATCATTATAAGTGTAATATCTAGCATTGTGTATCTAGGAAAGTCTTTTTTATCTTGATTAACAAACATTTGATAGGATTTCTTTGTCCTTTAGTTCCCTCACCTATTTTCTTGTTCTTTCCTGTTTTTATTGTGTTCTTAGTTGTACTCTACTGTTGTTCAGCCCACTTACAATGTGTATTCCTTTGCTTCCTCCTTTCATGTGGGATTCTGTTCAATAGTTCTTGTAAGGTGGGGTTGATTGTGGGAAATTCCTTTAGTTTTTAAGTATTTGAGAAAATCTTTATTTCCCCCTCATATTTTAAGGATAATTTTTCAGGATCCAATATTAGTGGCTGGAGTTACCTCTCCTTTAGAACTTTGGATATGTTATTGCACTCTCTCCTTGCTTCTAGGGTTTGTGAAGAGAAATCTAATGAAAACCTGATAGCTCTGCCTTTGTATGCAACTTCTTTCCTTTCCCTAGCAGCCTGCAATTTTTGTTTCCTTGTCATTGAGTTTTGATAGTTTTATAATAATGTGCTTTGGTCTTTTAGTATTTATAAATCTGGGTGAGTGTTCTGCCTCTTTGATGAGAATGTTCTGAGGGTTTCCTAAGTCAGGGAAATTCTCAGCTAAACTTGCTCCGAAAATGAACTCTGGGCCTTTGGCCTTGTCCTCCTCATCAGATATACTTATGACTCTTATATCTGACTTTTTAATGGAGTCTTTAATTTCATAGAGTTGCTTATGTCTTTCTAAACCTGCCCTCTCCCTCATCTTTAAATTGAAGGAGTGGACTAATTGTATCTTCTAGATTGGAAATTCTTTCTTCTGCTTGTGTAAGTCTTCTTCCTAAACCTTCTACTTAAGTCTTTTACTCCCTGGAGTTTCATTTGAAATTTTTCTTTCATGCTTCCTAAATGCATAGTGAATTCTGATTAAATTACTTCTTTCAAGTTTTGAAGTTTCTTAGAGAACACTTTTCAGAGTTCCCCTTTTGTGTGTTTTAATGCCATAGAAAAAATGCTCTTTCAAGTCTTGCTTAGATTCTTGGAGAGTCATCATAATCAGCTTTCTGTAGACTGTCTCTGATAGACTCTAAATCTGTTAATTCCTTGGAGTTCCTCTGTTTCATGTCTATCTCACTGATATGGTTAACTGTTTATTTCTCTCTGCTTGCACATTTATTATGCTGCGGTGGTACTGTATCTCTAGGCTTCTCTTGTTTGATCCACAAAGGAAGGTGTGGGGATGGGGGGATGCTTTAGGCTGTTTTGTGGTTGCAAATGCTCTATTTTTTATTGTGTTCTTGCCTTAAATTCAGAAGGCTAAAAACCTCCCTCAGTCAAAAATTGAGAAGCTTTAACCTCCCTTGTCTTTTCTTCCAGCACTAAAAACTACCCTCACTGTTTGCTTAAAGTGAAATAGCCAAAACCGCACAGCCTGGAGCTCTGGTTTGATTGTGTTGTTTTGTCAGCCCATGTCCCTTTTTGTCTCAATAGCACACAGGCCTGCAGGCCTTCCATTTGTAGATTATGACTTCAACTGGGTCTCTTGTATTTATTTGTTGATTTTTTTGGGGAGATGATCCAATCCCTGTTATTCCATGGCTTTGTCTCCCCCCAAATCTGTAGACTATATATTATTTTGTTAATAAAGTATCTTATATTGCAGGGTCTAGACTCTTTTCATTATATCTTTGTTTAAAAAAAAAAACTAGTTAACCATAGGAGTAACACTATAGATTTCATGAATACAGACTGCTCAGAGATGGTATCATATATAGTGTGAAGTTGTGAGTTCATTGTCTACTGTTATGTTAAAAAATTAAGAATATTCATAGAAGCTAATATATATTAAAGTTACAGTATAGGTTAAAATTACAATTATTTCATTATATAATTTATATAATTTGCTTATTACATAATGACCTTCTTTGCCTGAAAAATTTTGGTTTACAGGTTATTTTGCCTATCTTACCTATTCATGATTCCTTTTTATTCCCACTTCAATGAAATATTTTATATACGTTCACAAAAAAGGAATTTTTAACTAGACAAAAATATGCACAATATAAAAGAAAACTTTAAATATTTAATATTTACATCAATGACCTCCCAGAAACTTCTTCAAGGAAGTTCATCTACGCCGAAGACATCTGCTGTGCAACTCAGGCATCCAAGTTCGACATCCTCAAGGAAACACTCACGAAAGACATGTCTCTGATATCTGATTACTGTAAAAAATGGCGACTGATCCCTAGCACTGCAAAAACGGTATCATCTGTTTTTCCACCTACACCATGCCTCAGCCTCACGTGAGCTTAATGTGCAGCTTGGCGATACGAGAATCCGGCATGAAGCCCAGCCAGTCTATCTTGGCGTTACTCTCGATCGCACTCTGTCATTTCAGGAACATCTCATAAAAAATGCAGCAAAGGTAGGTGCGAGGAATAACATCATTGCAAGAGTGACTAGCTCCTCATGGGGCGTGAGTGCTTCCACACTACGATCATCATCTCTGGCATTATGCTATTCCACTGCAGAATACTGTGCCCCAGTATGGTTCCGTAGCCCCCATGTCCACTTGGTCGATTCCAAATTATATTCCTCCATGAGGATAATTTCTGGAACCATCCGTTCCACCCCAGTTCCATGGCTGCCAGTTCTTAGCAACATCGCCCCGCCAGATATTCGTTGGGATGCGGCATCATGGGATGCGGCATCATCTAAGTTCATTTCCCACATCTACGCTCAACCGGACCTGCCAATATACGTGGATATCTTTGCCCACCCTGTCCAACACTTGACGTCTTGTCATCCAATCTGGTCTCCTACGTTTACACTAATCTTCTCTGTTCCAGACTCTTGGAAACAGAGCTGGCAGTCAGCTGAGGTAAAGAACAAACACCTCATCACAGACCCCTGCAAGCATCAACCCAGCTTTGACCTAGCTCGTTATGATTGGGCCCTCCTCAATCGCTATCGAACAGGCCATGGCCAGTGTGCCGCTATGTTCGCTATGTTCCATCGCTGGGGAGCCAGAGATGACCCGAACTGCCCCTGCGGCTACAGACAGACTATGACTCACATAGTCAATGACTGCCATCTCTCCAGATTCAAAGGAGGTCTCGAAACTTTACATCAGGCTCAACCTGATGCTGTTGACTGGCTACGGAAGAAGGGCAAACGCTAGAAGAAGAAGAAAGAAAACTTTGATATAACACTTTACATTTAGAGTATGTTTTTAGAAAATAGAACTTTAAAGAAAATAAAAGCATGGATCACAAAATAAGATAAAACATTTGCTATTTATTAACTGAAGGTAAAATAGAAAGAGAACATAAAAAGACCTTAAGAAAAAAGACAAATAGAAAGTTGATCTTGTTAGGGGTATATAAACAAGCCCAATTGAACATAAATAAGGAAGCACATTAAAGTATTTCAATGGTATTAATAACTGGGAAATGCAAATTAAAATCACAGTGGCATACTATTTTACACCTGTCTGATTGGCAGTGATTTGACTACATCAATTGCTAATTTAGATGTACAGGAACTGGAACTTGTATGTATTTTCTGGGGAACTGTTAATTGGTTATCACATTGGCTAAGTAGCTTTTCATTGTCTAGTAAAGCTGAAAATGCACTTCATTCTACATCTTGGCAAATATTCCAAATAATCTATCCTAAGTCAAGCATTTTCTATATAAATAAAAGCTTACATATAAACAGCAAGTATTCTTACAGAAGAAAGAGATGAACCTTCTAATAGAGCCTAGACCTTCCATGTGTGAGAACCTGGATTGGTACTACAGTGACACATGGATGTATAGCACCAGGGAAAGCTCCACAGGATGGCAGAGCAGTGATTTGATACATCTCCTCTCTCTCTTTCTTTCTTTCCTTCTCTCTCTCTCTCTGTCTCTCCTGCCCTCCATTCCCTTCTTCCATACCCTCCCTCCATTCAAGAAGTAAAGAATAAAATTGGGACTGAGGATACAGCTCATATGTTTGAAATCCTGGGTTCATTGTTCACTGCTATATTAAAAAAAAAAAAGAAAAGAATCTTGACATAAATCTTTATAGTCATAGAAATTAAATTTACCTTGAAAAGTAACTCACAGTTTTCAGTATACAAGTCTTTCACTTCTTTGGTCAGCTTTATTCCTAGGTATTTTATAGATTTTGCTATAACAGTGGATGGAAGTAATTTCTGGATGTCTTCTTCTGATTTAGTGTTTGCATAAAGAAATGTCAAGGAAATAGAAAATGATACCAAGAAATGGAAAGACATCCCATGCTCAAGGATTGGAAGAATAAATATCATCAAAATGAATATTCTCCCCAGAGCAATATACAAATAGAACAAAAACTACAATCATTTATCTGGAACCAGAAAACATCTAGAATTGCCAAAACCATCTTGAGGAAAAGAAACAGAAATGGAGGCATCACACTCCCAGATCTCAAACTATATTAGAAGGTCATCATCATCAAAACAGCCGTGTACTGAAACAAAAATAGGCACACAGACCAGTGGAACAGAATTGAAAGCCCAAATCTAAACTCCCACACCTATGGACATCTAATCTTTGATATGGGGGCCCAAAGCATTAAATGGAAGAAGGAGGATCTCTTCAATAAATGGTGCTGGGAAAACTGGGTTGTAACATGCAGAAGAATGAAATTGAACCACCTTAACTCACCAGAAACAAAAATCAGCTCCAAATGGATCAAGGACCTAGATGTTAGACCAGAAACTATCAAATACTTAGAGGAAAACATTGGTGGAACACTTTCCCACCTAAACCTCAAGGATATCTTTGATGAAACAAACCCAGTTGCAAGGAAGACTAAAGCAGAAACAAACCAATGGGACTGCATCAAACTGAAAAGCTTCTGTACAGCCAAAGAAACTATCACACAAACAAGGAGACCCCTCACAGAATGGGAGATCTTCACATGCCATACATCAGACAAGAGACTAATCACCAAAATATACAAAGAGCTCAGCAAACTTAGCACCAAAAAAGCAAATGACCCCATCCATAAATGGGCAGAGGATATGAACAAGACATTCACTTCAGAGGAGATCCAAAAGGCTAACAAACATATGAAAAATTGCTCCGGGTCACCGATTGTCAGAGAAATGCAAATAAAGACAACACTGAGATACCACCTCACTCCTGTGAGAATGGTATATATCACAAAGCACAGCAGCAACAAATGCTGGAGAGGCTGTGGGGACAGAGAAACCCTTCTGCACTGCTGGTGGGAATGTAAATTGGTACAGCCTCTGTGGAGAGCAGTCTGGAGAACTCTCACAAGGCTAGACATGGACCTTCCATATGACCCAGTAATTCCTCTCCTGGGGATCTACCCCAAGGACTCCATAACACCCAACCAAAAAGAGGTGTGTACTCCTATGTTCATAGCAGCACAATTCATAATAGCTAAAATCTGGAAGCAACCCAGGTGCCCAACAACAGATGAGTGGCTGAGAAAGCTGTGGTATATATACACAATGGAATACTATGCAGCTACTAAGAACAATGAACTCAACTTATCTGACCCATCTTGGAAAGAGCTAGAAGGAATTATGTTAAGTGAGCTAATTCAGAAAGATAAAGATGAGTATCGGATGATCCCACTCATCAACAGAAGTTGAGAAAGAAGAAGAGAAAGGGAAACTAAAAGCAGGATCTGATTAAATCAAGAGTAGGGCACCAAAGTAAAAACCCTGTAATGAGGGGGAAGGTGGACATTCAGCTTCCTGCGGTGGGGCAGTGGGGAGGGGGTGGGAATGGGTGGGTAGGATAGGACATATTCTTTTGGTGGTGGGAATGGTGTTTATGTATACTCCTATTAAATTGTAGTCATATAAATCACTACTTAATTAATATGAGTGGGGAAAAATTGTATGTCTCAAACTTTTTAAAATACAGACTGAGTCTTTTTATTATATAGGCTGAGTGTTTGATATGTTGACTCCCTCAAAAGCCTAGACCAGGGAGAACAGAAGCAACCAGTGGCACAGCTATATACAAGATTCTGGGTATTATAAAGCAAACCCTAACAAAGGGACTTTTCAAAGTTACCCAAATAACCAAATAATGTGATGATAACAATAAACATCCATTGTCTTCTTGAACCCTAAGACAACATGGACCTCATATTTCCACTATAGAACCTATATTTCCCCCAGTCCTGGAACCTTAGGGTGGGACCCACTTTCCTGCATGCTTCTCTCAATTCATATCAAATATATTGCATCTGCCTATCACAACCTAATCAACGCAAAGAGTGCCACCCCAGCATGCTTCACTTCAGACTGTGTCCAGAGATTTCAGGTGTGGAATGACAACCCTTCGGCTTCATTACTCCAGTGAGACCTCTCATAGTATTCTCTAATTCCATTCCAGGTGGTTCACTTCCTAACATAGTCCCAAAACCTAGATATAGACCAGATCCCCTGAGATAGAGCATATGTTCACACGTATCCATAAAGTAGCGCAAAATATATACCTGAAAGCAAAAGTACATAATAGTCTTCAGTGAGTACCCTCCAACACTTCATATGCACTACTCCAGCCTTTAGGTCCATAGTTGCTCAACAATTTGTTTGGCTTTGTGTGTTAACTCACTTTTCAGCCACCAGGTTCCAGATGCCAGCATGATGCCGACCAGACTTCCCTGGACAGAGGACCCCACCAATGTATCCTGGAGCTCTGCTTCCCCAGAGCCCCACCCTACTAGGGAAAGAGAGAGGCAGACTGGGAGTATGTATCGACCAGTTAATGCCCATGTTCAGCGGGGAAGCAATTACAGAAGCCGGACCTTCCACCTTCTACAACCTACAATGACCTTGGGTCCATACTCCCAGAGGGATAGAGAATGGGAAAGCTATCAGGGGAGGGGATGTGATATAGAGATCTGGTGGTGGGAATTGTGTGGAGTTGTACCCCTCCTATTCTATGGTTTTGTTTATGTCTCCTTTTTAAAAGAAAGAAAGAAGGGAGGGAGGGAGGGAGGGAAGGAAGAAAGAAAGGAAAGAAGAAAGAAAAGAAAAGGAATTAAATTTAGGGGCCAGGTGGTGGTGCATCTGATTAAGTGTACACATTACAGTGCACAAGAATCCAGGTTCAAGCCCCTGTTCCCCACCTGCAGGGGGAAAGCTTCACAAGTGGTGAAGCAAGGCTGCAGGTGTCTCTCTGTCTTTCTCCCGCCCTATCTCCCCCCTCAATTCCTTTCTGTCTCTATAATATCTAATAATAAATAATTTTAAAGAAATTATATTTAAATCAACATAACAGTGAATAAATAAAATGGAATGTACAGAATTCTATTACTTTATTTTTTTATATTTATTTTCCCTTTTTTTGCCCTTGTTGTTTTTTATTGTTGTTGTAGTTATTATTATTATTGTTGTTGTTGTTTGCTGTCTGTTGGGAACATGTGTGAGCCTGATAGAGCTTAGGGAGAACCACCCCCATCTTTGGATGGAGGTCTGAGAAGATAACCTCTTGGTAAGTCTCTCTCAACCGAGGTGAGCATAAGGGGGGAAACTCAGACTTGGTTCTTTCCTTCTTGACTCTCAGGCCCACAGATACCCCAGTACTTCCCTCCATTAACTGCAGGCCACATGGCCACAGATTCACTCATTCAAAGTCACCTTCTGATCACAGAAGAACACACCTTATCACACACTTCATCACACACCTCAGACCCCAGACAAGAGAAATGCCAAACTATATGGCCTTTTGATATCCATCTTATCTCTGTCTCACCCTATGGGTTTAACCCCTATGCTTCTCTCAAATACCTTTGGATAATTAAGTTGCTTGTGTTATGGAAAATAACTGTCTTGTATCTCATCAATTCCTGTCATACCAACCCCCTACCTTAGGGGCATGCTGACTGTTAAGAAACCTGTAATTTCTGTCATATTGCAACAATAATTACCTCCATTGCTTTTCTATTTAACTCATGTCAATTTTGCTAATAAACGGACTCTAGGATTCTGGGACTCTAAGGACTCAGATTCTAGATTCACGCTAAGAGTCCCCTGGTGTCTTTTACTTCGTGTCACCCCTGTCGTGAGCGAGAAAGAACCAGCCCGTTACCTTTCCCCTGGAGGACACCCTGCCAGAGAAGGAGGGAGACACCCCGAAAGCTGTCACTGTTGTTGGATAGGACAGAGAGAATGGAGAGAGGAGGGAAAGACAGAGAGTGGAGAGAAAGATGGACACCTGCAGACCTGCTTTACCACTTGTGAAGCGACCCCCCTGCAGGTGGGAAGCCTGGGGCCCTAACCAGGAGCCTTACACAGGTCTTTGAGCATGTGCTTAACCCACTGCGCTACCACCCAAGTCCCCCAGAATTCTAATACTTCATCACATAGCAATGACTCAAGTTGAGCAGAATTTATCAATGTGAATGAATCTAAGAAATGGTCTTTAAAATAAACTCATAGACTATATACAATGTGATTCTATTAATAGATGTTTAAATCCTGAATATCAGTAAAATAGATTGAATATTTCAGGTTAAACGATAAAAATAAACAAGTGTCCTCTGAGACCACTCAGCTGTAGAGCACATGTCTTGTATGCATGAGGCCATGAATACCATACTGCATAAAAACAAGAACTACAAATCCAAATAGAGCATCATAAATGGAGAACGAAGCTATGCTTCTCTCTCTCTCTTTCTGTGTGTGTGTGTGTGTGTGTGTGTGTGTGTGTGTGTATCTTTCTCCCTCCTTCCCTCCCTTTCTCTCTTATCATAAATATAAACAGATGAATAAATGCAGATTCTGTCAATATGGTAGGGGCCTGACTCAAATCTGGGTTGCACATGTGGCAAAGCAGCGAAATATCCAGTTGTGTTAACTTCTTTTTCAAACCACCATAACCTTGCACATGTGCAATTCTAGCACTCCAGGATGAATTTCTTATTCATTTTATTTCAGAAGAAAATGTGGTGCTAATGTTCAAACCTAAAACCTCGTGCATTTTCTCTTCTTTTTTAAAAAAAATTCTAATATATATATTTTTTAATTACTAGAGAGAGAGCAACCAGAGGACTGCTCAGCTCTGGTTTATGGTGGTGCTAGGGATTAAGCCTGGGACCTTAATGCCTCAGGCAAAAATGTCTTTTGCATAACCTTTATGCTGTCTCCTCCCAGCCTGACTTCTTGAATTTTAAGGCAATAATTCTACTGGGTGAGAAAGCTATCTGTCCTCTAAGGCATATATTCTATAGGAAATGCAGAGTAAATTATTGGGTGTTTATTTTTAAAGTCTGTGTTAAATATGATTTAATGTTATGGTATTTACTAATGGTGATCAATTACGTGTATTTGATGGAGGGGAGCTAGTGAAAAATATGTTCATGTATTTAAACACATTTCTCAATTCTGGCAGAATATTATTTTGTTGTATTGCATCATTAAGTTATAGAATAAAGTTTCTTTGTTAGATTTAGTTGTTTTCATGTGTATAACAATACAGGATATTTGATAGTTGAATCGCTTTTCCTTGGGTTCTGCTGCTTTATATAATGCATAGTGGTATTCCTATACATTTTGTAAGTTGTCTTTTTACCTGAGTTTTGTTTTTTCGTCAAACTGTTGAGAGCTAGATGATTTTTGCTCTGTCAACTATTCTATAAGTTGAGAAAATTGTGGGGGAAAGAAACAGTGGTAAATAAAGGTTGTAGTATGAAATTTTGTGCTCCTACTAGTCCACTAAACACTATAAAGTAGATCTACTACTTTTTCTGTCTGTATAACAATGTGAAAGGTTTTATCAATTTACAGGATAGTCTCTACAGAGTAGAGTATATAAGAGTTAGCATGTGTATCAGTATTTGTTTGACTTTGCATAATTTTCTTTTATGTAAGAATGGATTACTACATTAGATTATGCTTTCTTACCCTGTGTTGTCACACTTTTGTTATTTGTTGTTGTTGTTGTTGTTGTTGTTGTATTTTTTGTTGTTTTATGTTTTAGAGAAATTCCATGATACTATTTCAATCATTTCTCTTTATGTTTTAGAGAACTCCTAGATACTGTTTCAATCAATTTACTTATGGCTAGGAAATAATTCATATTATCCTAAATTTTACTAGAGAGCTCAGTTCAGTCTTTATTGCTGAATCAAAGTCTTGAGACAGTAAGAGAACATTAACATATACTTCAACCTTTATACAGCATTTTTTTCCATTTAAAAAATCATATTTTAGTTTTAATTATCTCAGAACAGAGTACAATTAGGGGCTAAATTATATTTTCAATAGTTTTACAAATGGATGCAAACTACATATAAATCATCTCCTTTTCACTTTATCTGCATTTAACTCAGGAATAAGAGCTTCTATTTCTTTGAGAGTAAGATGAATCTTTCCTAAAATACAATATTCAGGGGGCTGGGCAGTGGAACATCCAACTGAGTGCACATGCTGCTATGCATAAGGACCTGGGTTCAAGTCCATGGCCCCCAACCGTAGCAGGGAAGTTTCACAAGTGGGGAAACAGTGCTGCAGGTGTCTCTCTTTCTCTCTCACCATCTCTATGTTCCTTTTCCTCCCACTTTTTTTTCTCTCTGTCTCTACCAAATAAAATAGATTATTTAAATTACAACATTAATAATTTGGAGAAATTCTAAAAGGCATAGAATCTGATAATTTTGAAGCTGTGGACTACTTTACTGAATCTTTTTATTAGGTCATATGAATATGATTTAGATACCTACCTTGTTTCCTGAGGCAGCCCATACTGTCTTTTGCCTGATTTTTATTGCAGTCTCACCTGATCACTCCCTGCCTCATGCTTGTAATTCCTCTACTATGGACTTTAAAAACTTCTCCCAGATTATAATTCTTTCTTTCTTCATTATTATTATTGTTGTTGTTGTTATTTATTATTATATTATTATTTATTATAATACTGCATCTGCCGATACAATATTATTATATTATAATAATATTATTATTATTTATTATTATAATATTGCATCTGCCAATCACAACCTAATCAACACAACGATTGCCACCTCATCATGCTTCACTTCAGACTGTATCCAGAGACTTCACGTGTGGAATGACAACCCTTCAGCTTCATTACTCGGGTGAGACCTTTCCTTTCATAGTATACTCTAATTCCATCCCAGGTGGTTCACTTTCTAACAAAGTCCCAAAACCTAATATACCAGGTTCTGTGAGAGAGAGCATATGTTCACACGTAACCATAAACTACTGCAAAATATATACCTGAAAGCAGAAGTACACTAGAGTTTGCAGTGAGTACCCCCCTAACACTTCCTCTCCACTATTCCAAGCTTTGGGTGCATGATTGCTCAACAATTTGTTTGGCTTTGTATGTTAACTCTCTTTTCAGTCACCAGGTTCCAGATGTCATCAGGATGCCGGCCAGGCTTCCCTAGACTGAAGACCCCACCAATGCGTCCTGGAGCTCCGCTTCCCCAGAGACCCACCCTACTAGGGAAAGAGAGAGGCAGACTGGGAGTATGTATCGACCAGTCAACGCCCATGTTCAGCGGGGAAGCAATTACAGAAGCCAGACCTTCCACCCTCTACAACCCACAATGACTCTGGGTCCATGCTCCCAGAGGGAAAGAGAGTGGGAAAGCTATCAGGGGAGGGGATGGGATATGGAGATCTGGTGGTGGGAATTGTGTAGAGTTGTACCCCTCCTACCCTATGGTTGTGTTAATTAATCCTTTCTTAAATAAAAGAAAGAAAAAAAAAAACTTCTCCCAGATGATAATTCTTTCTTTCTTCTTTATTATTATTGTTGTTGTTGTTGTTGTTTACCAAAGCACTGCTTATCTCTGGCTTATAGTGGTGTGGGGGATTGAACTCAAGACTTTGGAGCCTCAGGCATGAGAGTCTCTTTGCATAACCATTATAATATCTAACCCCCAATTTTTTTACCAGATGATGATAACATTGTTAATATTTGAGGGAAATACTCATGTTCTCTTCCTCAATCTACAGTCCTGAATATCAATTTATATAAATGGTTTTGCATACCTTCCACATCTAATATGTCTGACTGGAACACATCTAAGAGGAATAAAATCCTGTTAAAGTGGAATCCTACATATAAACACAATAATTAAGTTGTTATTTGACGAAAATAAATATCACACTATCACTCAAAATAAAACCATAAGGTTTTCTAATTATTATTTTTACCCTAAGTCATTGTATGCAGAATATTCAGCACTTTGGTGTTCATTTCATTTTGTTGACTGAAATTATAGCCACTGATGCTGAGAGCCACTCACTTTCATCTCAAATTTTATGTATTTGGCTACCTACTTGTTTTCTCACATCCAATAGTGTGAACTTTAGTTGTAAAGATTTAATCCACCAGGGTAGATTTGGAATCTCATTTGTCATTTAACATATTTATTATCCCTACAAACTTTATGATATATTTAAAGTTTCTGTAAGCATATCACCATAAAGTATTTTATAGCAAATCAATAAATAAAGAAAGAGGGAAGGGAAAGAAATATATATTTTTAAGTGCGAAAGGAAAAGGAGAAAAAAGAAGTACCTAGTATGTCAAGTGTAAAGAAATGTTATACCTCATTCACAGAGAGTTAGCAAATAAATTTTAAGAACGCTGAAAGGTTCAGCCTAATTAAAATGCTTATAATACCTCCTCCTCACATTCATTTTGGAGGAAGCTATAGAGTAGAAATAAACAAATACACAAATATGCTGTTGCCTCTGTATTTACTTGCATATTTTCTCAAATTGCTCAAGGTGCATTTCACACATCTTATTATTATACTCACAAATACATGCATATTTGAAGAAGGAAACAATTTTTGTATAGGTTGTTTTCTTAATCACATTAGTTTATATCTAATTCTGTTTTATAAGGAGGAAAAATGTGATAGATGGGAAGATGAGGGGTTGATAATGAAAAGTAATTAAAATATGAACTATTAAAATATGCTTCCAGTAGGGCAATGGTAAACGTAGGAGGCAACAAGAAGGATTTAAGTCTAATATTAACAGTAGGATACTGGGAATATAGTTGACATAAGCATGTTATGAAGATAATTAACATAAACATAGTCCTTTAATCTCTTGATTAAAGTACTAAAACACATAAGTAAAGTACAAAGGTAACTTTGATATCTCCAGAATATAATGTGTAAGTGTACAAACTTAAACTAGTATATAAGTTAGTCCTGGAGAAGAAATATCTAGCACCAGGATTACAGACAATAATAATGTGCTACACATTTCAGTTGCTAAGAAACAAGATCTTAATTGTTCCCACAACAAAAAAAGGAAAGATAATTATATAACATGATATAAATGTTAGCTATTGTTGTGTGGTAATCATATTGCAACATATAAATGCATTAAATCAACATGCTATGTACCTTAAGTTTATATCACAATGTTAAATGTCAATTATATTTCAATTTAGAAAAGAAACTCCAAAATTAAGCATGGGAAGACAAACTGGCAAAAACTTAGCAATTGCTAATAACAGATACTATACTAGTAAAAATTGAGGTGGAACAAAAGGCCTGTATAAATCTTAAATTCAGAGAAAACTAAATCATCATGAAGTCACTGGAAAGATCATCAATCCATCCCAAAATATGGCAGCAAGAACTTGAAAGGCATCTGGTAATCACCACTTTGGAATAAACAGTTACCATTCTTGGTAATGTCTAAGCAACTTTAAGTTATCTAGGAGTGTTTGTGCCCTAGAAGTTAACAAACTAAAGGGCCTCTTAAGGTCAATGTTATATATTAAGGGAATATTGCTAGGATAGAATCTATATTGAGCAGGTAAGGTAGTTCAGGGCAAAGAAAGGAGGAGATTCAGATAAGATTTTACCATGGAAGGGTAAAATGAGTAGGGAAATATGGAGGATATTCTCTGACATTGAAGCCACAGTTTCGATGAGTTGGTAAAACAACAGAATGCAAGGTTTTGAAGCGTTCATTACTTCCTAATAGTAAAATATGTTCAAGGTTACCTACAAGTGTATAACAGGAAAGGTATGCAGCATAATCCAAGCAAAGCTGCTATTATAAATAATAATAATGAAATAAATGAAAGAAAGAAAATAAGGTACGTGGGACCAGAAGGTGGTGCATATAAAATAAACTAAATAAATGTGTCTCTAAAATTATTTCAGAATTTAAAGCTTAATTTTTAAAAAATGGATTCATTCCATTAAAATAAATATTTAGGAATAAAATAAATAACCATAGGTGAAAAAACTGAATTCATAAAATGCAGAAATCATCTTGCTAACAGCTACAGAAATTAAGATGGCAAAAAATTTGGAAAATAACGGGGAGTAATAAGTATACTTAAAAAAGTTAAATTCACTATATTTTTCAAATAACAGTGTTTTTCTATTATCAGTGATTAAACTTAAAGTAGGTAGTTTAAAATAACTAATAGTTTTTGCTATGCCTTAGCTTTATAGAGAATTCTTATAAAACATATTTAAAATGTTCATTTATTTAGTTCATATGAGAGAGAGAGAGGACACAGTGCAGAACACTTCTCTCAAATATGCAGTATTTGGGATCAAACCAAGGGTTTAATCATGCATGTGCTTTTACCAACTGAACCATCTCCTTTGCCAAAAGGAAAAACATTTTCTATAGAGAAAAATCATTTGTTTGAATTTTTAAATTGTCACTTTAGATTATTTTTGTTGTATAATATTTACATAAAATTAAATGTGGCACCCATTATACAATATAGCACCTGATAAAATAATGATGTTCCTATATCTATGAAGGGAACATCAGGATATATACACAATAGTAGAGTTGGTATACTATGACCTGAAAAGAACTAGATTTGTACCTCTCATGTTGAATTTACTGACTGAAAAATGCAAAAGCAAGTTGGTTATTTGAAAACTTAGTTTGATTTTGTATGTACTGATTAATACTAGTCTAAAACATCCATCTAAGTAGTGGATGAGGTAACGTAAGAGTAGCCTGGATCACAGTGCTTAGCATAGACTTTGCTCTTTTTCTCAAAGTTAAATTCTATTGGCAGTATGATGGAGGGTGAAGCGTGCTAACAACTACCTTTGGGAGATATAATACTGTATCCCTGTGACAACAATAATCTTGTGAATTGACATTTCCTCAATAATTTTGTCAAAAATGCATTGACTGGCTCTCGTTCTCTTTCTTACACCAGAGAACTGCTCAGCTTTGGTTTAAGGTGGTACAAGGATTGACAAAACTTGATACTTTGGAGCCTCAGGAAAGAGAATCTCTTTGCATAACCATTATGCTATCTATCTCCACCCCCTCTCATTGATATCTCAATATTCCTTCTTTTCTTTATTATATCCCATTGTATTCAATATATTTTGATTAATGTAACTGGGAAGTACACGCTATGTTTAGAATGAGTTCAATAAAAGTGTTTACCTGATAACAAAATAATTACCATGTACTCCTTATTGGTAATTTTTTGAAAGTTTTAAGGTTTACTAAAGACCATTTTTTTCTTATTGGCAAACATTGGCAATACCTAAGATGGATAAACAAACGATAATATTGAAACTAGCCTATTGAGAACAAAATTCTATACTGACAAACTGTATCAATTTGATTTTCACTACTGGACAGTAGTGTGTAGAAAAGGATTAGCAGAACAATTTATATATTTCTTATTTCCAGTCAGGCAGCATCTGGTTTGCAAAGGGAGACTGAACATTTGTCTGCTTTTCTCTACCCCCAACTGTCCTCCCCATATGTACTCATAGAAGTAAAGAAAACTTCAAAATCAAATTAATAAAATGACAGACCATTAGGCAAACTATGGTATATTTTTTCTCATTAATCAGAGGTTAAAGAGTAAACAAAATAAAATAAAAACAGTAAGCAAATCTGCTCTAAACAAAGGAACTGAGGCAGACAAAACAACTGGCATATAGGTTTGCAGACTGGCTCTGCCCCTTACATTAATTCATTTCACTGTTCTATTTTTCGACTCACTGAGGGCAATGTGGTAAATTTGTTCTGCATCTGAGCAAGGAATTCCCCTAGCATTACCTTTTAAAGCCATTATAAAAATTATCTGATTCATAGAATACTGAAGGATAAACAGGAAGTCCTAGCACAGTTAAACACAATGAATGTATGAGCCACCTGACTTCTTAGATAAAGTAAGCTGAACATACTCAGTATACCTCTCTCATTCTTCTTCTTCTAGCGTTTGCCCTTCTTCCGTAGCCAGTCAACAGCGTCAGGTTGAGCCTGATGTAAAGTTTCGAGACCTCCTTTGAATCTGTAGAGGTGGCAGTCGTTGACTATGTGGGTCATAGTCTGTCTGTAGCCGCAGGGGCAGTTAGGGTCATCTCTGGCTCATCTGCAGTAAATAAGAGAAACAATTGCTTTCATAGAGCTAATATTCTATTGCCAAGAGAGGGAAGAGGAACTACCTCATAAGTATACAAACAAAAAGAAATTAAAATAGCGAAAGGAACATAATATAATATAAATTGGGTAAGCTGTCAAAAGTAGCTTCTTTATAAGATAAAACATTGGTTGAGGAAGTAAAAAATTAAGATTCCATGTGAAGAAAAATGTCAGCTATGTGGTTAAACTGAGTAAAGAGAGAGTACAGTGACCCTAAATCGGGTGTGCTCCATGAACAACTGTCTTTCTTCCCAAAGGAGAGTGAGTGAGAGTATTATAAAAGTTGCTGTGATTGGGTGGAACTTCGTGGTGAAAAGAAATTGTAGTGAAAGAAATGGTAAATAAGATCATATGTAGTATATATTCTATAATTTTGCAGCTGGCAAAATTTTGTCACCTTTTTTTCTTCCTATGATGTATTTTCTTGGGTTTTTAAACCTACATTCAGTTTGAGTGGCTGGAAACTCTGTAACCCAATTAACATTAATTATGTACCTTTCTTAGTCACTTCTTGGTTCATTTTTACCTGCCAAAAGATAGTAGTGAGCATTGGCAGCTGTATACTTACTGAGATTTCTTTTTTTTTCTTTTTTTTGCCTCTAGGTTTATCGTTGGGGCTCAGTGCCTGCACTACAAAATCCATTGCTCCTAGAGGCCATGTTTCCCATTTTGTTGCCCTTGTTGTTGCGCTTGTTGTAGTTGTTATTGTTGTCATCAGAGCTATATAACTACTGTGAATGAATCTCTACAACAGTCAATTAGGTGTTACCAAGGTATTGTATCATCTACCAAACCCAATTTGGGTGTCTATATTCTCCTGAAACTTGTGATTTAACCTGTTAGTATTTAACAACTTTATTAAAATCATTGTTTACTTTTGAATTTTTTATTAATAAAAGAGAACAAAATGAGAGACAGAGAGAGATAGAGAACATTACTCTGACACATTCAGTGTCAGGGATGAAACTTGGGACCTTACGCACGCAATTACAAGAGGTACATATCCTGGTTTGCTACACACTTCTCAAGTGCACCCTGAACTTCAACTAAGTGAGTTTTAACAAAGGGTGGGCCAGGTGGTGGTGTCCCTGGCTAAGTGCACACATTTCTTTACACAAGGACCAGGGTTCAAGCCCCTGGTCCCCTCCTGCAGGAGGAAAGCTTCGCAAGTGATGAAGCAGGGCTGCAGGTCTCTGTCTCTCCTTTTTCTATATCCCCCTCCACTTTCAAATTCTCTCTGTCTCTATCTAATAAATAAAAATAAATAAATTAAAATAAACATAAAAAAGGGTCACAAAACACTCTTACAACAATTTTTAAAACTATCAAATCTAACAGTGCTTATTATCTTAACACAATGGAATTTAAGAGAAAAATTATAAAACTTGATATAGAATGTCACAAATATTTGAAATTTAAATATCTTTTTCTAAATACTACTTAGGTCAAGGGAAAAAAACAAGGGGTCACAAAACACTCTTACAACAATTTTTAAAACTATCAAATCTAACAGTGCTTATTATCTTAACACAATGGAATTTAAGAGAAAAATTATAAAACGATATAGAATGTCACAAATATTTGAAATTTAAATATCTTTTTCTAAATACTACTTAGGTCAAAGGAAAAAAACAAGGGGTCACAAAACACTCTTACAACAATTTTTAAAACTATCAAATCTAACAGCGCTTATTATCTTAACACAATGGAATTTAAGAGAAAAATTATAAAACGATATAGAATGTCACAAATATTTGAAATTTAAATATATTTTTCTAAATACTACTTAGATCAAAGGAAAAAATTACAATAAAACATGGAGACTAGAGGAGTCAGGTGGTGGTGTACTCAGTTGAGCATACACTTTACTATGTGAGAGGATGACCCCCTCCCTACCTGTGGTGAAGGGGAAGAAGTTTCACAAGCAGTGAAACAGGTCTGCAAATGTTTTCTTTCTCTTTCCTTTTCTCTTTCTCTATCTTCTCTCAATTTTTCTCTGTCTTATCAAATAAAAAAGAATAAAACAAGAACAAGAATAAGGAAAAGAATTTAAAAAGTAAAAAATGTCCACCATGAGTGATGGATTCATTGTGCAGGAACAGAACCCTAGTTATTACCCTGGTGACAACAGAAAAAAAAAGAAAAAAAAGGAGACTAGTTTACAAAGAGTTACAATGAAAATACAATATGTCAAAACTTGTGATATGTATCCAAAATACTAGAATTTTTTACTATACATTTATGGAAAAATGCTTAGATTAAAGAGTTAATATTAATCTATATTTCCACCTCAAGAAGATTCTGATTATTTTTGGAGGTGGCTGTCAGAGAATGAAACCAAGGTATGATATAGGCAGAGAATGTACTCCAGCTATGTCCCTAGTCCAAAATTTGGGCCCCTGAAACACTAAAAAATCGATAAATTGTTAACATTCATGAGGAAGAGACAAATTAGCACTATCACGGATAGCGAATGTCAGTGCAGACGTTATAGAACTTTAAGGAGTTAATGAGGTAAAAAAGAGCCCAAAATTGACCCAAATGTGTTCAATTTATTTTTTTTCAAAAGTGTAGAAGTAAGCAAATGGAGGAAGTCACAGCTTTGCTGACATTGCTGACATTGTTAGGTAAAAGCACAAAAAGTAATTAATCTTGACAACTATTTTTCAAAATAAAAGAATTAATAAAGCAAACAAAAACTCAATGTAGTATGTTCACCAAAATGTGAAATATAATACTCCTGAAGAAAACAAGGGAAAGCAGGTAAAAAATATGAATAGGCAAAGAGTTATTTTTTCTTTTAGAGAAATATTGATAATAAAAATCACTATGAAAGTAAAAAAAAAATGGCTGGTAGGGGGAGTGCTTGAAGTCAAAAGATGGCCTCAAGTTAGAATCTAATCATGTCTGAGGTTCCTCTTTTGCTCCACAGCACCACATAGGAACACCAGAGACAGCACCAAGGCAAATTCATGAATAGTGAAGCAGTCTTTTGGGGTCTAGCCTATCTTTCTCTCATAATATAAGGGGAAAATTACCCAGGAAGGTAGTTCAGTGCTGTTTATCAAGCCTGACTAAGGTCCTGACTAGAACTGTGTGAAAAAAAAAAAGGAAGCCATATTAAAAATCCCCAAAACAGTCTTTAACAGAAATTTAGCTGATTTCTTTTTTTATATGCTTAATTGACATGCATATAATTTCTTTTTATTGATATTTCCTCAATTCAATTTTACAAGACTGTCTCAAGGGCAAAATTTTATGATAATATTCTCTCTAAAATATAGGTTAACAGTTAAGAATTTGTCAATAGGAAAATGATAATATTATCATCAGATATAATATATTACCTACAAAAATGGCTAAAGAAAAAAAAGTGGCTGGGGAGATGGCGCAGTGATAAGTATTAGACTCTCAAGGATAAGGTCCCAAGTTCAGCCCCCAATAGCACATGTGCCGGAGTGATGTCTGGTTCTTTCTCTCTTCTCCTATCTTTCTCATAAATAAATAAAATCTTTTTTAAAAAAAAGTGGCTAAAGGTAAAAGGTCTGAGAACATAAAATACTGAGTGGAGGGGGCCAGGCGGTAGCACAGTGGGTTAAGCGCACATGGCGCAAAGAGCACCAACTGGCTTAAGGATCCCGGTTCAAGCCCCCGGCTCCCCACCAATGAAATAGGTCTGCAGGTGCCTTTCTCTCCCCCTCTGTCTTCCCCTTATCTCTCCATTTCTCTCTGTCCTATCCAACAACGATGACAGCAATGACAACAATAATAACAACAATGATAAACAACAAGGGCAACAAAAAGGAGCAGTGGATTTATAGTGCAGCAACCGAGCCCCAGTGAAAAACCTGGAGACAAAAAAATAAATAAATAAATAAATAAATACTGAGGGATATGCAACAACTGGATCTCTCACAGATGAATGGTGAAAGTATAAAAAGTGCAAAAGATACAACTACTTTGAAAAACTAAACATATTGTAGAAAATTAAAAAATAGAATTAGTGCTATAACACAGTGATTCCACTATATTCTCACTCAAGAGAATATAAACATATTTTCCTTTTTTCTTTATGATATTGAGAGGGGGGAAATGAAAAGGAAAGGAGAAGATAGAGGAGAGAAAAAGACACTTGCACCACTGCTTCACTACTTGTAAAGTTTTCTAGACATGAAATTTTGTGCACTCTACCAAATGACCCCTAAGAAGAAAAACATTTGTCAGCTAAAAAACAGGAAGTTTGAACAATTTATTAACATTAATCCAGACTGAAAAAAATGCCACCAAAATTCCATTAAGCAAAAAGCTATGCAATGATTCTATTAAGAGAAAAGAGGGAGAGAGCATGCAAAATAGTTCACTTGGTTAGTTTGCATGCTTTACCATTTGTGAGACCAAGTTCTAGCCCTAACACACTGAAGAAACCATCAATACCATGGTTTCTTTACTCACACTCTTTCTAAAATATAAATGTGTGGTTTATTGTGTATGTATGATATGTATATACTCCTACAAGAATTAAATAAAATACTATATTAACAAAAAAGAAAAAAATTCAGACACCAAAGAACTAAAGAAATCCTCTCAAGACCCCTGGTTCAAAATGAAGCAAAAATATCAAAGAACAATGATAATACCATATTGTGTTTTTGTGCTAACCCATAACATATTTTGTTTCATTTATCCTAATTATAGCTATATGTATCAGGTATTGTGATTTCCAGTTGTATATAGTACATTTGAGGAATAAAAGTGTGTAAGTACCATGGACATCATAAGAGGGGATTGAGTAGCAGATATAGTATCTATAGTCAGCTAACCTAGTCCTGTCTGAAGTTTAGTCCTTATAAAAACTACCCTGTTTTAAATGAACTTAAAAAGCGGTTATGAGGTTGGGGGCTGCTTGTGTTGCGTAGGATTCACAGCAGGAGCTGGGAGCTGGTTTACACAATACAAGGTTTATTAGGGTGAAACAGGTAAAAGGCAAATTAAGCATTTATCATCAAGGATTAAGAGTCCATAAAGTCCAAGCATAGTTATCAAAAGTTTAGTCCCATAACATAAACAATTATAAGCTCTGGTAAAGGTTGCTCATGGCTGTAGAGGGGTTTAAAGTTTTACCAGCTAGCAGAGTCACATGTGTTCATTTCCCAGGAGAAGTAGACATGGCAGATAGATGCCTGGAGCACCTCCACCGAAGTACTCCTGACCAGGAGAAGAAGCCGCAGCCAAAGAGAAGTGAGAGTTCCAGATGGCTATCCTTTTAAGTCTATTTAGCCTACCCACAGTGCTTTGCACACCAGCACAGTCTGGATCCACCTACAGTCCACCATGCACCTGAGCAGATCACTGCATACTCAGCCTTCTGTCACCAAGGCTTACATCAGCACTGTTTTGGGGCTTCTGTCCATGGTCACCACATATTGCATCACCACACTACCCCCTGAACTACACATGCTTTCTTTTTCTTTAAATTTTTATTTATAAAAAGGAAACACTGTCAAAACCATAGGATAAGAGGGGTACAACTCCACACAATTCCCAACACCAGAACTCCGTATACCATCCTCTCCCCTGATAGCTTTCCTATTCTTTTTTTTTATTCATTTTTTTTATAAAAAGGAAACACTGACAAAACCATAGGATAAGAGGGGTACAACTCCACACAATTCACACCACCAGATCTCCATATCCCATTACCTCCCCTGATAGCTTTCCTATTCTTTATTCCCTCTGGGAGTATGGATGTCAAGTGGGATGCAGAAGGTGGAAGGTCTGGATTCTGTAATTGCTTCCCTGCTGAACATGGGCGATCCATACTCCCAGCCTGCATCTCTCTTTCCCTAGTAGGGTGAGGCTCTGGGGAAGCAGAGCTCCAGGACACATTGTTGGGGTTGTCTGTCCAGGGATGTTTGCTCGGCATCATGCTAGCATCTGGAACCTGGTGGCTGAAAAGAGAGTTAACATACAAAGCCAAACAAATTGTTGAGCAATCATGAACCTAAAGGTTGGAATAGTGCAGATGAAGAGTTGGGGGGATCCTCCATTTTGTAGATAGCTAGTAGGAATATTTTAGTTATATTCCAAAGGGCCTGAGGCTATACTAGTTTTTTTTTTTTTTCCCTGAGCTTGAAATCTGATATGCACGTGGATCTGAGGTATTGTCTGGGGAGATGATGTCATGGCTGGAAAAGGAACAGAAAGCTTTCCTATTCTTTAACCCTCTTGGGAGTATGGGCCAAGGGTCATTATGGGATTCAGAAGGTGAAAGGTCTGGCTTCTGTAATTGCTTCTCCGCTGAATATGGGTGTAGACAGGCCGATTCATACCCCCAGCCTGTCTCTCTGTTTCCAGAGTGGGGCAGAGCTCTGGGGAAGTGGAGCTCCAGGACACGTTGTTGGGGTCATCTGTCCAGGGAAGTCTGGTTGGTATCATGGTAGCATCTGGAACCAGGTGGCTGAAAAAGAGTCTGTATATAAAGCTGAACAAATTGTTGGCTAATCATGAAACTAAAAGCTAGAATATTGCAGATGAATATTTGGGGTCTCCATTTGAAGATAGCTAGTAAGCCTATTTTAGTTTTATTCCAAAGGGCCCATGACTATAGTAGTATTTTCCTAAGCCTGAAATTTGATATGCAGGTGGACCTAAATTACTGTCTGGGGAGATGATGTCATGGCTGGAAAAGGGGCTAGAAAGCTGAATCAGTGAAGAAAGTAGCTCCCAAATAGGGGAAAGTTGTATAAATATTGTTGACTGTAAACCCCATTGATTTGATCTGATCTGGGGCCCACATATAGTATATGAGTCTATGTGACCTCTGCATCCCTGTAGGTCTGAACTCACATTCTGTGGTCATGAGCAGGAAAGTTCCAAGCTGCCCCAATTTCAGGACCTATCTTCCTCAGGTGGTAGATAAAGTATGTTATCCAACTTCCCTTCAGAAGATGGAACAGTTTCTACCATTGTTGATCCACATTGAGGGCAGGGTTCTATGCAGGCCCACAAAGGGGTCCACTGCTATACATGCTTTCTAAAAAAATGTGCACACCAATGTCTTTCTATTCCAAAGGGAAGTCAGCTTTCAGTTACCCTCCTTGTATGGGATACACTGAGAGTATTACTCTTTCTCTGCATATAAACTTTAATGATTTGTAATATAGAGACTTTTATATAAAATAATACCTATACTAATAGAAAATATCTATGAATGTAGTATTTGGTGATGACAAAATGTTAAGTTGGTATAGTATATATATATATTTAAAATTAATTTTGTAATAAAATAATAAACTATCCTCAGTCACAGTTCAAACTCCTTGCAATCACAACAATGCTAAGATTGAATGTAGAATGTGTGTATACTACTAGTTTACACTTTTCAACTATATATAACTGAGAATAAATAAATAATATGTGGATATTTTTGGATTAGTTGAAGTGCCTTCATAGAACTAATAAGGTCAATTTCATCTTGGCATCTCCCACGTATGATATGATTTGGGGTCCTGTTAGCTGTACTCCTTTTCAAAATGTATGACTATTTTTCATGAACATATAGTCATTAAATATTCAGTATTTATCTTTATAGAAGTGTAAAACAAAACACACATATAAATTTTTTTTCCCTGATCTAGGATTCATGCATCCCCTTATTTTTAACATTTTTTTAAATTTCATAACTATGGGTCTGACGGAGAGCTCACTCACACACATTTCCTAGAGTGAATAGCTGTGCTTGTGCAATGCTGTGCTGTCTCTCTTTCTCTGTCTCAATCCTCTATAAAAGAAGAAAGATTGAAGACAGAAAAATGAGAAAAACAAGAAAAGCAAAGGAAAGGAAAGAAAAAAAAAGATTCTGCCAGAAGCAATGAAATCACTCAGGCATAAATCCTAGCAAAAACTCAGGTGGCAAAAAAAAGAAAAAGAGAAGTGATACATGAGCATTATGTTGATTTCTATAGAGAATTTAAGAGAAATACATAGTTTATAAATTTTTTTTTACAAATACCTGAAGGGTTAATATCCACAAATGCAATTAAAACTAGAGAAAAAGTAGATGTTTGAAATTATTCTAATGCATTGCAAGCCATATTTAAACTGCCATTAATGAATACTATTTTTAGTTCTACAATTCTAAAACACACTTTTCACAGTTTAATAATTCTGCATTCTGGAACTTCATAAAACTGATATGTAATTTAGATGTACTTACTGCTTGTCTTCCTGAAAAAAAGACAATTCAAGTCAATTGAAGGGGTATTACATATCTGACAGAATTGCTGTAGCTAGGACATAGTAATTTATTTATTTATTTAAAATTATATTGTAGGGGCTCTGGAAAAATAGCTCCCAGGTAGAGCATGCACCTTGTCATACATTCAGGTTTGTGTCCTGTAATCATGGCTTCAAGGGAATCTCAGGTGCTGTGGTGTCTCTGTGTCTTTCTCACAATAGCCATCTCTCTCTCTTTATTTGTGAATGAAAAAACAAGCTAGCTCAGAAGTAAAATCTTAAACTCACAAACTCCTGGCTCCTACTACCAATGGTTTCACTAATACGTGGAATATAGAGAAGTGGACTGAACATATGAACTTGCAAAAAAAAGTCAAACTGTATCCAAGATTTTGACAATACTATAGTAGCTATCATTGTAAGTGAAAAAAAAAACTTTGGTGGTGGATCTGGCATGGAATTATGCCCTGGTAATCTTATAATCTTTTAAACAAATACTAAATCACTAATAAAAATGCTAACAAAAATGAAAATTTGTATTTTATTATGAAACAAAGTATTTTAAGCTATTTTTATATTTGGGATGCTCAAATTTTGCATTTCTTTGTTAAAATAATATGGAAATAATAAGTTATTTTTATTATAACTTTTCATTACTTTATTATTATTTATATTGTTAGGTCCCCCATACATGGACATCATCACTCTGTGGACAATTTTTTTTTCTGATTTAAAAAATTTTTCAGAGGTAACTCACTCATAAAGCACATGTCTTATGAGAGCAAAGTCCTAGATGAACTCTCTAGCATTACTATGACAGTGGTGCTCTGATTTCTCTATCCTAATCCACAAAAGAACTATGAACCCCATAAAAAGACACTGAGACAGAATATTCTGGGTGTTCAACTATGACTAATGCATCTAGGTCTGGGAAAATTTCAGTTTCTCACCTGACACCCTTGCTATGGCAATAACATTCTTCTGAGGTTTCTACAAACTTTAACACAAAACTAAGCCAACCCAGACAGTACAGTTACATGAACATGTTGTTAATCTACAGATCAGTTTACAGCTTTTGCAAGAACACCAAATTATCCAGACGCTGTCATCCTGGACTAAAGGAGAAGAGACTATTTTGAAACGTAAAAACTCTGCATCTCCAAATTCCTCCAGGCAGACAGTAAGTATGTGAAAAATGCCCCGGTACCAAAGGAAGGTGTTTTCCCTAACTTTGAGAGCAAAAGTAGACATTTGGGTTTGTTGTTTTTTTTTAATATTTATTTTATTTATTTATTCCCTTTTGTTGCCCTTGTTTTATTGTTGTAGTTATTATTGTTGTTGTTGTTGGATAGGACAGAGAGAAATGGAGAGAGGGAGGGGAAGACAGAGAGGAAGATAGAAAGATAGACACCTGCAGACCTGCTTCACTGCCTGTGAAGCGACTCCCCTGCAGGTGGGGAGCCGGAGTTCGAACCGGGATCCTTATGCCGGTCCTTGTGCTTTGCGCCACCTGTGCTTAGCCCGCTGCACTACAGCCCGACTCCCTTTTTTTTTTTTTTTATCTCTGTTGTTGTTGTTTTGTTATTCCTTCCTGTCCCACCCCCCTCCCCACCCCTCAGTGGAAGGATTGATAGTATTTTAGGCATGCTGGCTACATATGAATTCTGCATATTTTTCATTGCTTATTTTCACATTTGCTTTGTTAGCTTTTTCAAATCCTTATCCCCCAAATCATAGTAAAAGAGTGAGTGAATCTGAGTCATTGGGCCATCCTGCACAGACATTTTCCCAAGAGAATTTCAAAACACTAAATAATCAATGAATGCTATGTTAAATAGATCAAGAAAGGTTTATTTAGGGCTATGGTAGGCAAGAAGCTAGAGCACAGATAAAACATAACCTCACTGAGGGTTGAGAAGTTTTCTATAGCAGTGATAAGTCATTGTTTTTACTACCTGGCATTTTCTAAGGAAAAAGTAAACTTTCTCCTCTCTTCAGGATAGGAAATAGTTTTACAACTCAGATAAAAGTACCTACTGAAATTAGTACATTTTTGTTAGTGGGAAGTCTGGGGCTACCCCTTCTGCTATTCAGAAAGAATTGCCAAGAAGAAGTACTATCAGTTCATTAAAGCAAATTCATTAAGAAACATTGAAATCCATGAACTTGCAAAAAAAAAAAAAAGTGATCAGCTGTCTTTAAGACTGTGAGAACTATGGTGATTGTTCTCAGAATTGGGAGTGGAAGAGGGCAGGGGTTACACAACTTTGTGGTGGGTATAGTATGGAATAAACTTGTAAGCCATTATTAAATCATTAATAAAAAATAGAAAAAGGGGTGAAGGTGTGGTAGCCTATCCACTTGATCCCATATTGTGCTGGAGCCAATATTCAAGCCCTTGGTCTCCACATGCTGGAGTTGGGGAGTCTTCATAAACAATGTAGTGATGCTGCAGGTGCTTCTCTTTCTCCCTCTCAATCTCCCCTTCTCTCTAGATTTATGTCTGCCTCTAGTCAATAAATACATAAATAATATTTTTAAATTAAGGCAATCTTGTTTTAAAAATAGAAAGAAACAAAAGGATAGTTTATTATTGAAAATAAAGCAATGTAGGTATCTTATACCAGAGAGATTTAGGATCATTTTCTAGAGAGAAGAAATGCACAGAAGTCAGTAGCTTTCTGATTTCTATATAATTTCCTGTCTGTGATTTGTCAGGTCATGTATGCACAAGTTAGCTTTGTCCTTGTGATTCCTTGGTTCTGCACAGAAGAAGGTGAATGGCACCTCCAGCTACATGCTGAAATTCATGACTTTTTCAAATGGTCTTATCTTATGATTTGTGCTGGGTTCCCAGATGATTTACCATCAACCAGGTTTCTACTCCCTGAAGTGCATATCTCTTTAAGTAATTAGCCTCCTAATTTGTTACTCTAACTCCCTCACAGAGACTACTTTCCTTAATGATTATATTTGTGAGAGATGACTCTCACATCTTTGAGAAACCCTTAGTTTGTAGAACTGACTAGAGGTTTTATGTTTTTTATTATTTACATCTCAAAAGGGCAGAAGAAATAGTCATAAATTTTCTTAAGTAAATATTCTAAGATAAGGACAAAGAGAAACCTGTGTGTTTAGGTCAAGCCAACCATATAAGGACTACAGTGAAAGAGTGAGAGGGAATTTTGAAACCCACAGAAAGAAACCTATCTAAAGTGCATTCAAACTGGAATGTTAAGGCCAACCTGGTCAAACATAATTAGCACAGTTGTAAAAGTGCATATGCATAACTTTTAACCTAGCAAATCTAATCTCAGTATGCACCCTAGAGATATACATAAACAAACATAACTGATTCAATTCCTGGAACAAAATCATAAAATAAGTTCAGAAAACACAATTAAACCTATCTTTTTGCCCATTTCTTTATTTTTTCTCTCCTTTTTTTTTTTTTTTTTTTTACTTTATTGAGGGGTGGGGTGGGTAGTGGATTACAAAACAATTGTGATACATGGGTGCAGTTTCTCATCTCCCTGTGATAGGTGCCTGCAAAACCCTTTCATCCCAAACATCGGTCCTTTGCCACCATCATGCGCCTGGTCACCCAAATCCTACTGTAACTCTCTTTCCCTCCTTCACCAAAGTCATTTGCTTTGGTGCAATATACTTGCTCATTTCTTGTGGTCTCTTAGGTTGTCCCATCATCTGCCCTATTATGATGACCCAGCAAACATCATCAGTTTCTGAAATATTTTAGGTAACAAAAAATGTTCTCGGGTAATATTAATCTCTATTTAAACAGATATCATCTATCACAATTTGCTTTCAAATTTGATCATTCAGGCTGGGACCTGCCGAGTTCCATGTTCAGTGGAGAAGCAATTACAGAAGCCAGACCTTCCACCTTCTGCATCCCATAATGAACCTGGATCCACACTTCCAGAGGGATAAAGAGTAGGGAAGCTATGAAGAGAGGGGATTGGATATAGAGTTCCGGGGGTGGGCACTGTGTGGAAATGTACTCCTCTTATCCTATATACTTGTCAATATTTCCATTTGATAAATAACAATTTTTTAAATGCTCATTAATATGCCTTGCCCAGAGGCCGGGCACTTGTGACCATGTGCAAGAGCCTGGGTTTGACCCCCTGCTCCTCTCCTGCAGGGTGAATGCTTCACGGGTTGTGAAGCTCATCTATAGCTACCTCTCTATTTATCTCTCTATCATCTATCTATCTATCTATCTATCTATCTATCTATCTGTCTATCTATCTATCTATCTCTTTTCCCTCCTCAAGTTCTCTCTGCCATATCAAATAGAATAGAGTAGGGAAAATGCCCACTGGAAGTGGTGAATTTGTAGTGCCAGCACTGAGACCCAATGATAACCCTGGTGGCAATAAAATATAATGAAATAAAATTCTCTTCCCATATAGTAGTAAAATTTTAATATTGAAGTAATAACTTTCTTTTCTCCACCAGTTGGGAATGAAGCTTAGAATTATTCTCTTTTTCTCCTAATGTTAAAATATAAAGCAAATAAGTTGTAATGTAAATAGAAAGTAAAATATAATATTAAGAACTTTCTCACTGATGAGTACTGTGCATTGTCTTTCACACTAACATAAGCTATCTCTTCTTCTTCTGCATGCTTTCATTGAGGGGGCAGTCACAGTCTCCCTGCTCCTTTTCCCTTGCTAGCCAGTTTATCATCCTACCTCAGCTAAAGATAAGGTCTCGTCTTCCCAGAACTAATATACCTTTGTGAAGCTGACTTTTATTTATTTTATTTTATTGTGTCTTATTTTAACTTCCACCAGGATTATTGCTAGAGTTCAGTATCTACACAGCAAATCCACTGCTCCTGGCAGCCATTTTCTTCTCTCTTTTTCTCTTCTCTTTTCTTCTCTCCCTTTTCTTCTTGATTGAGACAGAAACTAAAAGGGGAGGGAAGTAGACAGGGAGAGAGAGAGTGACACCTACAGTACTGCTTCACTGCTAGGAAGCTTCCTCCTTGTTGGTGGGAACCAGGACAATGAACCAGGTTTCCTAATGTATGGTAATGTATAGGTTCTAGTGGATGTGCCACTGCCCAGTCTCCAAGCTGATTTTGCTTTTAATTGTATATGTAGTTCAACCTTCTGAACCAAAGAAAAAAATAAGAAAGATTCTTAATTTAGCTAAATTCTATTTGATTATCTTTTCCTAGAAATGGAATAGATAAGGCAGGTAATATAGGGGACATGTACAGAGAGTTTAAAGACAGCTGACATACACACAAGAGAGAGAAATAGGAAGGAGATAGCAGCATATCAGATCCTGTTGTATATGTTAATTAGATTTTAAGACAAAAGTCACTCTCTGCTAATTCTTTGGCTGTAAGTCACAAAATATTTAGCACCTCAAAACACCACTCTTTGAAACTGCTAATGAATTAATTAACCACTTTTCACAAGTCTTTAGATGCTAGTTACCTACAAAGAAGTTATTTTCCCAGAAGCCTATCTATTCTTTCTTTCTTTGTCACCACATATCGTTCCCAATAAAATATCTGAGAGATAAATATTGAAAACAGCCATTTTTTAACAGATAGGTTAATAATTGTGCCTTCTACCTGTAAGAAAGAAATTACACTCTCATCTTTATAACTAGGACACAGTATTATCACTAGACTTACTAAGGATATTCCTTCACTCTCCCAAACATGTATCATGTATTCATCAAATAAAGTCCAAATATTAAAACTTATTTTGCCTCGAGGCACAAACCAGCAACACAGAATGTACCTACAAAATACTGGAATTTCAGTAGTTTTTAAAAGCACAATTTTTAAAAATAGAATAAAACTTCTTTGTTTCTAGTCCTAGCTCTGTCAGTACGTAATATTGAATGAGATATTCAATATTTCTGTCATTCTTGTGGTAAATAATACTAGCATCTACTTCATAGAGTTATGGTGAGACTGTGTTAGGACCTAGCCTAGAGTTTAGTACATACTAGGTATTCTACAAATAGTACCTATAAATCACTTTACACCCTGCAGAATCTCAAATAGCTGTTTCAGATGGTTGCAAAAAATACAGTCTTCACAAGCACAGTGTAAATAATATCATGTCTTCCTTTCTTCCCATATATTTGTATCAAATTAAAGATTAGGTTCTCATTGGTTGTTGTCTATAAGAGGTATCAACACTATCTGCAAATGTATGTACCAAGGTTGTCAATGTTCAATATCTGCATATGTCAATATTTAAGGTACTAATGACTTGCATTAATGAAGCCCAAACATTCTTCTAATAATGAAACAAAGGTCTAGCACAGCACCATTTCAAAATACAAATATAGGACAGTTGGATTTGTTGTCTTGATGATCCTTTAGCCCACAGTTGTAGGGGATATAGTGAAGCAGGATCAGAAGCTATTTGAAAAATAAATAATAGTAAGATTATGTAATTAGCCAGCTGGTGAAATTGCATCCAGTGACTTTCAATTAAGCTTATGCTTCTGTTTTTTCTAACCTTAAGAGTATTTTTCCATGTTCATACTTCCCAATCCTTCTCAATAATTCTTGTAAATAAGTCCTATAAAAGGTCTTCAAATGTCATCATTTCTCCAGATACTTATGTGCCAAAACTCTAGAGTAGGTATAACTTAGTCTCAATAATGATCAAAACCAGATGAGTCACTACCAAATGGGAGGGGAGTTAGGACTCACAAATACTTATTAATAGCTCTTAGGAGATATACCAGTACCCATAAAATTAAGAAAAGTAAGAAGTAATAGTGAGTATGTTTTTCAAGGATGACTGATTCTGCTTACCACTATGGCCTGAGACTAGACTTGAGGAGTTCATAACATATGAGCAACTCACATTTCAGATAAAGTAGTAGTTACCAACTTAGTGGTGAGATAGAGTTAAAATCTCAGACACACAACATGGTAAAACTACAATCTGCTCCATAAATTGTCCCCATAAAACTGTTAAACAATCTAATATGTTAATTTTAGAAAGTTAAATATAGGGGCACATATGGTTGAGAGCACATGTTACAATGTGCAAGGACCCTGGTTCAGGTCTCCGGTCTGCACCTGCAGGGGGAAAGCTTTGCAAGTAGTTAAGCAGGGATGCAGGTGTCTGTCTCTCTTCTTCTCTATCTCCCCTTTCCCTCTCAACTTCTGGCTGTCTCTATCTAATAAATAAACAAAGATAAAACAAAAAAAATTAAAAAGAAAGTTAAATATAATTACCTTAAAAAAAACATAGTTTTTGCTAGTGACCTAAACTGCTCAGCTCTTTGAATATTTCCCAACTATCTTTAAAATGATATCTGAATAACCAAAATTTCTAATATATATATATATATATATATATAATTTGATAAATTATACCATACTATTGTATTTAAAAATAAGAGATTGATTTCCTAAGAAAATAGCCTGGATGCCAACACACCTTTAAGAGAATTGCTTTGGAATAGATAATTATGGACATTAATTCTCTTTAGTAATATTTACCCATTCTCATTTTTTAAATTGGTCAGGGTGCTACATGTCATAGCATAAACTATGTTACAATTAAAAAGCTTTAATATATTTCTTATGGCACTCACATGAGACTATAATAATCCCACTGAAATTCTTTGCATATTAGCATTAATTATTTGTTTTATTCATAAATAGATATACTGCTTATAGGCTAAGGATTTACAAAGACATATCACAAGATAAAAACCCACAGGTCAGTGCAAAATCAATGAAGAAACACACCATACAATTTTAGATTTTAAAATGGTCTGTGGGTTGAGACACTGACTTATAAGTAGAAGAAAATTCAACTCAACTTAAAAATAATGTAAAAAAATAATAAATGGTGCTAATTGTCTTTGATAAAAAGAAAGGTACCTATATGTGGGGTTGATTTTTATTCCAGAAAAACACTACTATATCATAAAATTGAATACATATATATACATATATATTTCCATCCTTTTGCTTTATCTTCTAGTGTGTTAACTTCATTCCAAAATAGTCCCTCCTTGCAGTTAAAATTTCTAGAGATATTCACTTCTACTTTTATATCAACAATATATGGACTGAACATCATTTACAGAAAATTCCTGATGAGGTGGAAGTAACTTATTTCCTAGTAGACCAAAATAAGCTTTATCCAGTCTTGCTGAACTGAAATCAGTCACAAGTGACAATTTTCCCCAACATTTCCAAATAACTGCCATGAAGAAAAGATTTCATAAGCTATTATATATCCATCTTAACATATATAAGAATTTCAAGTGAGTGATATAAAATAATTCCTTTTAAGAATGAAGGTAGAAAATTTACTATGAGGCAGAACATTTTTGCTATCTCTTCCTTTAAATTTGTTGTATTAGTGGGAAGAGGTTAATCTGAGATCTGCTTTCTCCACCATCTTAAATCAGTTTCCACATAAAACCTTCTTTAAAATGTTGTGACTTTCTTAATATTTTGGATTGTAAAAACTATACAGGGACCAGGTAGTTGTGCACCTAGTTGAGCACACACATTACAATGCACAAGAACCCAGGTTCAAGCCTCCATTCGCCACCTGTAGAAGGAAAGTTTCACAAGCAGTGAAGCAGTGCTGCAAGCATCCCTCTGTATCCCACTTCCCTCAATTTATCTTTGTCTTATCATACAAATTAAATAAATAAAGTTAAAAAGCAGAATATCCATATTATTTATCAACACATATTTTTCACCCATAATGGATCATTGGATGAATATAATAATTTATGGAGAATTTTAAAATTTAACATTTGATAGCACAATGAACCAAAATCAGTCCACTGAAAACTTCAAAATACAGGATCTGAGAAATATATCACCCAGTCGGATATGCACTTAAAGCTCCAGCACTACAATGGAGCACCAACACGTGAGGGGTGTGCCTTGATAGTGTAGCAGTGCTATGGTATCTCTATCTGAGTCTATCTATAAATTTTTGAAAGGATAAAATAAAGTTGTTTCAGGAGCAGCGGCATCACACAAAGCAAAGCAGTTATATTGCTAATACACACAGACACACACTCACAGAGAGAGAGAGAGAGAGAGAAAGGGAGGGAGAGAGAGAGAGAGATAAAGAGAGCAAGTCATTAAATTTACCTATCTGAATTGGGATATAGATGATGGGAGAGGTTGTGAATGCTTGTGGAAGGTTGTGAATGCTTGTGGACAGTAGTAGAAAGAACAGTGAACTTTATATGGAACTAAAGAAAAATATTTCACTGTTTCTTCTTTGAGAATATGATAGTTACTGTTCAAATTAAGAGGGCAAGCTCTTAACTTCAGGGGTGGTAGAATCCTTTATAAGTATGTTACCAATTTTATCTCAGTTTCATAATTTATTTAGGAAAAAAATAAATTGCTGGGGGCTAGGCAGTGATGCAACTGGTTATGCTCACGTGGCGCAAAGAACAAGGACCAGTGTAAGGATTCCAGTTCCAGCCCCCCCCACCCCCCGCGCCCCGTGTGTGTGGGGGGTGGTCGCTTCACAAATGGTGAAGCAGGTCTGCAGGTGTCTATCTTTCTCTCCCTCTAGCTGCTTCCCCTCCTTTCTTGATTTCTCTCTGTCCTATCCACAACCAGGACAGCAATTCTTCTTCTTCTAGCATTTGCCCTTCTTCCGTAGCCAGTCAACAGCATCAGGTTGAGCCTGATGTAAAGTTTCGAGACCTCCTTTGAATCTGTAGAGGTGGCAGTCGTTGACTATGTGGGTCACAGTCTGTCTGTAGCCGCAGGGGCAGTTCGGGTTGTCTCTGGCTCCCGAGCGATGGAACATAGCGGCGCACCGGCCATGGCCTGTTTGACAGCAATTGAGGAGGGCCCAATCATAATGTGCTAGGTCAAAGCCGGGTTGACGCTTGCAGGGGTCTGTGATGAGGCGTTTGTTCTTTACCTCAGCTGACTGACAACTTTGTTTCCAAGAGACTGGAACAGAGAAGTTCAGTGTAGGCATAGGGGACCAGATTGGGTGACGAGACATCAAGCGTTGGACAGGGTGGGCGAAGATATCCGCGTATATTGGCAGGTCCGGTCGAGCGTAGGCGTGGGAAATGAACTTAGATGATGCCGCATCCCAACGAATATCTGGCGGGGCGATATTGCTAAGAACTGGCAGCCATGGAACCGGGGTGGAACGTATGGTTCCAGAAATTATCCTTATGGAGGACGACAGCAATAATAACAACAATGATAAACAACAAGGGAAATAAAAGGGAAAAAATGGCCCCATGAGCAGTGGAGTTATAGTATAGGCACCAAGCCCCAGTGATAACCATAGAGGCAACAAGAAAAAATAGCTTTAACTCAACGCATTACCAAATATTTCATTATTACAGAAAATGTGAAACATAAAGTTTAAAATATTAAAAAATTAACAAAAATGCATCAGCTTATCTTACAATTTTTTTAAAAATTATGGAAAAATAAATTTCCAATATTTGTTTGTTTGTTTGGTAGAGACAGCCAGAAAATAAGAGGAAGGGGGAGACAGAGACAGAGAGACACCCGCAACCCTGCTCCACCACTTATGAAGCTTCCCCCTGCTGGGGGGGCTAGGTTGTTCATTTGTAAAATGAAGGAATGAAGTGAAAACCTCCTTAGTCCTTTCCAAACTACAATCCTTTAGGGGAAGAAAGTTTAGCCACAAATTATTTTCTAGGTATATATATTGTTATATATTTTGAAAGCAATTGATTGATTGATTGACTGATTTCCATTAGGGTTATCCCTGCGGTTCTATACCAGCATTACTCCACAACAGCTTCCTGTGTTCCCCCCCTTTATTTTCTTTTTTATTTAAGAAAGGATTAATTAACAAAACCATAGGGTAGGAGGGGTACAATTCCACACAATTCCCACCACCCAATCTCCATATCCCACACCCTCCCCTGATAGCTTTCCCATTCTATATCCCTCTGGGAGCATGGACCCAGGGTCATTGTGGGTTGCAGAAGGTAGAAAGTCTGGTTTCTGTAATTGCTTCCCCGCTGAACATGGGCAATGACTGGTCTGTCCATACTCTCAGTCTGCCTCTCTCTTTCCCTAGTAGGGTGGGTCTCTGGGGAAGCGGAGCTCCAGGACATATTGGTGGGGTCTTCAGTCTAGGGAAGCCTGGCCGGCATCCTGATGACATCTGGAACCTGGTGACTGAAAAGAGAGTTAACATACGAAGCCAAAAAAATTGTTGAGCAATCATGGACCCAAAGCTTGGAATAGTGGAGAGGAAGTGATAGGGAGGTACTCACTGCAAACTCTAGTGTACTTCTGCTATCAGGTATATATTTTGCAGTAGTTTACGGATATGTGTGAACATATGCTCTCTCTCACAGTAACTGGTGTATATCTAGGTTTTGGGACTTTGTTAGACAGTGAACCACCTGAGATGGAATTAGAGTATACTATGAAAGGAAAGGTCTGTCCCGAGTAATGAAGCTGAAGGGTTGTCATTCCACATGTGAAGTCTCTGGACACAGTCTGAGCTGAAGCATGTTGAGGTGGCAATTGTTGTGTTGTTCAGGTTGTGATCTGCAGATGCAATATTACTTGATATAGATTGGGAGAGGCATACGGGAAAGTGGGCCCTATCCAAAGGTTCCAGGACTGGGGGAAGTAGAGCCTCTGTAGTGGAGATGTGAGGTTCCTGCTGTATTAGGGTTCAAAAAGACAATCGATAGTTAATGTTATCATCGTATTATTTGGTAATTGGGTTAACTTTGAAAAGTCCTTTTGTTAGGGTTTGCTGTACAGTGCCCAGTATCTTGTATATATCTGTGCTATTGGTTGCTTCTGATCTACTTGGTCGAGGCTTTTGAGAGTCTGCATATCAACTACACAGCCTATATATTGAAAAGATTCAGTTTGTGTTTTGAAAAACTATGAGACATACAATTAATTTTCCCCCTCTCATATTAATTAACTAGTGATTTATATGACTACATTTTACTAGGAGTGTACATAAACACCATTCCCACCACCAAAAGACTGTAACCCATGCCTCCCACCCACTCCCACCCCCCACAGGCCCAGGAAGCTGCATATCTACCCCTCACCACAGGGTTTTTACTTTGGTGCCCTACTTACAATTTGGTCAGGTCCTGCTTTTAGTTTCCCTTTCAGATCTTCTTAGTCAACATCTGTTGATGAGTGGGATCATCCCATACTCATCTTTATCTTTCTGACTTAGCTCACTTAACATCATTCCTTCTAGCTCTGTCCAAGATAGGTCAGATAAGTTGAGTTCATTAGTAGCTGCATAGTATTCCATTGTGTATATATACCACAGCTTTCTCAGCCACTCACCTGTTGTTGGGCAACTGGGTTGCTTCCAGGTTTTAGCTATTATGAATTGTGCTGCTATGAACATAGGAGTACACACCTCTTTTTGGTTGGGTGTTATGGAGTCCTTGGGGTATAACCCCAGGAGAGAAATTACTGGATCATATGGAAGGTCCATGTCTAGCCTTCTGAGAGTTTTCCAGACTGCTCTCCACAGAGGCTGTACCAATTTACATTCCCACCAGCAATGTAGAAGGGTTCCTCTATCCCCTACATCCTCTCCAGCATTTGTTGCTGCTGTCCTTTTTGATGTATGCCATTCTTACAGGAGTGAGGTGGTATCTTAGTGTTGTCTTAATTTGCATTTCTCTGACAATCAGTGACCTAGAGCAGTTTTTCATATGTTTGTTAGCCTTTTGGATCTCCTCTGAGGTGAATGTTTTGTTCATATCCTCTGCCCATTTTTGGATGGGGTCATTTGTTTTTTGGTGCTAAGTTTGCTGAGCTCTTTACAAATATTGGTGATTAGTTTCTGTCTGATGTATGGCATGTGAAGATCTTCTACCATTCTGTGAGGGGTCTCTTTGTTTGTGTGATAGTTTCTTTGGATGTGCAGAAGCTTTTCAATTTGATGTAGTCCCATTGGTTTGTTTCTGCTTTAGTCTTCCTTGCAATTGGGTTTGATTCATCAAAGATGTCCTTGAGGTGTTGGTGGGAAACTGTTTTACCAATGTTTTCCTCTAAGTATTTGATTGTTTCTGGTCTGACATCTAGGTCTTTGATCCTCTTGGAGTTGATTTTTTTTTTCTGGTGAGATAAAGTGGTTCAATTTCATTTTTCTGCATGTTACAACCCAGTTTTCCCAGCACCATTTATTGAAGAAAGCCTCCTTTTTCCATTTAATCCTTTGGGCCCCCTTATCAGAGATTAGATATCCATAGGTGTGGGAATTTATTTCTGGGCTTTCAATTCTGTTCCACTGGTCTCTGTGTCTATTTTTGTTCCAGTACCATGATGTTTTGATGATGATAGCTTTATAATATAGTTTAAGGTCTGGGAGTGTGATGCTTCCATTTCTGTTTCTTTTCCTTAAGATGGTTTTGGAATTCTAGGTGTTTTCATGTTCCAGATAAATGATTGTAGTGTTTGTTCTATTTTCTTAAACAAGTTTGGTGGAACTTTGATGGGTATCACATTCAATTTGTATATGCCTCTGGGGAGAATATTCATTTTGATGATATTTATTCTTCCAATCCATGAGCATGAGATATCTTTCCATTTCTTGGTATCAGTTTCTATTTCCTTGAGTAGCAACTCTATTTTTCAGTATATAAGTCTTTCGCTTCTTTGGTCAACTTTATTCCAAAGTGTTTGATTGATTTTGCTGAAACTTTAAATGGTAGTGATTTCTGGATGTCTTCTTCTTCAGATTTAGTGTTTGCATAAAGAAATGCCACTGATTTTTGTACATTGATTTTGTAGCCTGATACCTTGCTATATTGCCTAATAACTTCCAGTAGTTTTCTACTGGATTCCTTAGGTTTTTCTATGTATACTATCATATCATCTGCAAATAGTGAGAGCTTGACTTCTTCCCTTCCAATCTGTATTCCTTTGATTCCTTTCTCTTGCTGCTTGCTATGGCAAGAACTTCCAATACTATGTTGAAGAGTAACGGTGACAGTGGACAGCCCTGTCTAGTCCCTGATCTGAGGGGGAATGCTTTCAGCTTCTGTCCATTGAGTATGATGTTGGTTATAGGTTTGCTATATAGTGACTCCACTGTCTTGAGGAATTTCCCATCTATTCCCATTTTTTGTAGAGTTTTGAGGATGAATGGGTATTGGATTTTGTCAAAGGCTTTCCCTGCATCTATTGAGATAATCATGTGGTTTTTGGCTTTGCTTTTATTGATGTGGTGAATGACATTGATTGACTTATGGATGTTGAACCAGCCTTGCATTCCTGGGATGAATCCCACTTGGTCATGATGAACAATCTTTTTGATATGTTGCTGTATCCGGTTGGTCAAGATCTTGATTAATATTTTGGCATCTATGTTCATCAGAGATATTGGTCTGTAGTATTCCTTTTTTGTTCTGTCCCTATCAGCTTTTGGTATCAGTGTGATGTTAGCTTCATAGAAGGTGGAAGGGAGTATTCCTGTTTCTTCAATCTAATGGAAAAGCTTAATAAGTATGGGTACTAACTGTTTCTTGAAGGTTTTGTAGAATTCATGTGTGAAGCCATCTGGTCCAGGACTTTTGTTGTTGGGGAGATTCTTAATAACGGTTTCAATTTCTTTGTCTGTGATTGGTGCATTTAGATTTTGTAGTTCTTCTTGGTTCAGTTTTGGAACGGCATATGCTTCTAGTAATTGTTCCATTTCTTCCAGATTCTCTAGCTTGGTGGCATATAGTTCTTTATAGAAGTTTCGCAGGATTCTCTGGATTTCTGTGGTGTCAGTTGTGATATCTCCTGCATCGTTTACAATTCTATGAATTTGAGTCTTCTCTCTTTTTTGTTTGGTGAGTCTGGCTAGGGATTTGTCAATTTTGTTTAATCTTTCAAAGATTTGGCTTCATTGATCTTTTGTATGGTTCTTTTATTTTCGATGTTGTTTATTTCTGCTCTAACTTTAGTGATTTCTGTCCTTCTGGTTGCCTTAGGGTTCCTATGTTCCTCTTTCTCTAAGTCCTTGAGGTGTGCAGTAAGGTCGTTCATTTGAGCATCTTATTGGTGTTTAATATGTTGTTGTATGGCTATAAGTTTCCCTCTCAGTACTGCTTTAGCTGTGTCCCAAATATTTTGATAGGTTGTGTCTTCATTTTCACTTGTTTCCAGGAACATTTGAATTTCCTGCTTGAGTGAGTCTCTGACCCAGTGGTTCTTAAGGAGCATGTTGTTTAGTTTCCAAATTCTGTGACTTTTATAATTGTCTGTTTTTTGTTAAATGTTACTTTTACTCCACTGTGGTGTGAGAAGATACTTGGGATGATTTCAATGTTCTTGAATTTATTGATGCTATCTTTGTTGCCTAACCTGTGGTCTATCCTTGAGTATGTGTTATGTGGATTTGAAAAGAAGGTGTATTCCAGTCTTTTTTGGTGAAAGACTCTGAAAATGTCCAAGAGGTCTAGTCTGTCAATCTTTTCATTCAATTCTCTTGTATCTTTGTTGGTTCTCTGCTTTGTTGATCTGTCTAAGTGTGAGAGTGAGGTATTGAAGTCTCCCACTATTATTGTATTACTATTCATGTATTTTTGAAATTCTTACAGTCAGTGCTTGACATATTTAGATTTTCCCTCATTGGTTACATAGATGTTAATAATAGTTAAGTCATCTTGGCTGATTGATCCTCTAATCATTATGTAATGTCCTTGCCTATGTTTGATTACTTTATTTAATTTAAAATCTATCGTGTCTGAATGGCTGTTCCTGCCCTTTTTTGTGGTCCATTAGCCTGTATGATAGTTTTCCATCCTTTTACTTTAAGTCTGTGTTTATCTTGTTGTGACAGATGGGATTCTTGCAAGCAGCATATGGTTGGATTATGTTTTCTGATCCATACCCCAACTCTGTGTCTTTTGATGGGTGAGTTTAAGCCATTGACATTTATTGATATTATGGATTTAATGTATTGTAGTGCCATTGTTCAAAAAAAAATTTTTGTTTTGTTTGCTCTGATATATTGCCAGTATTGTTGTGATGTTCTTGTTTATAAGAGGTCTTTTAGAACCTCTTTCAGGGCTGGTTTGGTGATGGTTGCCTCCTTTAACTGTTGTTTGTCTAAGAAGTTTAATCCCTCCCTCTAGTTTGAATGAAAGTCTAGCAGGATATATTATCCTTGGTTGAAACCCTTTTTCATTCAGGGCTCAATAGATATCTTACAATTCTCTTCTGGGTTTTAGAGTTTGAGTGGAGAAGTCTGCAGATAATCTCATGGGTTTTCCCTTGTATGTGAATTTTCCTTTCTCTCTTGCAGCCTTTTGGATACTTTCTTTATCTTTACTTCTTCTCATTGTGACTATGATGTGTCTTGGTGTCTTCAGGTCTGGGTTGATTCTGTTTGGAACTCTCTGGGCCTCTTGAATCTTGATGTCCTTTCTGTTATTCAGGTCTGGGAAGTTTTCTTCTATTATTTGCTCTAGAATGTTTGCTTCCCCTTCCTCTCTTTCTTCCTCTGGCAGGCCAATTATGCAAATGTTACTTCTTTTGAGATCATCCCATATCTCTGTTGTTATTTTCAGTGTCTCTCAAACTCTTTTTAAGCTCTTTCACCTCTTTCTTAGTTTTCTCTAACTCATCCTCTGACTAATTCTGTTTTCTGCTTCTGTTAGTCTGCTTTCCCTTGCCTCAGTTTCTTTCTTCATTACAGGTATTTCAGATTTCTGTTCCCTAATTGCCTCAATATATTCAGTATTTTCCTTGAGCGTCTCAACTGTTGTTTCCCTAATACTGCCATTCCTTTCCTCCAATGTTGTTTTCATTTCTGTGATTAATAGGTTTGTTATTGCTTGCATACTTTTCTTATCTATGGTTACTTCTAGCTGATTTGTAGTTTCCTCTGGGCTCTTGTATTCATTCAATGGAGTAGCAGTTTTATTTGTTTTTGATCTACCCATTTTTTTGATTTATGTGTTTCTTTTTATATGCTCTGTTGTTCCTCAGTTCTTGTGTCTTGAGAACAAGCAACACTGTACTAAATACCTTTATGACAATTGCACTCACCAACCTCAGGAATTACTGTATCAACTGAAGCAAGTATTGAAGCAGTTTAATCACTACCATTTAGCCAAACAATTTCTCCAGTCCGTGAAAGAATATTTACCAAATCGCAGTGAAGAAGAAAGAGAAAAGAAAGGTGGGATAGCAAAAATAGACAGTTATGCAAATCTACTATCCACTGTATATTCTAGGGGTAACAAGAGGAGAAAGGGAAGTACAGTAGAGATACACACAGAGAGTCCACTCCTAGTCCAATTTCTTCCTCAAAATAATTCACAAATTCAGAAAGTCAAAGAAGAAAGAAGGAAGAAGTGTATGACAAGATAAAAACAAAAAAAGAAAAAAAAAGAGAGAAGAGATAGAAAAGAGAAAAGATAAGAAAATGTGCTGTAATTAAAGAGCAGTGAAAGGAATTTTTTTGATTACTTTATTTTTAATTTAATTTAATTTAATTTAATTTTTTAATTAGTTAAGAGGAGGAGGGAGGGGAGAGTCTGTAGAGGATGTAGGAGTAACGAGACAAGTTCCTCCCACAATAGATAAGATGCCCACTACCCAAGCAAGGAAAGGTACCCTAAAAGTTAATTCTGATCAACCTAAAGGGGGGGGAAGATATATGCCTTTATATAATACTAATAACAAAATAGAGCAGGGTAAAAAAAAAAAAACCCTGTCCCAGATTACCTCAAGCCTCGTGATCAGAGGCAGCTGATTGTTAAGAAAGAGAAAAAAAAAAAAAAACCTCAGGACTAGACAAGGATAGCTGAAATAGACAGTTATGCAAATCTACTATCCACTGTATATTCTAGGGGTAGCTAAAGGAGGAAGGGAAGTTGAGCAGAGATACTAGCAGTGAGAGTCCAACTCTGAGTCAGAATTCTTCCCCAAAATTATTCCCAAATGTGTATCAGTGAATTCAAAATAGCACACTGTTTGGTGGTGTGGGGGATGGGGCCTGTGGCTTTGTAAGCTGTAGGATTAAGGAAGAAAGGATGACAAGAATGAGAAAAAGAAAAAAAAATAAAGGGAAAGAGAAAAAAGAAAGAGATAAGAAAAAGAACAGTCATAAAAGAGCAGTGAAAGAGTTATTTATTATTTATTTATTTTTAATTATTTAATTAGCTATGTGTGGTGAGGTGGGGGGGGGTTGGCTACTTAGAAAGAAAAAAGGCCAGAGGTTTCAGAAGGGTATAGACTTAGAATGAATGATACTCCCTGGTCGGACAGGAATCTTGGTAAAGAAAGAGGCTCAGCAGGGGAGCCTGCTAGGAGCTGGTCCCCAGGGACTGGTTATGGGGGGGGGAGAGGAGGTTTGCTTAATAATTTAAAAGAAAGAAAAAAAAATTTCCCCTTTTTTCTACTCTTTTTTAACCCAAATTAAGTTATAGTCACCTCCTTGGTGTCACTGCTAGGACCCCTTATTGACTGGCCTACTAAAGGGAGAAAATACTACCGTGTCCAGAAGATATAGTCAGAGCTCAAGCCACTAGCAGCTTCTCAGTCTGCCATCTTCCGCAACCACCCCCCTTTTGATACAGGTTGAAAGACAGAGAGAGAGGGAGAGAGAAACAGATAAAGTAAGACACTTTAGCACCATTTTACCACTTTTGAAGCCTCACCCTTATAGGCACTCTCATATTGTGGTCCAACACTCTACCCAGGGTACTTGTATATGGTATCATGTGCACCCTTGAAGGTGAGATATCTATTGGGTCTTTGTTATTAGAGAACTGGATGGAAGGGAGACTAGAGCTGCTCAGCTAAGGCTTAAGGTGCTATCAGGAATTGAATCTGTGACATTGGGATCATCAGTCATGAAATGTCTGTTCTACAACAGGATGATCTATCACCAAGAGGTGACATTTAATTTGCAAAGTTCACTTTAAGTTCTCACAATAAATACATTATATTTTCCAGCCACCCTTAAAATATGTTATGGCTGGGTGGAGGGTAGATAGCATAATGGCTATGCAAACAGACTCTCATGCCTGAAACTCCAAAGTCCCAGGTTCAAGCCCCCGTACCACCATAAGCCAGAGCAGAACAGTGCTCAGGTAATAAAAAATAAAAATAAATATGTTATGGCTAATAATACAATCTCTTAAGATACTAGCTCTATCTCTCAAAATATGTATAGTTGAAGTCTGTCACTTCTCAGAGGAACATCATTTCCTCAATCTTACCTATCATATCCTAAATTCTCTTTTTTTAACTTATTTTTTATTTAAGAAAGGATAAATTAACAAAACCATAGGGTAGGAGGGGTACAACTCCACACAATTCACACCACCCAATCTCCATATCCCACAGCCTCCCCTGATAGCTTCCCCATTCTCTGTCCCTCTGAGAGCATGGACCCAGGGTCATTGTGGGTTGCAGAAGGTGGAAGGTCTGGCTTCTGCAATTGCTTCCCTGCTGAACATGGGTACTGACTGGTCAGTCCATACTCCCAGTCTGCCTCTCTCTTTCCCTAGTAGGGTGGGTCTCTGGGGAAGTGGAGCTCCAGGACACATTGGTGGGGTCTTCAGTCCAGGGAAGCCTGGCTGGCATCCTGGTGGCATCTGGAACCTGGTGATTGAAAAGAGAGTTAACATACGAAGCCAAACAATTTGTTGAGCAATCATGGACCCAAAGGTTGGAATAGTGGAGAGGAGGTGTTAGGGGGATACTCACTGCAAACTCTTGTGTACTTCTGCTTTCAGGTATACATTTTGCACTAGTTTATGGATACGTATGAACATATGCTCTCTCTCACAGAACCTGGTCTATATATAGGTTTTGGGACTTTGTTAGAAAGTGAACCACCTGGGATGGAATTGGAGAAAGCTATGAAAGGACAGGTCTCACCTGAGTAATGAAGCTGAAGGGTTGTCATTCCACACATGAAGTCTCTGGACACAGTCTGAGCTGAAGCATGTTGAGGTGGCAATCCTTGCATTGATTAGATTGCGATTTGCAGATGCAATATTATTTGATATGGATTGGGAGAGGCATGTGGGAAAGTGGTCCCTATCCAAAGGTTCCAGGACTGGGGGCAATATGGCTCTGTAGTGGAGATGTGAGGTTCCTGCTGTCTTAGGGTTCAAATAGACAATGGATAGTTGATGTTATCATCACATTATTTGGTAATTGGGTTAACTTTGAAAAATCCTTTTGTTAGGGTTTGCTGTATAGTATCCAGTATCTTACATATAGCTGTGCCATTGGTTGCTTCTGATCTACTTGGTCTAGGCTTTTGAGAGAGTCCACATATCAAATACACAGCCTATATATTAAAAAGACTCAGTCTGTGTTTTAAAAACTTTGAGACATACAATTAATTTTCCCCCTCTCATATTAATTAACTAGTAATTTATATGACTATACTTTACTAGGAGTGTACATAAACACCATTCCCACCACCAAAAGACTGTGTCCCATCCACCCACCCACCCCACCCCCCCACCGGCCCAATTCTTAACATGTCATTAACTTGAAAAGAGATAAGCTAATATATTAAGTCAGTATTGGGCTTTATCGTTGCTCCCAGTGCATTTTTGAAAAGTTTAAATGTTATGAGACAGAAAATATATATATTCAGAGAAAATCACACACATATTTTTTTCTCTTCTCTTTTTCTTCTATCGTTGGGGGTTGGCCCTAGACTATAACTCCATTGCTTATAATAGCCTTTATTTATTTCATCTTTATTTATTTTACAGAGACAGAAATTGAGAGTAAGAGAGAAGTTGATAGACAGGGAGACAGATAAACAATTACAACACTGCTCCAGTGCTTGTGAAATTTCACTCTTGCAGGTGATGACCCAGGCTTTGAACTATGATCCTAGAGCATGGTAATGTGTGCATTTTACCAGCTATACTATGACTGAGCCCTTATATAAACAACTTTTATTGATGATTCTGGCAAATTTATATTTGGTATTAGTTCCATTATGAGAAAGGAAATAGAATATAAATCAGGGTCCAGTGATGGTGCACCTGTTTGAGTGAACATGTTATAATGCATAAGGACCTGGTTTAAGCCCCTGTCCCCACCTGAAGGGGGTAAAGCTTTGCAAGTGGTGAAGCAGTGCTTCAGGTGTCTCTCTATTTCTCCATCACCCCTTTCCCTCTCAATTTCTGGCTGTCTCTATCAAATAAATAATTCAAAATAATAAAAATTTTTAAAGAATATCAAACAGATAAAAGAAGTTGCATAACTATCTTTAAGAAATTTATCTACCTTGCAATTGATAAAATGATTTTAGAGAGCTGAATTTATTTTTATTTTGCTATCATACAATAAAGAACAGAAAATTGAATAATATTCTACTTGAAATGTGACTTATAAGGCCTGGAGGACAGATTAATATGTTAAAGCATAGGACTTGCATACCTGAGGCCTCAAAGTTCTTAGGTTCAGCCCTGGTACCATCAAAAGTCATAGGTGGGTGGGTGAGTCAGTGGTGGCACACCTAGTGATTGCACATGTTACAATGTGCAAAGACCTGGGTCCAGTCCCCACCTGCAGGAAGAACGTTTTTCCAGTAGTGAAGCAGTGTTGCAGGTGTCTGTCTTTCTCTGTCCCTCTCTATCACCCATTCTCCCTCAATTTCTGGCTGTCTCTATCCAATAAATGAATAAAGATAACAAAAATATTTTTAAAATGCAATTATGTAGGAATATCCAATTTGTCTGGTGGGGAGACCCTTCCCAGAGTTCCTCAACCCCATCCCATGGCTCACAAAAGCATTTGGCCTGCTCCTGTCAAGACAATTACAGGCAGAATTAAAACTTCAATAAATATATGTACTTTATTTTCATAGTAGTATTAGGACTAATTTTAAGTTGATAGTTTTCATAAGGTCAGAAAATTGTATTATAAATATTAAAATCTTTTTTGGTTGACAAAAAAAAATCTCCCCATCACTGCTCTCATCAGAGGATAAGAAAATAGGAGAAAAAGTGACACAGAAAAAAAAAAAAGTGGCACAGAGAAAAAGAGAGACACTATAACACTTCTCCACGGCTCATGTGCTTGTGAAGACTCTCTACCCACAGACACTCTCAGATGGTAGCCAACAGCTGAAGGCCATCATACCTAGTGAGCTTTACTAGGTGAGCCACTTACTGATCCCAGGTCCCCTTGCATTTAACAACATTGCCAGCCATGACAACTTCCTCGTATCTCTTTTAGATACTTATCACCTTGACGATAAAAAACAGAAATGCTTTCATGCCTAAAAGACACTGAGGCTTTGAGATCCCAGATTCAATCCCCAGCACCACCATTAGCCAGAGCTGAACAGTGTTCTTGTCTCTCTCTTTATCTTTTCCTATATATGTATCTTTCTCATTAAAGTAAAATAAACATATTATTTAAAAAACAGAAATGCTGTTCTTGGTATTTTAGTACTTGAAAATCAAACAATCCTTGAAGACTAAAATATGCCCGCTCTGTCACAGTGCTGATAGCATTCTGAGATCATCAGTAAAGAGATACCTTTTTGATTATATTTGTCAATCTCTTTAGTAAACCTTGTTTCAAAAATTAAAATGCCATATTTTCATCTTTCATGGATCCAAAGGTCAGGGGATTATTGTCTGCACTTATCACATGGTTCTTATATTACAGTGTCTGGAGACTTGGAGGAATCCTGGCTGCTAAGGCCATTGCTAAGGCATGGAAATTCAGGAGATACAACAAGGCAAGTCTAGGAGGTCCCTGTAGCTACCATGCCACCCTACCTCAAGAAACCCAGACAGAGATATAGTTGCTGCTCACCTTTGAATAATAATGTGTCCAGTAGATGAAGCTATGTTAAAGTATTTAGGTGTGGACTCTAAATCTTGCTTTCAGAGATGGAGTGACTTCCTTCCCAAGCATGTATTCTTAGGAGATAAAACCCTGAAATAAAAACTGGGACTATTAATAAAAATCAAGAGGATATATGAGTGGGTTTAAGCCAGTTTTTGTTGAACTTGGGAATTGGCTTGTGGTTGGGGTGAATCAAACAGGCCATACTCTGAAAAGAGTTTCAGTTTTCTCCAACCAGTAACTGTAACACACTATGGTATCTAGTGCATCTACTTCTGGAGGCATCTTGATCAAATCACGTGTCTATTATGTTGCTATTGATATATCCAGTATATTGTTATCAAAATTTTAACTTGAGATCTAGCTCAATGTTTTTCTACTCCAACCTATTTGAGCCTAATGACTCAATGACATTTGTGTCACAAAGAAAGACATGAGCTTGCTTTTATCATGAATTCAACCAACATTCTCACTCACTATCACTCTTGTGATTCTTTTAATCAGGGTTATTGTTTATAGTTAACAGTACATATAGTTGTGGGTACATGTGTAAAATTTCTCAGTCTTCTGCGAAACACTCTCACCTCTCTGCCTAGGTCCTCCTGGTCCACTGTCATGCACCAGGACCTGAAAGCCTCCCCTTTCTACCCACCCACGCCCATCTCTGCCTGTCCAAGTCCTTTATTTGGTGCAATACACCAAACCCAGTCCAAAATCTGCTTTGTTTTTCTCCTTCTGTTCTTATTTCTCAACTTCTGTCTATGAATGGGATCATCTAATATTCATCCTTCTCTTTTTGGCTTATCCCACTTAACATAATTCCTTCAAGATCCAGCCAAGATGAGGTAAAGAAGTTAAATTCGTCATTCCCATTAGCTAAGTAGTATTCCATTGAGTATATAAACCACAAATTTCTCAGCCATTCATCTGCTGTTGGACACGTGGGTTGCTTGCAAGTTTTTATCTATTATAAATGGTGCTGCTATGAACACAAGTACACAGATACATTTTGGGATGGGTGTTTTTGATTCCTTAGGAAATATCCCCAGGAGAGGAATTGCAAGGTCATAGGGTAGATCCACTTCTAGCTTTCTGAGAGTTCTCCAGACTGCTTTTCACAGGGTTTGGGCCAATTGACATTCCCACCAGCAGTGTAAGAGGTTTCCCTTATCTCCTCAACCTCTCCAGCATTTATTGTATTTCTGATGTATGACTTTCGCACAGGGGTGAAGTGGTAAGCTGAACTTTAGAATGGTAGTTTTGTCTTTGTTGTCTTTATTTGCATTTCTATGACAATCAGTGACTCAGCAATTTTTCATTAGCTTTTTAGATTTCTTTGGTGAATATTCTGTCCCCACATCTTTATACATTAGACAAAAGGCTAATAACTAAAATATATAAAGAGCTCACCAAACTCAGCAGCAACAACAACAAACCTCTTCTGCTTCTTAAGGGTATATGAAAAGAAGGATCTAGAGAAAGAAGGTCGAAGTATCCATTCTATCAATTTGTATTGTTTATGTGACTTTTGGCTACCTACATCTTGGGCACAGCTGTTGATTATTCTAATTCGAGGTACACTGTGTGTTTTTTGAAATATTCTGCTTCTCTGACCCTTTCTAATGCTGTTTTAATTGTCCTCTTTCCTAAATCTTTTTGTGTTCTTTGCCTGGCCTCCCTGACAGAAAACCCTCAGCATCATTCTGCTAAAATTGTTTGCCTCGTTGGCCACCTATGCTAAGTTGTTTTTAAGACTGCTGAGACTCTGGGAAATTTTTATTCCTCAGAAACTCACATTTACTTTCTTGACAAATGGAGACAATACAGGTTATTTTATTGCTGATTTTTTTATTTTCTACTTGCAAAAATCAGATAACTTTGGTCATTTTCTACCTTCAAAATTATTCAGGTAGGAGAACTACTTGCTGAGCTTAAATGTCAAATTGCTTTAGGTTAAGAGCTCTCTTGCATAAGACATAAGATTTGTACTCAACAATCATGTAATCCAGAAGTAAAATTTCCCCATGTATATAACCCAAGTTTTTGGACTAGTTCTTTTGAGATTCCTTGGCTTAGCTTCAGTGAGATTGTGTGGTTGAAGGGAACGAGTAATGGAGAGGAGTGTTTCCCTTCCTCTAGCTCGAAGGAAAAAATTCTTACACAACTTATTATACTTACATGTTCTTTCCAGAGAAGTTTTCTCCATTGAGTCTGTTGCTTAGAGGTAAATAAGTGACTGCAAGAATTTTAACAATTTCAAAATGCAGTGGTTTATGTTATACATTCTCAATTTCCAAATTACAATATAAACCCTGAGACAATGTGACTTTAAATAAGAAATAAAAGTAGGATTAGGGATACATTTTCTAATTTATTTTGCCACCCATTTTGCATTACAGAAGACAAGCCAGAGAACTTAATACCTTTTGTCCTATCATCCCCATTTTTCTATTAGCAAAGAAAAAAAAATGTGGACAGAGGGTAGAGCAGACTAAAATAAAAAGGATGCACTAAAAATATAACCACTTCTATTATTTTACTCCCTGAGATCCAAGAATCTCAGTTCATTAAAGGTGAACCACATTCTTTGATAATATTATAGAGCATGTGTGATTCCCTTTTATATAAAAATAGAATTTTTTGAAGAATGAAGAAGCACTATATTATTATTTTAATAGTTAATCTTGGGCTTAGTGACATTCTAAAACTGAAAATTCCTCATAGAAAACATAAATCAGGACCCGATATTTAACAGCATATGAAGCAGAAATCATCCTACACACACTGGGAAAAAATAAAAATAAAATGAAAGGAGAAAGAAAGCACTCTTAACATATAACACATTAAGCAGATATAAATGGCACTTATCTTCAAGAAAAGTCACTGAAGAAACAGTGACGATGATTTCAAAGGACATTTTTTAAAATATGTTATTAAATTTTTATTATCTTTATTTATTGGATAGACGGCCAGAAATCAAGAGGGAAGAGGGAGATAGAGAGTAAGAGAGACACCTGTAGACACTCCACCCCTTGTGAAGCTTCTGAAGATGAGCTTAAACAAAGATTCTTGTACATTGCAATGTGTGTGTTCAAACAAGTATGCCACCACCCAGCCCTGTGACCATGATTTAATAAGCTTTGTTTTAAATCAAAATTAGATATGACAAATCAAAATCAAATGTGTAATCTTATCAAATACAACAACTGAATTTTAGTTATACATTCAATACTCCAGGCACTTAGATTCATACAGAATATAATTTTGTTTTGATTATGTGCACAGATAAAACCAATGAAAAAATGATTCAAATTTATATAGATAAAGTAAATTTTATTTTAAATGGCTTGGTTTATATTGAAATAATGTAATAAAAGGAGATAGATTTAAATTACTGTGGAAGCAAGGGGGAAGGTTCAGCAACTGAAAATGTCATACATGCATTAAGCATGCTGAGTCCAATCCGAGCACATGAAAGAACAAGACTAATGGAACTCCATAAACGATGAAGAGGTGTTTTGAGCTCCATATCTCCTCTCTCTCTCTCTCTCTCTCTCTCTCTCTCTCTCACACACACACACACACATACATAAGATAGTAACTGAGCCAAGAAAATGATTCAGTGGTGAGTCCCTGAGGAAAATAACAATTATTATCATGTATAAGAGTAAGATAAAAACATCGCCATCGAGGACTTCCAGAGGCGGGGCTACAGAGGAGAAGCAGCTATGTTTCTCTCCTCTCCTCTCCTCTCCTGGGTCAACTAGAAATATCAAAAGAGATCACCTGGGACCCCAACAAGACAGGAGTAGAATGACTTTGGGAACCCACCAAATCACCAGTGACTGCAAACACATGTGGCTCATGAACAGAGAGGAGGCTAGGGAGAGATTCCTGGGGGATAAGTTGTTGTTAAAATTTTCGGAGGCTCTTGCCGGCCGGTCTAGCTTCACAGGCGGGTAACAGAGACGCGGAGACAACGGCTGGGCAGGGCAGCTGTATTTCTTTATTCAGTAACCACGATTCATAAACTAAGACAAACTAATCACCAAACAGAACTCTGCTGTCTCTTTGCTGCGGCACAAGCACTCTTTCTTTTTCTCTCGAACTCAGGAACCCTCTCCCTTATTCTGGAACTCAGGAACTCTCATACTCGGGAACCCTCTGAAACTCTGGCACACTGGAACTCTCTTACTCTGTAACCCTGAAACTCTCGAACTCCGGAACTCAGGAACTCTGGCACTCTCGAACTCAGGAACCCTCTCCCTTACTCTGGAACTCTGGAACTCTCGGACTCAGGAACCCTCTCTCGGGGTTCCTTGGGGCAGGGCCAAGCAGGCCCGCGAAATTAATAGGACTGATCCAATTCTCTTGGCGGGGGAGGGCTAGAACAAACCAATGTAAAGCATACGACAATTCCCCCTTTTCTTTTTAACTAAATGACTATAGTATCAAGGGTGTGGGGTGAACAGAAACATATATAACAAAAACCAGCATGTTGCCAAGGGAAGGCCTGAGGGGGCCATATCTGAAAAAAAAACATTTCTTGCCTCTGGGGGGCTACTTGCCTCGACGGCAATTGCATGGGGGCGGGGAACGGCCTAGAGGCCCACAGGCAGCTGGCTGCAACTTACTTACTATGAAACAAAACTTGTTATTAGCATATCTACTGCACGATCCAACGTTTCTAATAGAGAAGGAATTTGAGACTTTTACATATCAACAACGTCTTTTAACCTTTTGTTACATGATTCAAGATGGAGACATACCCTAGGTGTGGGCTGGAGAGGAAACCTCAGGCATGAGAATAATTAGCATAGCCATTGTGCGATCTACCATTTCTAATAGAGAAGGTAGTGTTTTACATATCAACAAGTCTATTTAACCTTTTGTTTAGACCAACTTAGTTAAAATATATTGATTGTTAACTAATTTTTACCTCAGACTTTAAATGTAAGTTAATTTTTATCTTTATGAGAATTACGTTGAAAACCTTTTTCATTTAACTTTGACTAGTAAGAATTTAGCCTTAAAGCTACTGTTTACCAAACTTTAAACATACACATAAACATGGTCATTAATACAGTAGGAGAGAAACCTTTGTTACGAAGACATGTCATTTTAAACACGAATTTAAGTCTGTACTGTCTTAGTTGTTGGGGGGGAGGGGTTCACCATCTGGAGGTGGCTTCCTGCGCAGCTTCACTTCTAGGAATCGCAGGTTGCGATCTCTGCACAAATCTCTGCGTACTCCAGCTTGTCTGTCTTCAGACCGGACCGGCGGCTGGAGATCTCGTGTGCCCAGTTTCGGCAGGGAGCCCACAGGGGTCCGGGAGGCCCGGGATGATTCCAGAATTTATAGAAAGAGGGCAGGCAGGCCATCTTTGTAGAAGGCGTGGGCCTAGGTGCCCAGGGGTGGCGGCCATGATAGGCCGCGGCCCTGCCCCATGGCCCTGCCATGTCTGCTGCCCTGCTCGCAGTGGCCGAGCTGCGTGGAGGGATCACACATCCAGTGCCCTGCTCCACGCAGTGGAGAGCCGGCTCCTGTGGGCTGGCCTCGGGCTCTTGCATGTTGGCCTCGGGCTCCAGGGGCTCTTGTGTGCTGGCGTTGGCCTCTTGCGGGCTGCGGGGCTGCGGGCGCGGTGCGCAGGGTTGTCTGGGTGCAGCAGGCTGGCTGGCTGTTTAACCAGGTGGAAACGGCAGCTCCGTGCCTTGCCTCCCGCCCGCTGGCTGTTCTGAGTTCGCCCGAGTGAGTGGAAACCACAGAGTGGTCCAGAGATAAATGTTCCAGAAACAGCAAAACAGTCTCGTGAAGAAAGAGCAGAGGCCTTTGGAGATCTCTTCACAAGCAAAAGAGAAGGCCATAGTGCATAGGTAGCCAAATTGTCTTTACTTATCTGAGAGATGCGCAGGTCAGGTCCACGTGGGCGCCATTTGTTGTTAAAATTTCGGAAGGCTCTTGTCAGGCTGGCTTGCTTCACGGGCGGGTAACAGAGACGCGGAGACAACGGCTGGGCAGGGAAGCTGTATTTCTTTATTCAGGAACATCGATTCATAAACTAAGACAAACTAATCACCAAACAGAACTCTGCTGTCTCTTTGCGGCGGCGCAAGCACTCTTTCCTTTTCTGTAACTCGGGAACTCTCGAACTCAGGAACTCAGGAACTCTCGGACTCAGGAATCCTCTCTTGGGGTTCCTTGGGGCGGGGCCAAGCAGGCCCACGAAATTAACAGGACTCATCCAATTCTCTTGGCGGGGGAGGGCTAGAACAAACCAATGTAAAGCATACGACACTAAGTCATATTTCTACTCCTGAGCAGCTCTTAAGAGTCTGGCAGTTTGCCTGTTGAGGCACCACCCACCAGTCTGTTTGAAAAAAAAAAAAACTGCTGAAGGGAAGAGAAGATTCCACTAAGACTCACCAAATGCAACTGTGAGTCTCCATTGCTACTGCATTCAGAGGTTTGAACAACAGGGGGAGGTCCTGTGCTGACATCAGGAGGCAGAGAACTGAACAGGAAACTCAGGAGAAGATCTATAACCCCATGGCCTAGCAAGGGGGTTGTAGAGTGGGAGCCTTTCCACAGTGTTCTCATGATGAGGACATGGTGAATAATCGCCTCAGAACCCACTGACTAAAAACAGGAATTGTTTAGGAATTCACAAGGCCCAGCAGTACTATCCGACTTGGGAGAAGCTGAAATGAGCCTGGAGCTTTGGATCCTTGGGGTGTGGGAGTCTCTTTTCATAACCACTGTATTATCTCTCCCCACCATGATTTATCACTTGGTCAGGAGTGAGTGATTAAGCTAAGAAGCCTACTTATAGTGAAAAAAATTCCTCAGGCTCCTGAAGCCTACAGGGAAGAAAATAACAAAAGAGGCTTTAACAGCCACTGTGCTCCCACTCAGGGATTGAATAATATTGAAACAATTGTTAATTTCCACAGCTGTGAACTCCTTAACTATCATACTTATACACAAGTGAATCCAGGCAAGAATGATCAGTAATTTGAAAAGTACTGAGAGAGGAACCTCATAGCATACTATGTAGATGGTGAAAAAAAGGAGAAATATTGGAGAATTGACCCAGGACAAGAAGTCCAGCTAAAAGCCCACCCAAAGGTTGAAGCAAAAAATAATGAGTTCAACATCCAGACGCTAGTTAGGGAAATAGTCATAGGAGTGAGTAAAGAGTATGAAAGAATTGTCATCAGAAATGCAGAAACAACAAATGAGACTCTGGAAGAAAAACATTAATTATATCAAGGTTATTAGAGAGCTGAAAGCTGAAATACCTGAGTTAAGAACACAACTAGCTGGACAAGCTCAAACAGTGTTATAACAGGGTAACAAAACAGATGAAATAGAAAAAAGTAGAGTGGAGAAAGAATAGAATAAATGAGGCTGAAAAGAGAATTAGCAAGATCGAGAACAATTAGAGAAAACTAAGAAAGAAGCAAGAGATCTCACAAAGAGATTAAGAGATACTGAAAACAACAACAGAGACCTATGGGATGACTTCAAAAGAAATAATATACACATTGTTGGATTACCAGAAGAAAGAGAGGGAGGGGAAGAAAGCATTCTTCAGGACATAATAGCTGAAAATTTCTCTAGTCTAGACAACATCAAAGACAAAGGTTCAGGAAGCCCAGAGGGTCCCAAACAGAATAAACCCAGACTTAAAGATACCAAGAACATCATATTTAGAATGGAAAGAAATAAGGATTAAAAAAAGGATCCTGAAGGCTCTAAGAGAAAAAACAGAGTCACCTACACATGGAAACCCATAAGATTAGCAACAGTCTTCTCCACAAAAACAATACAGGCCAGAAGAGAATGGCAAGATATCTATTGAGTACTCAATGAGAAAGGCTTTCAACCAAGACTATTGTATCCTGCTAGACTGTCATTCAGACTAGATGGAGGCATAAAAACCTCAGACAAGCAACAGTTGAAAAGATCAACTACCACCATGCCTGGCAGAAAGATGTTCTGAAAGTCCTCCAATAAAGAGTCAGACTACCATAAATATGCCATATATCAGAACACCCTAAAAATCTACAATAATAGCAATATGATATCTTTAATCCATGAGAAAAATAAATGTCAGTGGTCTGAATTCACCTATTAAAAGGCACAGAGTAAAAAGATGGATCAGAAAACACAACCCAGGAATATGCTGTCTGCAGGAAACCCACATAACACAACAAGACAAGCACAGTCTCAAAGTGAAAAGGTGGAAAACTATCATACAAGCAAAAGGCCCACAAAAAATGGCAGAGACAACTATTCTCATATCTGACACATAGACTTTAAAATCAACAAAATTAAAAAAGATAGGGATGGACATTATTTAATGCTCAGAGGACCAGTCAATGAAGAGGACTTAAAAATTATTAACATCTATGCACCCAATGAGAAGCCATCTAAATACATCAAACATGCACTGAAAGAACTACAGCAATATATTAACAGCAACAAAGTAATCGTAGGGAACTTCAATACCCCACTTTCTCAACTTGACAGATCCTCCAAACAGAAAATCAATAAAGAAATGAGGGAGCTAAATTAGGAGATACATAAACTAGAACTATTGGACATTTACAGAGTCATTCACCACAAGAAACTGGAATACACATTCTACTCAAATCCATATGGGTCATTCTCAAGGATAGACCATATGTGAGGCCACAAAGGCAGCATCAGCAAATTCAAGAGCATTGAAATCATCCCAAGCATCTTCTCAAACCACAGTGGAACTAAACTAACACTTAACAATCAACAAAAGATTAGTAATATGAAAGCTCAACAGTACACAACTTAACAACTACTGGGTCAAAGAGGAAATAAAGAAGGAAATCAAAATGTTTTGAAAGTTCAGTGAAAATGAAGACACAAGCTATCAAAATATTTGAGAAACAGCTAAGGCAGTACTGAGAGGGAAGTCATCAAGTGCATATTAGGAAAGAAGAAAAAGCTCAAATAAACAACCTGACTGCACACCTTAAAGACCTAGAAGAAGAAGAACAAAGGAACCCTAATGCAACCAGAAGGACAGAAATAACTAAAGTTAGGTCAGAAATAAATAACATTAAAAATAAGAAAATCATACAAAAGATCAAGGGACATCAATGTTGGTTCTTCAAAAGAGTAAACAAAATCGACAAACCTATAGCCAAACTAACAAACCAAATAGGGGAGAAGACCCAAATAAATTGGATCGTAAATGAAAGAGTAGATATCACAACAGTCACTGCAGAAATTCAACATATCATGCAAGGTTTTTATGAACCACTATATGCCACCAAGCTAGAGAATCTGTAAAATGGATGATTTCCTAGATACCTACAAAATTCCAAAATTAAATAAGGAAGAACTAGATAATATTAACAGGCCAATGACAGCCAGTGAAATTGACGGTTATCAAAAACCTTCCCAAGAATAAAAGTCCTGAACCAGATGGTTTTACAAATGAATTCCACAAAACCTTCAATGAATAACTAATACCTCTACTTTTAAAGTCTTCCAGAAGATTGAAGACACAGGAATACTCCCTTCCAGCTTCTAGGAAGTCAACATCACTCTGATACCAAAAGTACACAGGGACATAACCAAAAAAGAATACTACAGACCAATGTATCTGATGAACATAGATGTTAAAATATTGAACAAAATTCTAACCAACTGGATACAGCAGTATATTAAAAAGATTGTTCATCATGACCAAGTGGGGTTTATCCCAGGGATGCAAGTTTGGTTTAATATATATAAATCAATCAACATGATCCACCACATCAATAAAAGCAAGACCAAAAACTACATGGTCATATCAATAGATGCAGAGAAAGCCTTTGACAAAATACATCCATTTATGATCAAAACTCTACAAAAAATGGGAATATATGGAAAATTCCTGAAGATAGTGGAGTCTATATATAGCAAAGCTACAGCCAACATCATCGTCAATATGAAAAGTTGGAAGCATTTCCCCTCAGATCAGGTACTAGACAGGGCTGCCCAACATCACCATTACTATTCAACATAATGTTGGAAGTTCTTGCAGAGTTGGAAGTTCAAGCAGAAGCAAAAAATTAAAGGCATACAGATTTGAAAAGAAGAAGTCAAACTCTCCCTATTTTCAGATGATATGATAGTATACATAGAAAAACCTAAAGAGTCCATCAGGGAGCTCTTGGAAATTATCAGGCAATATAGTAAGGTCTTAGGCTACAAAATTAACATACAAAAGTCAGTGGCCAGGCTGGGAGTATGGATCGACTTGTTGACACCCAAGTTCAGCTGTATAGCAATTACAGAACCAGACCTTCAACCTTCTGCATCCCACAAGGATCTTGGGTGCATACTAACCAGAGGGTTAAAGAATAGGAAAGCTATTAGGGGATGGGATGGGATGGGATACAGAGTTCTAGTGGTGGGAATTAGATGAAGTTGTACCCTTCTTATCCTATCATTTAGTCAATGTTTCCTTTTTATAAATAAAAAATTAAAAAATAAATAAAAGAAAAAAAGGAGGAAAAAGTCAGTGGCATTCCTCTATGCAAACACTAAAGTAGCAGAATAGGATATTCAGAAATCAATATCTTTTACTATAGCAACAAAAACAATAAAATATCTAGAAATAAACCTAACCAAAGAAGTGAAAGACTTGTATACTGAAAATTATGAGTCACTACTCAAGGAAATTGAAAAAGACACAAAGAAGTGGAAAGATACTCCATGCTCATAGGTTGGAAGAATCAACATCATTAAAATGCTTATACTACCCAGAGCCATATACAAATTTTATGCAATCCCCATCAAGATACCAACTACATTTTTTAGGAGAATAGAACAAGTGCTACAAATGTTTATCTGGAACCAGAAAAGACCTAGAATTGCCATAACAATCTTGAGATGAAAGAACAGAACTGTAGGCATCACACTCCCAGATCACAGATTGTATTATAAGGCCATTGTCATCAAAACTGTTTGGTACTGAAACATGAATAGACACACTGACCAGTGGAATAGAATTGAGATCACAGAAGTAAGCCCCTACACCTATAGACAGCTAATCTTTGACAAAGACATCCAGACTATTAAATGGGGAAAGGGGAGTCTCTTCAACAAATAATGTTGGAAAAAGCGGGTTGAAACATGAAGAAGAATGAAACTGAACCACTATATTTCACCAAATACAAAAGTAAATTCCAAGTGAATCAAGGACCAGAAACTATCAGATACTTAGAGGAAAATATTGGCAAAACTCTTTCCCCCTTAAAATTTAAAGACATCTTCAATGATATGAATCCAATTACAAAGAAGACTGAGGCAAGACTACATCAAATTTAAAAGCTTCTGCACAGCAAAAGAAACCAACACCCAAACCAAGTGACCCCTCACAGAATGGTAGATCTTTACATGCCATTCATCAGACAAGAGGTTAATAACAAAAATATATAAAGAGCTTGCCAGACTTAACAACAAGAAACAAATGACCCCATCCAAATATGGGGAAAGGTCATGGACAGAATATTCACCACAGATGAGATCCAAAAGGCTGAAAAAAAAAAACATGAAAAAATGCTCCAAGTCATTGATTGTCAGAGAAATGCAAATAAAGACAACCATGAGATATTATTTCACTCCTGTGAGAATGTCATACATCAGAAAAGGTAGCAGCAAAAAAGCCTGGAGAGATTATGGGGTCAAAGGAATCTTCCTGCACTGCTGGTGGGAATGTATATTGATTGGTCCAACCTCTGTGGAGAGCAGTCTGGAAAACTCTCAGAAGGCTAAAAATGGACCTACCCTATGATCCTGCAATTCCTCTCCTGGAGATATATCCTAAGGCACCCAACACACCCATCCAAAAAGATCTGTGTATACCTATGTTCATAGCAGCACAATTTGTGTTAGCCAAAACCTGAAAGCTACCCAGGTGCAATATCTGAGCAAGTTGTGGTATATGAAAAACTACTCAGCTATTAAAAATAGTGATTTCACCATTTTCAGGCCAGCTTGGATGGAGCTTGAAGAAATCATGTTAAGTGAAATAAGTCAGAAACAGAAGGATGAATATGGGATAATCTCACTCTCAGACAGAAGTTGAAAAACTAGATCAGAAAACACAAGTAGAACCTGAAGTGGAGTTGGTGTATCCAACTTTGGGATTCGGGAGCAGGGTACAGGTTCTAAAAAGGATGACAAAGGACCTAGTAGGGTTATATGGGAAAATGAGAAATATTATGCATGTACAAAATATTGTATTCACTTTCAAATATAAAACATCAACCCCTATAAAAGGAAAATAACAATTATCATCATATATAAATAGAGAAATTAAGGGTGCCGAGCACTGTGTTAAGTGCACATAGTACTAACTGTATGGACCTGCTCAAGTTTCCAGGTTTGAGACCCCAGATTTCTACCTGCAGTGGGTTCACTTGACAAATATAACAATAGGAAAAATGGCCACAGGAGCCATGGATTCATAGTGCAGGGACCGAACCACAGTGATTAACCCAGGGAGGGAAAAATAATAATAATAAATAGTAAATAGAGAGATTTAATGGATATATAGTAAACTATTTACTAATATAAAGTTGATAATTAAAACAATCATCTAGTGTTCTTAAATTTTTCATAATAGGTACACCTCTAGTTAACTATGCATTCATGCATGATACCCTGGGTTTAATCCAAAGCATCAATTGAAAGAAACGAGCACAGTACCAAAGAAAATAGGTGTAATTTCATGGATGGTTGAGCAATTCTCTGATGTGTGTGTCTCTTTCTCTCAGAATACAACATATAAATAAAAATAAAAAAGTGTTTGTCTACGTGGAATACCACACCAGAAGTTTTAGATATTTAAAGTATTTTTTCATATTCTTAACTACTGTAACAAGAAGCAGTGTTTAACATCATAGAGTTTATAAAAGCTTTAAATATGCTAATTAATTACTGGAAAAACATTTTATTTTATGAAGAAATTCACCATTATCCATTACATCTGAAATGAAAAAAAATCATTAAAGCTTTTTGCCTTTATTTATTGAAGGTTGGAATTATTTAGTTTGTAGAAATTTTAGAAAGAGTTGAAATACCAAACATGAAAACAAAAATCAAAAAGAAAGTTACTGTTAATAGCCTAATCATTTTGATAAAGTACATACTTAATTCTGAACTGTGCTTCTATAGTAATGACAAGTAATAGAGAAAGCAATTACAGTGCTAAAATTATTCTTACACCTGCCAAATCTGACCCTTCATGTTTCTATAGAGAATCCAGTAGAGTTTATGATGAATGTAGGTGGGATATTACACTAACTTTCTTTGAAGCTAATTGTGTTGTCACATTTACCAGAATCTAGAGCAATAATAATATTACCAAGCATTCTTTGTTAGGAATAGTATGTAAAAAATGTGGGCAATCAATAATAACTAGAAAATTGAGCTGGCAAAAAGAAATCATTATGCTTAAGTTGGAGTTACTCTTATTTCTATAATAAAGGAGTCATATACAAAAAGATTTGTGTAAGCACAAAATTTATGCAAAGTATGAAATTGTGCTATAGTAACAATATTTCAGATAATCATATATATATATAAAACTCCTAGTTAATGTTATATAATAAAACAATATGAACTCTCAGATATTTAAAAATAAAATTCTTCTTAACATTACCTAGGGCAATTCTTGAATATTAACTGTTTCTGGAGATGTATACATAAGACAGACACTCAAAAATCAAATGTCCCTACAGGTAGAAGGAAAAATATCTTCCTGTCTTGTTCTCTCCTTTTTCTGGAATTCTGTCAGAATCTAATTGGAAACTGAGCTATCATCTAAACTAAAAACAAAAAGAGGGTTTCCTATACCTAGCTACTTGTCAGAATAAGTGGAAGGAAGCTTATTAAAACATTAAGTTAGAAAAAATGGTGATTTTTATTTTTTAGTGGTGGATAGATAGCATAGAGGTAGCCCACCAGATTTCTTGTCTGTGGACCTAGAGGTCATAGGTTTAACCCCCAGCAGCACCATATGCCACAAATATGATTGCCTTCCTCATCTCACTCACTTATGAAAATAAGTAAGATACTGAAAAATATATAATATAATATAATATAATATAATACATTACATTATATTATAAGAATACAGTCATGCCAAATAATGCCATCAAGCAGTTTGGAAGTCTTATTGTTTGGGAAGTGACCCTAAGTGGACTTTTATTATTCTACTTCAATAAAGAATTAGAAACACTGAGAAACATCCCCTCCCCCCCAAAAAAGAAAGTTAACAACAAATTAAAAGACACTTAAAAGAACAAAATCTTCTTCTTCTAGCGTTTGCCCTTCTTCCGTAGCCAGACAACAGCGTCAGGTTGAGCCTGATTTAAAGTTTCGAGACCTCCTTTGAATCTGGAGAGGTGGCAGTCGTTGACTATGTGGGTCATAGTCTGTCTGTAGCCGCAGGGGCAGTTCGGGTCGTCTCTGGCTCCCCAGCAATGGAACATAGCCGGCGCACCAGCCATGGCCTGTTAGCTATCGAAAGAACAAAATAATGCGTATTCTCTAAATCCTGGAGTGTAGGAGGCAGATTCTAGATCAAGCTACATAGGATATCCCAGGGAGAAAGAAGTAATTAGAATAAAGTAGGTGTTTTGGGGAGGGGAGTTAATAAAATGGTAAACTGTGATGTTCACTAAAGTAGTTTTAGGATGAGAAACAGCACATATTCTACACAGCCACTGTATTTCTACCCAAAATAGATTCTTACTAAACATCACAAAGAAGGCTGAAAATGGAATAATTAATTAATAGTGAGTGAAAGCTAAATAATGAAATAAAATAACAATGATTATGAAATAGAACAATGTATTTTTCTATTATCCACAGGGTGTGTGTGTGTGAGAGAGAGAGAGAAAGAGACAGAGACAGAGAAAGAAGATGAATTTTTTTCTCAATTCAAATGACTTAAGATTGTACACAGTCTTTATTTTTCACTCCTAGAGATGTGATGGAGGCTATATGTATACTCTACAGGACAGCCTCCCTTCTATATCTGAACCCAAACCTGTTGGAGCATCTGGAAACTTAGATTCTGATTTAACTTCAGAGCAATTTTTATTCCATTTTAACAGTTCAAAATAGCACATACCTTTGTTTATACATCGCCTATTTTTTTAATTTATTAATATTTATCATCTGTTTCTGAAATTGTTAGATTACAGGTGTGATTACCAAGCATCATTCTTGAGTTAAATAAACAAAGAAAGGATTTACTCATTTTTGAATCATTTTATAGATAAATAATGGTTTCTGGACAGTTGGTGGTAGATAGCTTCCTGAGATATGTGTCTACATGCGAATCTCAGGATTCACCCTAGTCTTTTTCCACCATCATACACTGGGGTTTACAAAGCCCTTTTGACCACCCCCACTTTCCAGCATCTCCATCTCCCCCAAGGTCTTTGCTTTGCTGCAATACAGCAAATATTACAGCAAAATCCAAGTTCACCTTTTCTCCTTTCTCTTTCTTTTCTTGTTCTTAGTTTCCACCTATGAGTGAACTCATCTTTTGCCTTCTAGCTTATCTCATTTAACATGATTCCTTCAAGTTCCATCAAAGATGAGACAAAAGAGACATCATTTTGATGATGACATATCCACTACTTTTTCAGTCATTTATCTGTTGCTGGGCATCTGGGTTGTTTTACAGTATAAACTATTAAATTGTTCTGTTATGAACATGGGTGTACACAGATTTTTTGGGGGGTAGAAATTTTCTTGATACATGCCTAGGAGAAAAATTGCCAAATCATAGGGTTAAATCCATCTCTAATATGCTGAGGAATCTCCAAGTTGTTTTTCACAGGACTTGAACCAATCTACATTCCCACCAGCAGGGTAAGGGTTCTCCACCCCAACCCCCATCCTTGACAGCACCTGTTATTCCTTTCTAAAGTACATTATCACAGGACTAAAGTGATCTCATTGTAGTCTTTCTATTTCTCTGATCATCAGTGACTGAGCAGTGCCTAATAGACATCTCAGCATCTTTATTTGGTTAGCATTCTCTTCATATCCTCTTGCCATTTTTTTTTCCTTCAGGAATATCACTGGAACTTGGTGCCTGCACCATGAATCCACTGCTCCTGGTGGTCATTTTTTCCATTTTACTGTTGTTGTTGTTGTTGTTGTTGTTGTTATTGTTTTTGCTGTTGTTGTTGTTGGATAGGACAGAGAGAAATCAAGAGAGGAATGGAAGACAGTAAGGGAAAGAGGAAGAAAGACACCTGCTTTCTAGACCTGATTCACAGCTGTGAAACAACTCCTGTACCCCCGTTGGGGAGCTCAAACTGAGATCCTTATGCTAGTCCTTGCCTTTGTGCCATATGCACTTAATCCAGTGCATTAACACTTGCTGCCCCCACCTCCCTCCCTTGACAATACCATACATGGTTAGGAAAGGGGTGGAGAAAGGTGAAAAAGGTAGGGACTTCCTTAGCAACTGTTGCTAGGGGTTGAAAGGTAGGATTAATAATACCCTGCTGTGAATTAGGAAGGAGACCTTTAGTCATTTGTAAGACAAAGCAGAAGATTAATATGTAGATAAAAAAAAGGGCAGGCCATAGTATCAAGGAATGCAGGGTGGAGCAGGGGGAGCTGGCTTTATGTTTTAAGGAATGCTGGGTGTCTGGAGGCAGAAAAATGCAGGCTGCTTTGTGAGGCAGGGAGTCTGATAAGATGAGGCAACCCTTTGGGTTTCCTGTGTCCCCTTTGCTCAACCTCTCGGTAGAGAGAGAGACTAACAGTATAGTCACAACCCTCAGGTCAAGCCCTGCCAGGCTCTACCATATCCTCACAATTTCCCTACATTTTATTATTATTATTTTATTTTTTAATGGAGGGATAAATGGTTTACTGTCAACAGTAGATACAATTGTTGATACATATGTAAAATTTCTCAGTATTCTGAAAAACACTCTAATGCCCCATGCCCCTTGCACACCCAGCCTAGGTCCTCCTATACACCAGAACCTAAAAACTCCCCCCTCTCCTTCACCTTGAGTCCTTTACTTTGCTGAAACACCCCAAAGCCAGTCAAAATTCTGTTCTTATTTATGAACTTCTGTCTATGAGTGAGATAATCCCGTATTCATTCTTCTCTTTCTGGCTTATCTCACTTAACATGATTCCTTAAAACTCTATTTAAGATGAGGTGAAGGTAAATTTATCATTTCTCATAGGTGTTATTCCACTGTGTAGATAAATCACAAATTTCTCAGCCATGCATCTGCTGTTGGACATCAGTGTTGCATCCAGGTTTTGATTTTAAATTGTTCTGCTATGAGCATAGATAAAACACAAGTCCTTTTAGATGGATGTCTTTGGTTCCTTAGGATATATCCCCAGGAGAGGAATTGCAGGATCAAAAACTTTCTGAGATTTCTCCAGAGTTCTCAAAGGGGTTTGGCCAATTGACATTCCCACGAGAAGTGCAGGAGGGTCTCTTTGCACCCACAACCATTACAGCATTTGTTATTACTATTCTTTTTGATGTATGACATTCTCACAGGGGGGAAGTGGTATATGATCATTGTCTTTATTTGCATTTCTCTGATAATCAGTGACTCAAAGCATTTTTTCATGTCTGTTGGCTTTTTGGATCTTTTCTTTGGTGAGTATTCTGTTCATATCCTCTAATCTAAGTGAGAATTCCTTCAGTTCCTCACCATTAAGTATGATATTTTGACTTTAGATTTACTGTATATGGACTCCACTAGGTAAAGGAATTTTCCATATATTCCATATATATTTATATATATTTCCATATATATTTTTATAGTGTTTTGATCATGAAGGAATGTTGGGTTTTTTCAGAGGCTTTCTCTGTATCTATTGAGATAATTACATGGTTTTTGGTTTTTCTTTTAATGATTTTGTTTACCCTTTCAAAGAATCAGCATTTAGCTTCACTGATCTTTTGAATAGTTCTCTTATATTCAATGTTATTTATTTCTACCCTAATTTAAATATCGTAGTCCTTCTGGTTGCTTTAGGGTTCCTTTGTTCTTTTTCCTCTAAGTTCTTAAGTTGCCAGTTTGTTAATTTGAGCTTTTTCATGTTTCCTAATGGCTATGAATTTCCTTCTTAGTATTTCCTTGGCTGTGTCCCAAATATTTTGATATCTTGATTCTAGGAACATTTTGATTTCTTCCTTAATTTCCTCTCTGACTCAGTAGTTGGTAAGTAGTATACTGTTTAGTGTCCATATTTGAAGAACTTTTAATGTGTTTCTCTGTTGGAGAATTACACAGATTTAGGTTTTGCCACTTCCTGTGATTCCTCACAGTGCCCTTTTCAACCAATCCTGCCCCAACACGTCACTCCTGGTGTTTGCCCAATAAAGCCCGCCCACTTCCGCCCTCTCTCTCTCTCTGTTGTTTTCTCTGGGCTATGTTGTTTTCACCGGGCTGGCTTCACGGGCGGGTAACAGACGACCAGGGACTCATGGTTGAGCTGTAGGCAGTATCTCTTTATTCATGCAGGATGCAGCACAATCTAAGACGAGCTAAGCTAAACTCAAGGTACTGTAAAACTCACAATGCTGTCTTTATATATACTTGACAAGTAGGGTGGAAACAGGATGTGACATAGAGAGAGTGGAGAGAAAAGTGACTGGTGAAAATCAGAGTGTGACAAGGAGGGGGCAGAGCAGGCGAGAATCCTATCACTGAACCACCAATGCCCTGGAGTGCTTTATGTAAATGTAAAAGTGATTTATGTAAATAGACCAAAGCTTTGAATGGGATTAAATCTATCCCTATATAGGCATATGGTTAAGCAGAAGCCAGGGGGAGCTGGCATACTATCCAACATCTCTCTCTCTCTTTCCCGGTGGTGAGGTAGCGGGGATGGCCATATTTTTCAGCTGACTCCACATGGTCTGAGCCACCCTGTTTGATCCATAATAAAGATTTGTGTACCCCATTTGCTCCGGATCTCCTCTCTCTCTTCTTTGCGGCGCAGCCCGACACTTCTTCTTGTTAAATATTAGTTTAAGTCCACTAGTCCTTGATACTGGATTCACTTCCTCAAAGACTTTTCTGAAGCAAACATCATGGGATGTTCTGCTAATTCTTCTCTGTATTAGGGTTAATTCTAGTACGTGTCCATGTCTGTGATGCATTTGGAGGTGATTTTTGTACATGGCAATGTATGGTGGTCTTATTCACTTTTTCTATACATTTCAACCCAATTTTCTAGCACCACTTGTTGAAATAACTCTAATATATATATATATATTCTTTTGGACTCCCTTATCAAAAATGTTGTGTCCCTTGATGTTGGAGATTATTTCTGCATTGAAGTCCCTGTCTTTATTCCAGTGACAGGTAGTTTTTAATATAATAACCTTGTAGTATAAGTTGTGGTTTATTTTCCCTCTGTTGCTTTTGTTGTTTTATTGTTGTAGTTATTACTGTTGTCATTGTTTTTGGATAGAACAGAGAGAAATGGAGAGAGGAGGGGAAGATAGAGAGGGGGAGTAAAAGACAGACACCTGCAGACCTGCTTCACCACCTGTGAAGCAACTCTCCTGCAGGTGGGGAGCTGGGGGCTTGAAACAGGATCCTCAGCAGGTCCTTGTGCTTTACGCTACATGCACTTAACCTGCTGTGATACCACCCGACCCTCCTTACATATTCTCTTATAGAAATTTGGTGGGACCTTGATAGGGATTGCATTAAAACTGTACATGGATCTGGATCTCATGGTCATTTTAATATTGCTAATTCTTTCAATTTATGAATGTAGATTATTTTTCAACTTCTTACTATATTTTCCTATTGCCTTAAGTAGTAAGTCATAATTTCAGTGTACAAGACTTTCATTTCCTTTGTTAAGTTTGTTCCTAGGTACTTTATTATTTTCGTTGCTATTATAAATGGGATTCATTTCTTACTCTCTTGGCTAAGTGTTTGCATAGACAGTGCCACTAATTGTATATGTTAATTTTCTAACCTGTCACCTTACTATGGGGTTTATTAATTCCTAAGAGTTTTCTGCTGTATTCATTGGGGTTTCTATATAAAGAATTTTATTATTTCATTAAGTTTTTTTTTTAATTGGGGGCTGGGAATTGGCACACCTGTTAGAGCACACATTACAATGCACAATCACCCAGGTTCAAGCCCCTGTTCCCCGCCTGCAGGGGGGAAGCTTCACAAGCTGAGGGGCACTACTATAGGTCTCTCTTCCTTTCTATTTCCCCCTTCCTTCTCATTTCTTTTTATATCTAACAGTAAATAAATGAAAAACAGCCACAGTTTTGACATATGTGTGAAGTTTCTGTTTTCTCCAAAATGCAAACATTAAATCCTCTCTGACTGAGTATATGTGAAGAGACAGAAACTTAGTATCTGAATTTGAGAAGACGTGCTTAATTTGTTTTATTCTTTTTAAAATATTTATTTATTCCCTTTTGTTACCCTTGTTATTTTATTGTTGTAGTTATTACCGTTGTTGTTGGATAGGACAGAGAGAAATGTAGAAAGGAGGGTAAGACAGAGAGAGGGAGAAAAAGATAGACACTAGCATACCTGCTTCACCGCCTGTGAAGCCACTCCCTTGCAGGTAGGGAGCCAGGGGCTCAAACCGGGATCCTTACACAGGTCCTTGCATTTTGCATCACCTGCACTTAACCTTCTGCGCTACTGCCCAACTCCATGCTTTATTCTTTTGTAATTTCTGTTTCTTGAATCACTGTTTTTCTGTTACTTTCCTTTTTTGTGGGAACTCAAGATGAATAAGGCAGGGAATTGGATGGCAATATTCTGTCATATTGAGCAAGATATCTTAACATATTTTCTAATTTGATAAGATATATCTATGAGCTTTCTTGGATTTTGAATCTAATTGTAATTTCAACTTTTCTGTGTCCTTCAAAGAGAAGTCTACAGTGACTAGCAAACAAACTGACAAGAGTTTTCAGAGAATATTCCTCTTACTAGGCTCATAAGTGTAATTAAATTACCCCTCCTCCCAAAATAGATTATGAAAATTGTCGTAGATGATACGTACATGTGAAATTATATTTTAGCAGTTAAAACTCAAAAAGGTAAATGAATATTTAAAGTGTTGAAAGATGAAAATGCACTTCAGGAAAAGATTTCCTAAGCAATGCACAGTTTATAATAGTAATAGTAACAATAATAATCTTGACCTACCAGTAGTCTTATGTACATCATTTTAACATTAAAATTCTAGTCATTCAAACTCTAATGTGTAATCAAGATAATAAAATATCAAATTTACAAAAATTTATAAAATTCCTCTTATGTCCAAGCCAATTGTGCTAACCATATAAAGAAAATAAAAAAGAAAGGAAGTAGCTTTTTGTGTATGGACTTCACAGTCAAATGTATATAATGTATATACATATAAATATACATTTAAATTAGTAATTAATAAATACTGAATGCAATTTTGTTTGTTTTGTTTATCTACAAATGAAGTAAACAAACTGTCTCAGACTCTGTGAAAACTATGGTGATTTTCAGAGGGAAAGTGGGGAGTGGGCAGATAGGAGGAAAGAGGTGTTTTGACAATGGACAGGGTGAGCTGTATACAAAGACACACAAAAATATAAATGCAAATATATTTCTTAATCTTTTAATTTTGTAAAGTAATTTTAAATAAGTAAGAAAAGCATTACACCAAAAATATAAATTAACAAATGAAGACTGAATTTGTCTCCAAAGCCCTCTGCTTCTGTCTTTGAAGTGATCATATGGGAAGAAATGAATCAAGGGCTCATGGAAAATGCACATGCCACCAAAGTTGATTGGGAAAAAGGCTGAAATAAATGGATACAGATATCTGAAAAACATCATAGATGAGAAGAACTCTTGCAGATTGTAGGATAAACAGGTTAACTTCTTTCTTCATTTTGAAAAAGAATGTACACTTTTTAGAAGATAAAATGTAACACCTTGAGAATATACATATATGTAGCATTTAAGCTCTAGGAATAATACCCTAGTGTGCCATTTTATGCTGTAAGAGTAACAAGTGTTTTGAACTTGACTTTGAGGTGAAAAGCCTCTCCAAAGAAGCTTTTAAATTTTCAAAGTTCAAGACATAGTTTTTCTATCTCTAAAAGTGAACACAATCCTAAATGAAAGGAACTAAAATAAATAAATCAATAGAAAGGTGGAGGAAACAATGTACCAGCTAGTGAGATAGGTGGTAGAAGCCTGTCAGAAAAATTCAATTTACTTGTGAAATACAATAGTGAACAGATAAAAATGGAGCAGGTCAAAGAGAATAAACTTCAAGAGCTAAGTGTGAGTGAAGTGTTTACTGTAAATTAACTTAATTTTAATGGTGCTTTATTTCTAGTATCTGTGTCAGGGTTCTGGGAAGGACTTTACAGTGTATTCAGATGATCGTGTATTTGAACATTTGCTGTAAGAGTGATCTTTCTTTTTTAATTCTTTATTAGTGATTTAATATTGATTAACAAGATTTTAAGATAACAGGAGTACAATTCCACACAGTACTCATTACCAGAGTTCCATGCCCCATAGCTTCCACTGGAAACTTTTATTTATTTTTCTAAAGTTGCTTGTTAAGACTACTGTCTATTTCCTCTCAGATTTACCCTCTACCCCAGGTTCCTCCTGTCCATTCAGGCAATGTACAGCTAGAGGAAGTCTGAATTGCAAACATTTTTTTTAGTTTAACTTTAGAAGAAGAGTTCTCTGGGGCTATGCAGTGGCATACCCAGTAAAGCACATGCATTACAGTGTTCAAGAACCCAAGTTCAAACCAAGGTCCTAGCCTGAAGAAGGGAAGCTTTATAAATGGTGACAAACAGTGATGCAGCTCTCCCTTTCTCTTTCTCTCACTCTCTCTCTCTCTCTCTTCCCTATCAGTATCTCTCTGTCTATATCATAAATAAAATGGTGTGAGGGGCACCAGGACTTGTGGAGTTTGTTGTCAAGCACCAATCCCCAGCAACAATCCTGATGTCAAAAAAAAAAGTTAATTTTAAACATATAAGTTTATCAGTTACACTCAGTATATTCAACTGTTTACTAACTCAGCTTATTATTATTATTATTTTTAATATCTTTATTTGTTGGATGGAGTCATCCCGAAATTGAGACGGTAGGGGGAGATAGAAAGAGAGAAAGAGAGGCACCAGCAACACTGCTTCACCACTAGCAAAGCTTTCCCCCTGCGGGTAGGGGGCAGGGGCTTAAACCCAGGTCCTTGCGCTTTGTAATATGTGCGTTTAACCAGGTGTGCCACCAGCCGAGCCTTACCAGTTCATTTTTTAGCCATTTTTTTATTTATAATATTATTCATTTTGCTTTAAGTACATTGCCAAAAATGTACTAGGCTTTCTAACCCAATAAACTCAAGGATAAAAATAATCTCTTTTCTTATATATATTCCATCCAGTGAGATATCTCTCTAGCACCTAGAACAATATTTCTAAAATGAAGACATTGTTAACTTATTTGGGGACCAGAATCAAACCCTAAAGAATCAATGTAGTGTGAAAATTGATACAACATGATAATATTAATAACTCTGGGATGGGAATGAGAAGATCTAACTTCTTATAAAAAAAAAAAACTGTGTGAATCTAGGCATAACAATTTTACTTCCTTGAGAATCATTTGTGTAATCTTTTAAAGTTAAAATTTTAGTTCAGTTTATTAGTCCTAAGCATCATTCCTTAAATTGGTGTTATACATAATAAAGTTTTTTTTTTTCTACTGTCAGCAGGCCTTCACTGCTCAGAGCTGACTCTTTAAGAGACAGTGACAGAAACAGAGACAGATGGAGAAAAGTAAAGATAGCACAGCACCAACTCCCTCCAGTGTGGTGGCAGCCAGAGTCAAACCTGTGTCCCATGCATGACTATCCAGGTGAACTATCTTACATGGGGAGCAAGTTAAAATTTTAAAAGCAATTCACTCTTTCACACATTACTAAAATGTTCTATGAACACTATATAGGATGGATCCTGATAAGCAACAGAGATTCATGGACCTGCCTTTCCCCAGCTAAAAGACCATTAATATTTTTAGAGGGAGGGCACGACACCCTGACTAAATAACAACAGAAATGCATATGAATTATATTTTGCATTTTATGTACTATGAATATAAAATAGAAAGAGCCATGAGAGAGTATAATAATTTACTTCTGGATCAGATAAAATGCCTCTAAGAAAGGATTATTTAAAATGAGAAACATATGAGCAAGAATTAAGTACGATAATGAGAGATTAAAGGAGGAGGTTGAGAATCTTTCAGGCAAATGGTAGGACACAAACATCTTGGGGACTGGAAGGAAACAGCACATCAGCAGTGGTCACCAAATTTTATTTTGATTATGATCAACAATCAGTTAAAATTTTGACTACACAAAAATATTGGTCTATTTTTAAGAAGCATGCAAATAACTATGGCAAAAATTTTTTAAAAATTGAATTGTTTAATGATTATAGGAAGGATATTGAAGCCTTTCCACCACCATCACCTGTACACACACACAAAAGCACTGTTAATTATAACTAAATCATGCATTTTCACTTTTAAAAAGCTTGGGTTAGTATTTCATGATACAGTAATTACAAGTCTTGTTCTATGACCAGTTTATTTTGACAATTAATTTAAATGATTATTATAGTTTTAAAATGTAATAATCCACAAAAAAGAGAAAACCTAAATATGGAAACTACATGACTAATTAAACCAAATTATGATGTATTTCAATACATCTAGTCAGTAAGCTAATTTTCTTCTTCTTCTTCTTCTTCTTCTTCTTCTTCTTCTTCTTCTTCTTCTTCTTCTTCTTCTTCTTCTTCTTCTAGCGTTTGCTCTTCTTCCGTAGCCAGTCAACAGCGTCAGGTTGAGCCTGATGTAAAGTTTCGAGACCTCCTTTGAATCTGGAGAGGTGGCAGTCGTTGACTATGTGGGTTATAGTCTGTCTGGAGCCGCAGGTGCAGTTCGGGTCGCCTCTGGCTGCCCAGCGATGGAACATAGCGGCGCACCGGCCATGGCCTGTTCGATAGCGATTGAGGAGGGCCCAGTCATAACGTGCTAGGTCAAAGCCGGGTTGACGCTTGCAGGGGTCTGTGATGAGGTGTTTGTTCTTTACCTCAGCTGACTGCCAGCTCTGTTTCCAAGAGTCTGGAACAGAGGAGTTCAGTGTAGGCATAGGGGACCAGATTGGATGACGAGACATCAAGCGTTGGACAGGGTGGGCGAAGATATCCACGTATATTGGCAGGTCCGGTCGAGTGTAGACGTGGGAAATGAACTTAGATGATGCTGCATCCCAACGAATATCTGGCGGGGCGATGTTGCTAAGAACTGGCAGCCATGGAACCGGGGTGGAAAGGATGGTTCCAGAAATTATCCTCATGGAGGAATATAATTTGGAATCGACCAAGTGGACATGGGGGCTATGGAGCCATACTGGGGCACAGTATTCTGCAGTGGAATAGCATAATGCCAGAGATGATGATCGTAGTGTGGAAGCGCTCGTGCCCCATGAGGAGCTGGCCACTCTTGCAATGATGTTATTCCTCGCGCCCACCTTTGCTGCAGTTTTTATGAGATGTTCGTGAAATGATAGAGTGCGATCAAGAGTAACGCCAAAATAGACTGGCTGGGCTTCATGCTGGATTCTCGTATCGCCAAGCTGCACATTAAGCTCACGCGAGGCCGAGGCATGGTGTAGATGGAAAACAGATGATACCGTTTTTGCAGTGCTAGGGATTATTCGCCATTTTTTATAGTAATCAGATATCAGAGACATGTCTTTCATGAGTGTTTCCTCAAGGATGTCGAACTTGGATGCCTGAGTTGCACAGCAGATGTCATCGGCGTAGATGAACTTCCTTCAAGAAGTTTCTGGGAGGTCATTGATGTAAATATTAAATAGTGTAGGAGCCAGAACAGAGCCCTGGGGGAGGCCACTTGAGACAAGTCTCCATCTGCTAGACTTGTCACCCAGATGCACCCGGAATTTTCTTATTAAAAACTACTAGCAATTTATAATCTCCCAGGTAATTGTTAGTGTTGTTTTTAATTTTTTAACAAATGAATTGAAAAGGTAAAGAATATCTTTTCTTTCTTTCTTTCTTTTCTTTTCTGTTAATTGTTTATGCAATTCCAAGAGCAAACCAAGAGCCTTGCATATGTGACATTATTGAGTCACCTCCATGCCTAATTTTATCCTATATTTTCAGTGAGAGAGAAAAAGTGGGAGAAACAGAGGAAGAAACATACAATTTTACATTTTACTGTTGGTGCTTTCATGCAGTACTGGGGGTGGAACATAGGCCTGAAACAGGTAATCTACCCACTCAACCACACACAGAGTCCGTATAGATTCTATATTTAACATATTCTAAGAAACAAAAAGGTTTTGTTTCCATGAGCATAAAGTGTACAAAGATGAGAACCTACCTTGGTGATGCAATCACATAATTTTTGGTATCTTTATGACAAAAACACTTTGAAATACCTGTCTTCAAAAAGAGCTATATCCATAATAAGAGTTTCTTTAAAAGAAAGAAAGTGTCATTAGCTGTTTCACTCATTAAAACATCACAGTTGCCTCAAGTAGGCAGATTAGTCATTTTTACTTTTTAAAAAAATAGCTAGTAGTTTCAAAATTGGGCAGAGGGAGACAGTTGACAGAAAAGAGTTTTTTTTAAGAAGAAAATAAAATTTATTTTTATATACACTAATTCTTCTGAAATTTTACCATGTGTTAAATAGTAAAAAATTTCCATTTAAAGGATAACTTGAGAGGCACTAGTTTTATTACTGCCACTGGGTTGTAATTTTTAAATCATGACTTTTAAAACAATTATATTAAAATATTTTAAAAGAGCAGCTTCAGTAAGATATTAGTGAAGCATAACCCTCTCACTAAAAGAAAGTCTGCATAGCATAAACTGTAGTGCTTCAAGACACTGAAAATTGATGTCCAAAATCTGCAATCACCTAGTCTACCAGCAGTTTCTTCACTCTGTGATGAGTCACCCTCAGAGAGAGACCAAAGAAGAAAGTATCTGTGCAGTCAACTTCTATAATTTTACAAGTAAATATTAAAATAATCCTTAACCTCCAAATTTCATTGGTGATTGATCTTGAGACCCCTTCATCTATTGTTTATCTCATTTTTTTAAAATTTACTTGTTGGATAGCAAAAGAGAGAAATTTAGAATTAATGGGGAGATAGAGAAAGAGAACTCTTGCAACACTGATTCACTGCTTGCACATTTCCCCCCTGCAGGTAGGAACTGGGGGGTTTAAATCTGGGTCCTTGCACATTGTAACATATGCCTCCACTGGATGCACCACTACCCAGCCCCATTTACCTCACTTTGTAGACTATTGCTGTCAAGCAACCAAAAGTCAGTTGGGAAACTTGCAGCCCCAAAGCAAGGTTACAGATGTCATAGGTAAGAAACAGGAACCAGATTGTGAGGATTGTTCAGGACACATTAAAGGTGACTGCAGGATTAAGAGGGGCAATCAAGGCTGAAGTGGAGGCTCACCTGATAGAGTGCATCTGTTACCAACAGACAGCACCCTGCTTAAAGTTCTCACTTCCCTCATGCACTGGAGAAGCTTCACAAGCACTGAAGCAGTACTGCAAGCATTTCTATGAGAAAGAAAGCGGGAGTGAGGGAGGAGAGAGAGAGAGAGAAAGAGATGGAGGAACTTCCAGGCACCAAGCCCCAGAGATAACCCTGGTAGCAAGAAAAGGAGGGGAGGAAGGGGAGAGAGAGATGGAGGAGCACAGAAGGCAGCAGAGGGGTAAGTAACTACATGGTGAAATATTTAGGAAGTTAAAAGTTAATTATCAGAATTTATTTGGTATTAATATTTGGTGTTAAAGCATTCAAATGAGCAATAACTGACATTTAAAAATTTATTTTATTATATTAAATATATTGAACATGACATATACTGTCTTAATAAAACTTTAATTGTACACTAGAAAATAGATTTAGTGCTGTGCAAAATATCTTCAGAAGTTATTCATCTGCCTGATTAACCCTTTATATCCACTAATAAGTAACTCTCTATTGTTTCATAAAAGTCCAAGCATCTGGTACTTTTTGATTTTATTCCTTTGTTTTTTCAAACTCAAATGGTACTTTTCTTATTTTTTATTTTTTGCTTCCAGGGTTATTACTGGGGCTCAATGCCTGCACTATGAACCCACAGCTGCTGACAGCCATCTTTTTTCTATTGTGGTTGTTGCTGCTGTTACTGTTGTTGTTGGATAGGACAGAGAAAAATTGAGAGAAGAGGGTAAGACAGAGAGGGGTGAGAAAGATAAACATTTGCAGACCCGCTTTACCACTTGTGAAGTGACCTTCTGCAGTGGAGGAGCTGGGGACTTGAGCAGAGATCCTTGTGTTTGGGGGTCCTTGCACTTCGCACTATATGTGCTTAACGCAGTGCACTACCACCCGGCCCCATTAATACTCCTTTTTATGTATAGATCACATTGACTATATATATTCAACATAAATAAAAAAAAACAACCAAAATGAAAAAATTTTGTACACAAATCTAGTAGCTGAATAATGCAATAGAACTCATATTTTACCATGCTAACCTGATCCTAGCTCCAAGAGTTGGCCACAACATGAAAGTGCCATGCAGTGCTGTTTCTATCTATCTATCTATCTATCTATCTATCTATCTATCTATCTATCTATCTACCTATCTATCTATCTATCATCTAACTGTCTGAAATAGAAATAAAATAGAAGACCATGCAGAACAGTGAAATCATGCTTTAAAAAATGTGGTATATATAAATGTAATACCACTCAGCTGTTAAAAACGATAAATCCATTTCCTTTGCATCATCTTGGATAGAACTTGACAACATTACATTAAGTGGGATACCTCAAAAGGAGAAGAACGAATACGAGGCAATCTCCCTTATAGGTAGAACCTTAAGAAACAATACTATAAAAGGAAAACACAAAGCAAAACTTGGACTGGGTGGGGTGTACTAGACCAAAGCAAAAGACTCTAGGGAGTGAAAATGTTCTTGGGATTTGATGTACCCATATGTCAACAATAATACTGTAAGCCACTAACTCCTCAATAAAATGAAAAAAAGAGAGGAAGAAAGAAAAGAAAAATATAGGGGGTCAGGCGGTGGTGCAGTGGGTTAAGCGCACGTGGCGCAAAGCGCAGGGATCCCGGTTGGAGCCCCCCCCCCACTCCCCGGGCTCCCCATCTGCAGGGGAGTCGCTTCACGGGTGGTGAAGCAGGTCTGCAGGTGTCTGTCTTTCTCTCCCCCTCTCTCTCTGTCTTCCCCTCCTCTCTCCATTTCTCTCTGTCCTATCCAACAACAAAGCAACGTCAACAATGGCAATAATAACCGCAGCAAGGCTGCAACAACTAGGGCAACAAAAAGGGGGAAAAATGGCCTCCAGGAGCGGTGGATTCACGGTGCAGGCACCGAGCCCAGCAATAACCCTGGAGGAAAAAAAAAAGAAAGAAAAATATAAATAATAAAATATTATAGAAAAACTGAAACACTGCATACATCTTTTAGTTATTAAGAAAATTATAATTTTGAAAGTGAGAACTACTTGAAATTGAGTAAAAGACATTATTTCTGCACATTTTCATATAGATATAACTGATGATGATTTTGTGAAATATGAATATATTCACACAACTTATTCTCTGGAATTATCCATAAGAATGAAATACCAAACTTTAAGCATACTATAATGTTTGACTTTTTTCCATTAAGTCCACAAGTATGGAAATTCGTAGAATAAATAAGTACTTTCTTCCATTTCCCAGGCAGATAAGAATTAATTTACATGTAGCTAGATGGAGGTCTCATGTTATTAAGACTTTAATATTTTTAACAAGGTATTTTGTAACCTGTACTTATCAAAATATCATCAGAAATAATTAAGATCAAACCTCACTTCTCAGAAAGTGTATCCTGATATCTTTTTTTACTTTATAGAAACAAACATAAGACGTCATGTAAACTGAATTTTCTGAAAAAATCTTATATTTATACTTAACTGTGACCTTAACAAAGATCTTTATAATTGTAGCATGTACCCTCAACCAGGTGCGTCACCACCACATGGCCCCAGCTCTTTATATTTCCTATCAAATATTTTCCACATACATCGTTATAACTAAAACACTCTCAAATTTGTAGTACAAGCACAAAAGTATTTAGCAATGAAATTTCTGGCTTATTTCACTTAAAAATCCTTTAAGCTCCATCCAAGGTGAGGTGAGGAAGGTGACTTCATCACAATTATTAGCTGAGTAATACTCCATTGTGTGTATATTCCTCAACATTTTTAGCCATTTATCTGTTGTTGGACACCTAGGTTACTTCCAAGTTTGGTCTATTACAAACTGTGCTGCTATGAACATAGATACTCACAAATGTCTTTGGATAGGATATATCCTCAAAAGAGGAATTGTTGGGTTTTGTGATAGCATAGGTCCACTTCTAGCCTTCTGAAAATTCTCCAGACCAACAGCGTTTGGACCAATTTATATTAACATCAGAAGGTGAAAGATGAATATGGGGGTGGGGTTATCTCACTCGTGGGCAGAACTTAAGCAACAAGAACAGAAAGGGGAACCACAAAGTAAAACTTGGACTGACTTGGTATATTACACCAAAACCAAGGACTCTAGAGAAGGAAGACTGGGTGAGAGGTAAGGCAATGGGGATTTTAAATCCTGATACATGATGATTAACCTAATTTGGAGGTGAGAGTGCTTTGCAGACACTTATCTCGGTTAGATTATAAATTATATCCATTTGCCAATAACTATATTGTAAACCATTGACCTCCCAGTAAAAAAATATAAAGAAAAATATTAAAGTATGAAAGCATTATTATAATATATTCTTGCAATGACAAGATAGATCAATTATGGATAGAATTAAAAACTCAATATAAGTTATAAAATTGCCCAGTGCTTCTATTTCAATTTTTTAAATAACAAAAGAATAACAAATATTTAAATATCATTAAAGTATGAATGTGGAAGAGTTTATTTATTTATTCTGTTTTTTCTTTTTTTTTTAACAAAGGAGACATTAACTAAATCATAGGATGGGGGGGTACAACTCCACACAATTCCCACCACCCAATCTCTATATCCCATCCCCTCCCCAATAGCTTTGCCATTCTCTATCCCTCTGGGAGCATGGAGCCAGGGTCATTGTGGGTTGCAGAAGGTGGAAGGTCTGGCTTCTGTAATTGCCTCAAAACTGAACATGGACGTTGACTGGTCAATCCATACACCCAGCCTACCTCTCTCTTTCCCTATTAGGGTGGGTCTCTGGGGAAGCAGAGCTCCAGAACACATTGGTGGGGTCATCAGTCCAGGGAAGCCTAGCCAGCATCCTGATGACATCTGGAACCTGGTGGCTGAAAAGAGAGTTAACATACAAAGCCAAAAAAATTGTTGAAGAATCATGGACCGAAAGGATGGAGTAGTGGAGATGAAGTGTTGGGGGGTACTCACTGAAAACTCTAGGTGTACTTCTGCTTTCAGATATATATTTGCCCTAGTTTATGGATACCTGTGAACATATGCTCTATCACCTGGAACCTGGTCTATATCTAGGTTTTGGGACTTTGTTAGGAAGTGAACCACCTGGGATGGAGTTAGAGAATACTATGAAATGGAAGGTCTCACCCGAGTGATGAAGCTGAAGGGTTGTCATTCCACACCTGAAGTCTCTGGACACAGTCTGAAGTGAAGCATGCTGGGGTGGCAATCATTGTGTTGATTAGGTTGCAATCAGCGGGTGCAATATTATTTGATAAGAATTGTGAGAAGCATACAGGAAAGTGGGCCCTACCCTAAGGTCCCAGGACTGGGGGAAGTTTAGGCTCTATAGTGGAAATGTAAGGTTCCTGCTGTCTTAGGGTTCAAGAAGACAATGGATAGTTATTGCCAACATCACATTATTTGGTAATTTGGTTAACTTTGAAAAGTCCCTTTGTTAGACATACAATCAATTTTCTCCCCTCTCATATTAATTAAATAGTGATTTATATGACTACAATTTAATAGGTGTGTACATAAATACCATTACTACGACCAAAAGATTGTGTCCCATCCCACCCACCCACACCCACCTCCACCCCCCCACCCCCGCGGGCCCAGGAAGCCACATGTCCATCCTCCCCCTCACCACAGGGTTTTTACTTTGGTGCCCTACTTCCAATTTAGTCAGATCCTGCTTTTAGTTTCCCTTTCTGATCTTCTTTCTCAACTTCTGTTGATGAGTGGGATCATCCCATACTCATCCTTATCTTTCTGAATTAGCTCACTTAACATAATTCCTTCTAGCTCTTTCCAAGATGGGTCAGAGATGTTGAGTTCATTGTTCTTAGTAGCTGCATAGTATTCCATTGTGTATATATACCACAGCTTTCTCAGCCACTCATCTGTTGTTGGGCACCTGGGTTGCTTCCAGGTTTTAGCTATTATGAATTGTGCTGCTATGAACATAGGAGTACACACCTCTTTTTGATTGGGTGTATGGAGTCCTTGGGGTATAACCCCAGGAGAGGAATTACTGGGTCATATGGAGGGTCCATGTCTAGCCATGTGAGAGTTCTCCAGACTGCTCTCCACAGAAGCTGGACCAATTTACATTCCCACCAGCAGTGCAAAAGTGTTCCTCTGTCCCCACAGCCTCTCCAGCATTTGTTGTTGCTGTCCTTTTTGATGTATGCCATTCTTACAGGAGTGAGGTGGTATCTCAGTGTTGTCTTAATTTGCATTTCTCTGACAATCACCGACCTGGAGCAGTTTTTCATATGTTTGTTAGCCTTTTGGATCTCCTCTGGAGTGAATGTTCTCTTCATATCTTCTGCCCATTTATGGATGGGGTCATTTGCTTTTTTGGTGCTAAGTTTGCTGAGATCTTTGTATATTTTGGTGATTAGTCTCTTGTCTGATGTATGGCATGTGAAGATCTTCTCCCATTCTGTGAGGGGTCTCTTTGTGTGATAGTTTCTTTGGCTGTACAGAAGCTTTTAAATTTGATATTGTCCCATTTGTTTGTTTCTGCTTTAGTCTTCCTTGCAATTGGGTTTGTTTAATCAAAGATGTCCTTGAGGTTTAGGTGGGAAAGTGTTTTACCACCTAAATGGTTTCCTCTAAGTATTTTATTTTTTCTGGTATAACATCCATGTCTTTAATCCATTTGGAGTTGATTTTTATTTCTGGTGAGATAAAGTGGTTCAGTTTCATTCTTCTGCATGTTTCAACCCAGTTTTCCCAGCGCCATTTATTGAAGAGTGCCTCCTTCTTCCATTTAATACTTTGGGCCCCCTTATCAAAGATTAGATGTCCATAGATGTGGGGGTTTAGTTCTGGGCTTTCAATTCTGTTCCACTGGTCTGTGTGCCTATTTTTGTTCCAGTACCAGGCTGTTTTGATGATGATGGCTTTATAATAAAGTTTGAGATCTGGGAGTGTGATGCCTCCATTTCTGTTTCTTTTCCTCAAGATGGTTTTGGCAATTCAAGGTGTTTTCAGGTTCCAGATAAATGATTGTAGTTTTTGTTCTATTCTCTTAAAGAAGCTTGGTGGAGCTTTGATGGGTATCACATTAAATTTGTATATGGCTCTGGGGAGAATATTCATTTTGGTGATATTTATTCTTCTGATCCATGAGCATGGGATGTCTTTCCATTTCTTGGTATCAGTTTCATAGTTTTTGGTATACAAGTCTTTCACTTCTTTGGTCAGCTTTACTCCTAGGTATTTTTACTAGAGCACCGATCAGTTCTAGCTTATGGTGATATGGGGGATTGAACCTAGGAACCTGGGACTTTGAAGCTTCAAGCATGAGAGTCTCTTTGCTATCTACTCTCACCCAAAGATATTATTTATTACTTATAATAGCAAAAATTTTAAGTACTTAGAAGAAAAAATATTCTAAATATATAATATTTTAGAGGTAGTATGATTGACATAATCCATTCTTCAAAACATACAATTGAAAAATCTTGATTCTTTTAGAAAAGTTCTACTTTTTTCAGGGGAGAAATAATAGAATAAAAGCATCAGTTTTAGGGGACAATTAACAAATATTGTTCATAACTTTATTGCTACAACTGAATTTATTTGGAGTTTTCTGTTTGTCTGTCTGTCTGTCTCTTTTTGATACTACAGTTATCTGTGGAGTGATGAATCCCTTCCTACTGGTGGCATTTCTTTTCTTCTTTTCTTTCTTTCTTTCTTTCTTTCTTCCTTCCTTTTCTTTTCTTTCATTTTTCTTGCTGGCAAAAAGCAAGAGACAAAGAGAAAATAAGAAAGAGAGAAAAGATGAAAGATATCAAAGAGAGACACATGCAGCACTGCTCCAGCTTTCATGAAGCTTTCTCCTTGCAGGTGAGGACTGAGGGCTTAAGCTTGGTCCTTGTTCATGGTAACATGTGCACTCTACCTGGTGTGTCACCAATTAGCCAAGGAGCTGAATTTAAATTACTCAATTTGCAAACAATCCTCAGTTTTATCATGCTCCATTTCACAGGAAAATCTATTAGTCTAGTACTTGGTAAACTCAACAGTTCCCTTTCACTGAAATTTACCTTTTAAGTTGAATATTTAACAAATTGTCATTATACTATATGGATAAGTGTGTAGATAAAAATAATAATTTCTTTAAAATTAATATGAAAATCTTAAATTCTGTTGCAGTGGAGATGTTAATTTTAAAAACATTCAGATCTACAATGCTGAAGTCTGACAGTTTCATAAGGATGGGACAAATACTACTGACAGGTTATGAAAATTCAGGAGGAAGAAGAACTTTTACCAAAAATAATAGTTAATTAAGCACTGAATTTGTATATATGGATTACTATCTTAATATAAAATTAATTTTGTTTTAGGATCAGCATATCATTCCCAAATTTTGAAAGACAATATCTAGTTCCAAATAAATCCAATCTGCCTTTCCACTGGTCAAATGTGTTTTTATTATTATTATTATATTTTGAAGTACAAGTGAATAAATGTTTCTGTGGTAAATTAAGTCTTTTTCAAAACCAAGAAAAAATTATATATATGTAGGTTAAATTTCCATTTTAATAATACAAATATTTTAATGATAAATTATGTCAGCTGTTTACTACCAGTAACTGCTAGTTGACTTGGACATCTATGATGCATAATTAAAATAAAATATTTTAATTTTGTCCCCATATAGAAATACTGAGGGCAGTTGTACCAATATTTGATGTTCTCCAGTTATAAGAACATAAGGAATTGCTTATATTTTTTAAACATAAAGTAAGACTTGCAGAGAGTGATATAATGGACAAAACATTTGGTTTTCAAGCATAAAGTCCTGATTTTGATCCCAGTCATCACATGTGCCAGAGCCTGCCTGCCTCTCTCTCTCTCTCTCTCTTTCTCTCTCTCTCTCTCTCTCTCTCTTTCTCCTCTTCTCTCTTCAAATAAATAGATCTTAAAAAATAAAAATAAGCAAAATAAAGCTGAAACTGTGGCATTGGGGTTGAAGTGAAACAGTAAAATGCAGGAATTATAAAGTTAAGGTCCAGAGTTAGATTCCTGGTACCACTTATGCTAGACTGATGCTCTTAATTTTCTCTCCCATAATAAACTAAACTTAAAATTTATCTGGAGGAGAATATAAGTGACTGTTAGAATCTTGTAGTAAAAGTATTTAGCTTACTTCACTTTCAGAGGGGGACCATTAAACAACTGCTAATGTCTTTATTCTCTTAGTCATGGTTTGAAGTTGAGGTTGAGAAGAATCATGTGCAGACATGAGTTTAAGGAAAACACATTTACTCCGATGTTGTTATTTAACTTAAAAAAAGAGTTTTGGGGGCTGCTGCAGCACCTGAAAGGATTCACAGTGGGGAGCCGAGAACTGGTTTAAACAATACAAGGTTTACTAGGGTGAAACAGGTAATAAGCAATTATTATCAAGAGTTAAGAGTACGCTAGGTCCATAAAGTCTGAGTATGGTGATGAAAAGTTTAGTCCCATAAGATAAACAATTATCAGCTCTGGTAAAGATTGCTCACCAGATGGGTAAGAAGAAAAGAGATGTATTGAGAGTATGTGAGAGGTCTCAGGTTCCCCTGAGAATACTGAGAACACACAAGCCCATACAAGAGCTGGTGTGGTGAGAATTCTAGATTGCCATGGACTAAGGGCATGGCAATAGAGTAGAATGCTTTTTAAAAGATATAGAAACAGAGACATAAGAATATCTAAAGATCTTGTGTTCAGAGAGGTGGTAAAAGTTATTTACTTCCCTCCAAGTAACAGAAAGAGTAGGTATAAATCCCAACTGCATAACTATGGAGATCTTCTAAGTTAAAAATGTTAAGAAATTTGGGGGCCATTGTGATTAACTTAGAGATATTCAAATTTATCTTGCAGTAGGAATGTGTTACTCCAGCTCTTGAATTTCTGAAGGATAACAGATACCTGCCAGTCCCTTCAGAGACTGTTCAGTTGTAGAGAACTGCAGTGTCCAAATGGTCTTCAAGCAGTGATTATTTTTTATTTTATTTTAATTTAGAAATTGGTCTATAAAGTATCTGTCACTACAACATAAAGCCAGGAAAGCCCTGTGGCACTTTAATTTAAAAGCTCTCTTTTGAATAAATTGAGACTGTTTGCATACCAACTTGATTTTTTGTTCTGCTCCTGAATTCATATCCCTGCCTCTTTCTCTCTTCTACAGGTGTTTACAGAATGACTCCTCCTGAATGCTAAGATCTATCTTAGAGGTGGTTCCTCACAGAACAAAATCAAAATTGTCACATTCTTTTTTTTTTTTTTTTTTTGCCTCCAGGGTTATTGCTGTGGCATGGTGTCTGCACTAGGGATCCACTGCTCCTGGAGGCTATTTTTTTCCTTGTTGCACTTGTTGTTTATCACTGTTGTTGTTGTTATTGCTGTCATTGTTGTTAGATAGGACAGAGAGAATTCAACAGAGGAGGGGAAGACAGAGAGGGGGAGAGAAAGATAGACACCTGCAGACCTGCCTCACCGCTTGTGAAGCGACTCCCCTGCAGGTGGATAGACTAAGGCTTCAACTGGAATCCTTAAGCTGATCCTTGCCTGCCTGTCCTTGTGCTTCGCACCACGTGAGCTTAACCTGCTGCTACCACCCAGACCCCTTCTCACATTCTTAGTAACAACATTAGCCTTATTATCTACAATTAGAAAAGTGGAATGGATGGAATTTTAGAAAAAGAGAAAGGTAACAAAAGTGGTTTGCTTAGTTTCAAGGTCTCCAGAAAGAATAATAATTTCTGCCTTGTTTTCATATAGTGCCCACATAAATTTATGCTCTCATAAATTTACTTTATTCTAGGTTTTCTAGAAATAAATCTATTCATTTTTCCCTTGTCATGCTGTTAGCTATTACAAATTCACCAGACTAATTTAAGGTCGTACTCTTAGTTTTTCACTCTGTATCATCTTTAGATGACTCCACAAATATGTAATAACTCAGAATAAGGGGTAAGCCATTTGTATTATGCAGTAAATCCACAGTTATATTTTTAATTACTTAACTGATATCTGATAGACTGGTAAATACCTGTACACATTGAATGAATGCAACTGAATTAGTTGGGGACTGAATTATATCATATACGTCATTAAAACTCTCATTGCTGTCAAGGACATAAATCTGTCCATAATATCCTAGAGTTTCCTCCCACCTGCATTATTATAGTCATTATGTGTTTGTGATAAGAAAATGAAACAAAATATATTTCCTTTTAGCTGCTTTAAAATATTTATTCATCTTTTTTTACTTATCATGGGAGAAGGAGGTGTGAGCATTGCTATATACTGGCCTGTATTGGTGCTAGGAATTAAATTTGCAGTGTCTGGAACCTTCAACATGCAAATGGGTGCTTTAATAGGCTGAACTATCTCCCCAGGCCTCTTTTAGCAACTTTTAAGTATACAACATAGTATTATTGGTTATAAGTACTATGTTGTATGGCAGAAGTCCAAACACTTGTTATCTTTTGCATCTTTGTGGCAATAGGAATTAAAGAAGATCTAATGATTCATATTTTCATTTTCCTAAGGATTGGTGATACAGAACACCTTTTCATGCCCTCTTTCCAAATCACAGGGACAAAATTTCTTATTCCAAATCTTATGATTATTCATATCTTGATCTTCATTTATGTAGTAGATAATTATGCTATGACTGTTAAAGTAAATTTAATCTCACTAAATTTGTTAAAAATAAGTACTTAGACTCTGACAAGTTGTATGCCAAATGGTTTGTAGACATTACTTTAAAAAAATACCTCTGAGACAACTTACATTGGGGATAAGAAGTACTATTATGAACTTATTATGGATAAAGAATGTAAATCTAGGAAGGGTAACTCACCCAAAGAAACAGTACATACAATTACTCTAGAGTTACATCTCAAATCCATAGTTTTAACAGTAGGATACACTACAAGAAAAAAAATCATAAAATGACCAAATATGTTCTAAAATAAGAAATCCTGGAGAAAGTGGTTAGTACTGACCAAAAATATTAACTGTATTAATAAGATGGGAATGTGTCAAGTACACATAGCTAGTAGTTAAAATAGTTAAATATTCAGTTATACTACATTTTTGTCTATTAGAGACAATTTTCTCAGTATGGGATGGAGATGATTGTTATGGTGTCTAATAGTAATGAAATAAATTAATATAATTTCTGGATAAGTAAAAATCTTCCTTTGAATTAAAATGAGCATTTCAAAAGATTGGATGTATGAAAAGAAACTGACTCTAACTGGAACATTTACCAGCATCTGAAACACTGGCTGAGGGCTGTTATACCCTTGAAAAGAATATGAAGGTTTAATACTTAATTACATTTATAATGCATTCAAAAAAATTTATGCTTTATCTTCAGAATTAAAAATAGAGGTATTTTATTCAAGCTTCAAAGAAATACTAAAGGTATCTTTTCGTATCTAATACTTAAACATAGATCTGATGACTTTAGTTACATGCCTATGGTTATACAGTTGGTGAGTGAATATTTGGTCTTCCACTCAAGCTTGTCTGGTTACAAAGCTGGTATTTTATTTCCTAATAAAGTTGGTTTCATTGTGGCAAAAACAGGCAAAACAATCCCTGAGTGCTATCAGCATACTATGCCTCCTCCTCTTCCTAACTACCAGTGGGGGAAATCTCATGGATCATAGACTTGGGCAAAATGTCACATTGTCTGGCAGAACATCAGCTTAAAAGGTCAATAAGCTTTGCAGTAAAGCATCCTAATCATCCATGGAAAATAAATTGCTCATATTTCTGCTTACTAAACAAAGTAAATGCTAACTTACCATGTTCGTATTATGGATAAATTTTCTCAAGACCAAAAAGTTATTGGTGTGTAAATCATAGCAGTCTGATCAGCTATCACATTTTTAAAATACAGATTTAAGTTTCTCAACCAGGAATGAGAGATTCAAGTACTATGAGATTCAGCATCAATGTGAATCAATTATAAGAAACAGTAGTCAAGCTAAAATGATAAGGATACAAATGAGTTATACTACAAAGAAAATATCTGAAAATAAAGGATAATGTCATAAAATTCTAAAGGAAGGAGTCAGTCTTCAGAAGTTGTAAACAATCAATAATCACCAAGATGCAAAGAAGACTTAACTAGAAAATAAATTGATAACTATTAGGATGGATTCTTGGGAAATATTCCTGTACCTATTAAAACTGTGAATTTTTAGAGCAATCTATCTACCACAAGAAGTTGTGAATCTGCCTTAATTTAGGATATGCAGGAATTAGGCTCTCAGAAACACCAAAAGCTAGTGCTAGCAGATACATTAGTGGGAAATGAGTAGAAGAGACTTCCTATTGTTAACTCATTTCAATACAATTTAGAAGTCTCCTTTGTTCTTGAATAAAATTATAGATGCAGTACTCCAGCAAGATTTGTCATTTGCATGTAACAGTAAGTCACATGTGTTACTTTGTGATAATAATCAAGAAACCAAGAGCCATCCCCCTCCCCTGTACTGTATAGCCTTGAACCTGTGTAATTTCACTGTATAAAGAAAATGTAAACCTTTTACTTTTTGAGTTCTAATTGGGGGGAGAGGGAAGGGAGAAGTGAGGGAGGGGAAAAAAGGGAGGGAGAAAGAGAAGAATAGGGAGAGAGTGGGAGACAGAGACAGAGAGAGAGAGACAGAGAGAGGAATGTTCCACTCCATAAATGTTCCACTATTTATGACATTTCTCTTGGTACCTAGCATGGTATTTATTCCTACATGGTTCTGGGGGATTCAAACCCAGATCCTTGAGCATGATGAAGTATGCATTTTACCAGATGAGCTTTTCCCAATACCAGAAACTATTTTTTTAACATACTCATTACAGACTAATTGAAATACAACATGCAATTAAAAAATGTGAGTATCCTAACCGCCTAGGGATAAGCATGATAACTTGTTCATGAATAAACTTCCATATATTTTATAGCTATGTGTATTTATGCAAACTTGTGTTTATAAATATTATAATTATACTGTGTACACAAGGACACTTCTTTAATTTGCTTACTAATTAAATGCACTATCATCAAACTTCATGTAATTAGTCTTTTAAATACATATTACAAATTGCATTCAAATATTGATGTGAAATTATTAATTCTCACTTGCTGGACACTAGTTTGATACCTTACTATTATATATAATACTACATTATAACCATTATTCTAAATACATTTTTGTGACAAAATTTTTATAAATAATTTTTAAAAGATAATATTCAATTGCTTTTGCACATTTAACCAATTATCTAAGTGCCCTTCAGGCATATAATGCATATTTTCTTAGGACATGCTCTGAAGTCAAGCTACCTCCATGATCACCATATTATTCTACATGTCTGTTTCCTTATCAGTACCATGACTTTCATAAACACTACATCATGACTCACTGTAGAAAAGTAATATATAAACATGCTCAGAAAAGCACTCGTTATCTTTTTTTAATAATTATTTTATTTATTTATTCCCTTTTGTTGCCCTTGTTGTTTTATTGTTGTAGTTATTGTTGTTGTCGTTGTTGGATAGGACAGAGAGAAATGGAGAGAGGAGGGGAAGACAGAGAGGAGGAGAGAAAGATAGACGCCTGCAGACCTGCTTCACCGCCTGTGAAGCGACTCCCCTGCAGGTGGGGAGCCGGGGCTCAAACCGGGATCCTTATGCCGGTCCTTGTGCTTTGCGCCACCTGCGCTTAACCCGCTGCGCTACAGGCCGACTCCCAAAAAAGCACTTGTTAGAGAGGAAACATAAATTTTAAGTTTGTGTTTATATTGTCATTATCTGCAATTAACATAAACATCAGAAATTACTTTTCTCCATCCTAGGTGACAATTTTATGACATTATTTTTTGCCATTTAATAATATGTAACCTTATCTATAATTTCCCTGCTTTAACTAATAGTAGCTAATGTATTCTTTTGGATAATTATTGGCCTTTTATATATTTTTTTCCTTCAGGTCTTGCAGGGTCAGAATACTTTTAGCTGATTTTGTTGCTCTATTTTTTTCTGATAACTTATGTAAGAATTACTTATTTGTTATTTAATAAGAAACAGCCTCTTGTATATTTCTTAGAAAATTATATATAATAGGAAACAAAAATAACCACACATTTTCTCCTACAGTTTCCACAAACAATAATTCTTGGATTATGAACCCAGTAGAACAAACTTTTTTATATGCCATTCCTCAAAGGAATGAGTCCTTATATCTTAGTTATTTGACTTAGTGAGTTGCTTTTAATAACTTATTTACATCTCTTTGACCTCAACCTAACTCCAAAATATTGCCATTTTGGTCTTGTATTTTAAAGACAGGTCTCCATCATTAATTTAAAAACAAGAAAGGTACATTCAACAATATTTATACACTTTTCCCATATTTGGGAGATACTCTCTACTCTGATACAGCTTTCTAGCCCTTTTTCCAGTCATGATATCACTTCCCATGACAATACCTTGGGTCCACCTGCATGTTAGTTGTCAGATGCAGGCAAAAACTAGTAAAGTCATGGGTCCCTTGGAATATACCTAAAATAGACCTACTAGCTTTTTCCAAAACAGAGACCCCAAATCTTCATCTGCAATATTCTAGCATTTAGGTTCATGATTAGTCAACAATTTGTTTGGTTTTATATGTTAACTCTTTTTTCAGTTCCAGGTGCTAGCATGATGCCAACCAGATTTCCTTGGGCAGACAACCCCATCAATGTGTCCTGGACTCCCTGCACCCCAGAGCCCTGCCCCACTTGGGAAAGACAGAGACAGGCTGGGTGGATCGATAGACCTGTCAATGTCAATGTTCAGTGGGGAATCAATTACAGAAGCCAGACCTTCCACTTTCTGCACATCATAATAACCCTGGGTTGAGTGGCAAGATATCTATCGAGCCCTGAATGAAAAAGGGTTTCAACCAAGGATAATATATCCTGCTAGACTTTCCTTCACACTAGATGGAGGGATCAAAACCTTCTTAGATAAACAACAGTTAAAAGAGGCAACCATCACCAAGCCGGCCCTGAAAGAGGTACTAAAGACCTCTTATAAACAAGAACATCACTATAATACTTGCAATATATCAGAGCAAACAAATTTTTTTTAGAACAATGGCACTACAATACATGAAATCCATAATATCAATAAATGTCAGTGGCTTAAACTCACCCATCAAAAGGCACAGGGTGGGGGGATGGATCAGAAAACATAACCCAACCATATGCTGCTTGCAAGAATCCCATCTGTCACAACAAGATAAACACAGACTTAAAGTGAAAGGATGGAAAACTATCATACAGGCTAACGGACCACAAAAAAAGGGCAGGAACAGCCATTCTCATCTCAGACACGATAGATTTTAAATTAAATAAAGTAATAAAAGATAGGCAAGGACATTACACAATGATTAGAGGATCAATCAGACAAGAAGACTTAACAATTATTAACATCTATGCATCCAACGAGGGACCATCTAAATACATTAAGCATCTAATGAAAGAATTTCAAAAATACATCAATAGTAATACAATAATAGTGGGAGACTTCAGTACCCCACTCTCACACTTAGACAGATCAACAAAGCAGAGAACCAGTAAAGATACAAGAGAATTGAATGAAGAGCTCAACAGACTAGACCTCTTGGACATTTTCAGACTCCTCCACCCCAAAAAACTGGAATACACCTTCTTTTCAAATCCACATAAAACATACTCAAGGATAGACCACATGTTAGGCCACAAAGACAGCATCAATAAATTCAAGAGCATTGAAATCATCCCAAGTATCTTCTCAGACCACAGTGGAGTAAAACTAACATTTAACAACAAACAGAAAATTATTAAAAGTCACAGAATTTGGAAACTAAACAACATACTCCTTAAGAACCACTGGGTCAGAGACTCACTCAAGCAGGAAATTCAAATGTTCCTGGAAACTAATGAAAATGAAGACACAACCTATCAAAATATTTGCGATACAGCTAATGCAGTACTGAGAGGGAAATTTATAGCCATACAATCACATATTAAACACCAAAAAGAAGCTCAAATGAACGACCTTACTGCACACCTTAAGGACGTAGAGGAAGAGGAACAAAGGAACCCTAAAGCAACCAGAAGGACAGAAATCACTAAAGTTAGAGCAGAAATAAACAACATTGAAAATAAAAGAACCATACAAAAGATCAATGAAGCCAAATCTTTGAAAGATTAAACAAAATTGACAAAACCCTAGCCAGACTCACCAAACAAAAAAGAGAGAAGACTCAAATTCATAGAATTGTAAACGATGCAGGAGATATCACAACTGACACCACAGAAATCCAGAGAATCCTGCAAAACTTCTATAAAGAACTATATGCCACCAAGCTAGAGAATCTGGAAGAAATGGAACAATTCCTAGAAACCTATGCACTTCCAAAACTGAACCAAGAAGAACTACAAAATCTAAATGCACCAATCACAGACAAAGAAATTGAAACCGTTATTAAGAATCTCCCCAACAACAAAAGTCCTGGACCAGATGGCTTCACAAACGAATTCTACAAAACTTTCAGGAAACAGTTAATACCCATACTTCTTAAGCTATACCATAAGATTGAAGAAACAGGAATACTCCCTTCCACCTTCTATGAAGCCAACATCACCATGATACCAAAAGCTGATAGGGACAGAACAAAAAAGGAAAACTACAGAACAATATCTCTGATGAACATAGATGCCAAAATATGAAACAAGATCTTGGCCAACCAGATACAGAAACACATCAAAATATTGTTCATCATGACCAAGTGGGACTCATCCCAGGAATGCAAGGCTGGTTCAACATCCTTAAGTCAACCAATGTCATTCACCACATCAATAAAAGCAAAGCCAAAAACCACATGATTATCTCAATAGATACAGAGAAAGCCTTTGACAAAATCCAATACCCATTCATGCTCAAAACTCTACAAAAAATGGGAATAGATGGGAAATTCCTCAAGATAGTGGAATCTCTATATAGCAAACCTATAGCCAACATCATACTCAATGGACAGAAGCTGAAAGTATTCCCCCTCAGATCAGGGACTAGACAGGGCTGTCCACTGTCACTGTTACTCTTGAACATAGTATTGGAAGTTCGTTCCATAGCAATCAGGCAAGAGAAAGAAATCAAAGGAATACAGATTGGAAGGGAAGAAGTCAAGCTCTCACTATTTGCAGATGATATGATAGTATACATAGAAAGACCTAAAGAATCCAGTAGAAAATTACTGGAAGTTATTAGGCAATATAGCAAGGTGTCAGGCTACAAAATCAATGTACAAAAATCAGTAGCATTTCTTTATGCAAACACTAAATCTGAAGAAGAAGACATCCAGAAATCACTCCTATTTACTGTTTCAGCAAAATCAATCAAATACCTAGGAATAAAGTTGACCAAAGAAGTGAAAGACTTGTATGCTGAAAACTATGAGTCGCTACTCAAGGAAATAAAAACTGATACCAAGAAATGGAAAGATATCCCATGCTCATGGATTAGAAGAATAAATATCATCAAAATAAATATTCTCCCCAGAGCCATATACAAATTTAATGCAATACCCATCAAAGTTCCACCAAGCTTCTTTAAGAGAATAGAACAAACACTACAATCATTTATCTGGAACCTGAAAACATCTAGAATTGCCAAAACCATCTTGAGGAAAAGAAACAGAAATGGAGGCATCACACTCCCAGACCTTAAACTATATTATAAAGCCATCATCATCAAAACAGCATGGTACTGGAACAAAAATAGGCACACAGACCAGTGGAACAGAATTGAAAGCCCAGAATTAAATCCCAACACCTATGGGCATCTAAACTTTGATAAGGGGGCCCAAAGGATTAAATAGAAAAAGGAGGCTCTCTTCAATAAATGGTGCTGGGAAAACTGGGTTGAAACATGCAGAAGAATGAAATTGAACCACTTTATCTCACCAGAAACAAAAATCAACTCCAAATGAATCAAAGACCTAGATGTCAGACCAGAAATAATCAAATACTTAGAGGAAAACATTGGTAAAACACTTTCCCACATACACCTCAAGGACATCTTTGATGAATCAAACCCAATTGCAAGGAAGACTAAAGCAGAAACAAACCAATGGGACTACATCAAATTGAAAAGCTTCTGCACATCCAAAGAAACTATTACACAAACAGAGAGACCCCTCAAAAAATGGGAGATCTTCACATGCCATACATCAGACAAGAAAGTAATCACCAAAATATATAAAGAGCACAGCAAACTTAGCACCAAAAAAGCAAATGACCCCATCCACAAATGGGCAGAGGATATGAACAAAACATTCACTACAGAGGAGATCCAAAAGGCTAACAAACATATGAAAAACTGCTCTAGGTCACTGATTGTTAGAGAAATGCAAATTAAGACAACACTAAGATACCACCTCACTCCTGTAAGAATGGCATACATCAAAAAGGACAGCAGCAACAAATGCTGGAGAGGATGTGGGGACAGAGGAACCCTTTTGCATTGCTGGTGGGAATGTAAATTGGTACAGCCTCTGTGGAGAGCAGTCAGGAAAACTCTAGGAAGGCTAGACATGGACCTTCCATATGATCCAGTAATTTCTCTCCTAGGGTTATACCCCAAGGACTCCATAACACCCAACCAAAAAGAGGTGTGTACTTCTATGTTCATAGAAGTACAATTCATAATAGCTAAAAGCTGGAAGCAACCCAGGTGCCCAACAACAGATGAGTGGCTGAGAAAGCTGTGGTATATATACACAATGGAATACTATGCAGCTATCAAGAACAATGAACCCACCTTCTCTGACCCATCTTGGTCAGAGCTAGAAGGAATTTTGTTAAGTGAACTAAGTCAGAAAGATAAAGATGAGTATGGGATGATCCCACTCATTAACAGAAGCTGACTAAGAAGATCTGAAAGGGAAACTAAAAGGAGGGCCTGACCAAATTGTAAGTAGGGCACCAAAGTAAAAACCCTTTGGTGAGGGGTAGACATGCAGCTTCCTGGGCCAGTGGGGGGTGGGAGTGGGCGGGAGGGATGGTCACAGTCTTTTGGTGGTGGGAATGGTGTTTATGTACACTCCTAGCAAAATGTAGACATATAAATCAGTAGTTAATTAATATGAGAGGGGGAAATCAATTGTATGTCTCAAAGTTTCTCAAAACACAAACTGAATCTTTTTAATATATAGGCTGTGTATTTGATATGCCGACTCTCTCAAAAGCCTAGACCAAGTAGATTAGAAGCATCCAATAGCACAGCTATATACAAGATACTGGATACTGTACAGCAAACCATAACAAAAGGACTTTTCAAAGTTAACCCAATTACCAAATAATGTGATAATAATATTAACTATTGATTGTCTTTTTGAACCCTAAGACAGCAGGAACCTCACATCTCCACTATAGAGCCCCTACTTCCCCCAGTCCTGGAACCATTGGATAGGGCCCACTTTCTCGTATGCGTCTCCCAATCCATACCAAATAATATTGCATCCGCCGATCACAACCTAACCAGCACAACGATTGCCACCTCAACATGCTTCACCTCAGACTGTGTCCAGAGACTTCACGTGTGGAATGACAACCCTTCAGCTTCATTACTTGGGTGAGACCTTTCCTTTTATAGTACACTCTAATTTCATCTCAGGTGGTTCACTTTCTAACAAAGTCCCAAAACCTAGATATACACCAGTTTCTGTGAGAGAGAGCTTATGTTCACATGTATCCATAAACTACTGCAAAATATATACCTGAAAGCAGAAGTACACTAGTGTTTGCAGTGAGTACCTCCCTAACACTTCCTCTCCACTATTCCAAGCTTGGGATCCATGATTGCACAACAAATTGTTTGGCTTCGTATGTTAACTCTCTTTTCAATCACCAGGTTCCAGATGCCACCAGGCTTCCCGGGATTGAAGACTCCACCATTGTGTCCTTGAGCTCAGCTTTCCCAGAGACACAACTTACTAGGGAAAGAGAGAGGCAGACTGGGAGTATGGACTGACCAGTCAACGCCCATGTTCAGCGGGGAAGCAATTACAGAAGCCAGACTTTCTACCTTCTGCAACCCTCAATGACCCTGGGTCCATGCTCCCAGAGGGCTAGAGAATGGGAAAACTATCATGGGAGGTGGTGGGTATGGAGATTGGGTGGTGGGAATTGTGTGGAGTTGTACCCCTCCTACCTTATGGTTTTGTTCATTAATCCTTTCTTAAATAAAAAATTAAAAAAATAATAATAACCCTCGGTTAACCCTCTCAGAGGGTTAAAGAATAGGAAAGCAATCAGGAAAGGGGATGGGATACAAAGTTCTGGTGGTAGGAATTGTGTGGAATTGTACCCCTCTTATCCTTTTGTTTTATCAGTGTTTCTATTTTATAAATAATTTTTTTAAAAAAATTGTAAAAGGCTAACAGACATATGAAAAACTGCTCCAGGTCACTGATTGTCAGATAAATGCAAATAAAGACAACATTGAGATACCATCTCACCCCTGTGTGGATGGTATACATCAAAAAGGACAGCAGCAACAAATGTTAAAGAGGCTGTGGGGACAGAGGAACACTTTTGCACTGCTGGTGGGAATGTAAATTTTGGTCCAGCCTCTGTGGAAAGCAGTCTGGAGAACTCTCACAAGGCTAGACATGGACCTTCCATATGACCCAGTAATTCCTCTCCTAGGGTTATACCCCAAGGACTCCATAACACCCAACCAAAAAGAGGTGTGTACTCCTATGTTCATAGCAGCACAATTCATAATAGCTAAAAGCTGGAAGCAACCCAGGTGCCCAACAACAGATGAGTGGCTGAGAAAGCTGTGGTATATATACACAATGGAATACTATGCAGCTATCAAGAACAATGAACCCACCTTCTCTGACCCATCTTGGTCAGAGCTAGAAGGAATTTTGTTAAGTGAGCTAAGTCAGAAAGATAAAGATGAGTATGGGATGATCCCACTCATCAACAGAAGTTGACTAAGAATATTTGAAAGGGAAACTAAAAGTAGGACCTAACCAAATTGTAAGTAGGGCACCAAAGTAAAAGCCCTGTGGTGAGGGGTAGACATGCAGCTTTCTGGGCCAGTGGGGGGTAGGAGTGGGTGGGAGGGATGGGTCACAGTCTTTTGGTGGTGGGAATGGTGTTTATGTACACTCCTAGCAAAATGTAGACATATAAATCAGTAGTTAATTAATATGAGAGAGGGAAAATCAATTGTATTTCTCAAAGTTTTTCAAAACAGAAAATGTCTCCTTTCTTAAATAAATAAATAAATTTTAAAAAAATTAAAAAAGAAAAGGCTCAAGTTATTAGCACTCCTTTATGTCCTCTCAGTCTTCCCTTGGCTAAGTAACACTAAATGTATTGCTTTTTCTTCACTAGACTAATTTCCCAAATCTTTAATGATACATAATGTAACACATAATTTGAGGATAGTATCTTTAAAATCAAACTTGTACCTAGACTCTGGCTCAGCTCAGTGAATTTAGATAAGTCAATTAGTATCTCTCAGTCTCCTTTTTTTTCACATGTAAAATAGAAGTAATATCCATCCCAAAGGAACAGTATAAAGATTAAATGATGCAAATCATGTGATATGTTGGGTGTTTAATAAATGATACTTATATTTTATATTTAACTATTACCATTGTTTTCCAGTGAACATTCATCAAGTATATATAAATTATTCTTCTCATGAACATCAGTAGCATTCATTTATCTAGTTCTCTTTAAACTAGAAATACTGTACTCATTCTCAAATCTTCCATACTTCCCATGTGTAATGTATTGTCAAATCCTATCAAGATAGTACCTAAATTTACTCATAACAATTCACTCTGATGCATACTTGATGCCAGCATTTGTACCCACAGACCCATAGTCTCTTGTATAAAATTCTAAGATAATATATTTGAAAGCAACATTTAATGGCTGACCAAAATACATATAAATTATAAATGTATATATAGCTCTGGTCAAGTAAAATGCTTTACTATTCAATAGAATAAAATATTGAAACTGTTATATATACATTTGAGGTTTTATTTTTTTAACAGTGTGATCTCACTCTGCACAGTCCACTCTGAGTTTTATCTCTCTGTATCAGTGAGACTTTAAAAATAGTTTAGCACTCTAATCAGAAACTTGTTTTACTTTTTCCAGACTATTCTGTGCATATTAATAAATCAGGTTCTTTGTACACAAAAAAGCCATATAAAACAGCATTATTTCATTCAAGGTGAAAGTACGGGAATTTAAAATTCACTATGCTTTAAAGATGTCAACTATACTCAAATGTGAAAAAAATCCATAACCTATAGGGGCAATGGTTCAAGCTGGTAGAGCAGAGGGTGTGCATGCCTAAAGGTTAGATCTTGAGTAATTCAAATGGCTAGTAGTCCTCTTACTTCTCTCTTCTTCCCTCATGCAAAATTTTATCTTATATTAAATAGATAAAAATAAGTGACATATGAGTCTATAAGGAAGCTGTGGCTTATAAGTGGAGTACTACTCAGTTGTGAAAAATGATAAGAAATGGAGCTGATGGTTCACCTGGTTAAGTTTACATAGAACTAAGTGCAAGGATCCAGGTCTGAGCCCCTGAACCCCCACCTACAGGGGGGATGCTATATAAGTGATGAAGCAGTTCTGCAGGTATCTGTCATTTTTTTCTCCCTCTTTGTCTCCCCCTCCTCTCAATTTCTCTCTGTCCTGTCAAATAAAATGGGGAAGAAATTGTTGCCAGGAGCAGTAGATTCATAGGACATGCACTGAGCAATATCAATAACCCTGAAAGAAAAAGAAAAATAATGAAATTAAATGATAAAATTTTCTCTTTAGTTACAACTTGGATGAAATGTGAAGGAATTATATTAAGTGAAAAAAAGCCAGAAAGAGAAGGATTAAAACTGGATAATCTCAATCACAGGTGATATTTAAGAAACAAAGCAAGGGGAAATAAAATAAGAATTAAAAGCAGATTTTACGTCAGTGAAGTAGTTCACTGAGATAGTATCATGCTTTAACTATGTGCACCACCCAGGTGTAGAGCACTTCTGTCTGTCTCTCTCCCTCTCCCTTTCTTTCTCTCTCTCTCTCTCTCTTTCTCTCCTTTCTCTCTCTCTCTCTCTCTCTCTCTGTCTCCTTCTCTCTCTCTCTCTCTCTCTCTCTCTCTCTCTCTCTCTCTCTCTCTCTCCTTTGCTCCTCGGTCTTTATCTAAAATAAAAAATCAATCCATATTGTGACCTTGGAAGAACTATTATGCAGTTTCCAATGGAGGGAATAGGGACACAGAACTCTGGTGGTGGGAAAGGTGTGGAATTATACCTCTGTTATCTTACAATTCTATAAATCAATATTAAATCACTAATATAAAATAATAATATGAATCAGATTCTTGCTCAAGATAATTCACTGTCAAGTGGAAGAACAACTTAGAAATATCTTATTCAGGGGCTGGGCAGTAGCGCTCCTGGTTGAGCGCACATGTTACAATGCGCAAGGACTCAGGATCAAGCCTGTAGTCCCCACCTGCAGGGGGAAAGCTTCACAAGTGGTGAAGCAGTGCTGCAGGTATCTCTGTGTCTCTCTCCCTCTGTGTCTCCCTTTTCCCTCTCAATTTCTGGCTGTCTCAATCCAATAAATAAAGATAATAATAAAAACATTTTTAAAAAGAAATATCTTATTCAGAAAAATAGCCATTTTTTCACTGGCATTGTTGAAGTCCTAGTTTGCAATTGAATTAGTAAAAGTATATTATTATGTTCTGTTCTACAAATGGAGAATTTGTGAAAATAAAAAGGAATCAGTAGGGGAGTCAGGCAGTAGCACAGCTTTTAAGCACACTTGGCACAAAGCTCAAGGACTGACATAACAATCCCGTTTGAGCCCCTGATCCCCACCTGCAGGGGAGTCGCTTCACAGGCGATGAAGCAGGTCTGCAGGTGTCTATCTTTCTCTCCCCCTCTCTGTCTTCCCCTCCTCTCTCCATTTCTCTCTGTCCTATCCAACAACAATGACATAAATAATAATAACTACAACAATAAATCAAGGACAACAAAAGGGAATAAATAAATAAATAAATATTTAAAAAGGAATCAGTATTAAAGTACTGAAAACAGCATTAAAACAGGTGGAAAAACAGAGATGGCAATTCAAATATCTAAGTGCTTATCCTGTTGCTCTTCTTTCAAACTGTATTGTGCCTCTTGTATAACTGTTAAGCAAATGTCAGTGGTGGATAGCTAGGTAGTGAGATAATAAATATTTAAAGCATCATTTCTATTGTAACTTAAAAAATGTTAAAAATAACTGAGATTTGAGTTAATGCTTCTACTAAGGCTTATAACATCTTAAATTCAGGAAATGTAGAAATTTTTAGAAGTTATTGGATACACTAAAGTCATTATAATTGATTTTTTTACTTTAAAAGAAATTAGTAATAATTTGTTTATCTCACAAAACTGCTAGAGTAAATTGTAGAAAGCACATACACTTGTCAAAATCAATGAAGAACCATCAAATTTCTGGTATTATTTTTATTTATTTATCCACATATTTCTATATGCAGGGTTATCACTGGGGCTCAGTGCCGACACAACTCCATTATTCCCAGTAGTCACTTTTCTTTCAAATAGAGACAGAAAGACATCAAAATGGAAGGAAGAGTGAGAGAGTAAGAAAGAGAGAGACCTGCAACGACTACACTGCTGATGTGAAGCTTCCCTGGCTGAGGGCCAGGTACTTGAACTTGGGTCCTTGTTCATGGTACCCTGTGTGTACTCAACAGAGTCACTACTGTCTGCCTCCTTCTAATTTATCTATTTATTTATTTATCTATTTATTACCATGAAGGCTTCACTACTCTAGGTCTACTTTTCCAGATAGACAACGTATAATAAGATTGGAGACTGGAGAAGTAGATTAGTTTTTAAATATCACATTAATAAAGTTGAGGTTAACCCTACTATTAATGGGTAATATAAATGATTTAAAGAAATGCAATTATTGTAAATGTTTCAATCTGTAATAAAGCTGTAAGAACAATAAAGATAAATGGCAATGTTTGAAAAACACAAATGTAAAGGAGGAAGAAAACAATTATTTGAAAGGTGAGATTGGTGTTTTGGGAAGTAACGCAATAGTTCAAAGCTGGACTAGGGAGACAGCAAAAAGGTTATGTAAAGTATTTTTATGCCTGAGGCTCTGAGCTCCTGGTTCAGTCCCCAGCACCACTATACCAGAGCTGAACAGTACTCTGGTCTTCCTCTCTGTATCTCTCTCATTAAAATAAAATAAAAATGTGTTTTTAAGTTATTTAAAAATTAAGTCAAAGCTTCTTAACTGGGGATAATTTTGACTCCCAAGGGACATTTGACAATGATGCATTTTGTTTGCCATAATTAAAAAGGAGTTTTCTACAAAATGGTAAAAGATAGGAATCGTGTTTTATGTGCAATATGTAGAACTATAGCTCCCAATAATCCCAAGTAGGAGAAATATAGATTATATATTCTGACTCAGCTAAAGGCTATACAAATATATAACAATATGCATTCATATATCAATGCATACATTGATGAAATAATACAGTAGTAAATATTATCAAAGCAAAATTAAGATGCAAACAAAAATCATTAAAGACTAGGGTTTTTATATTTTATTTTTTTATATAATTTTTATTTATAAAATGGAAACACTGACAAAAACCATAGGATAAGAGGGGTACAACTCCGCACAATTCCCAACTCCTCCCCTGATAACTTTCCTATTCTTTATCCCTCTGGGAGCATGGACCAAGGGACATTATGGGGTACAGAAGGTGAAAGGTCTGGCTTCTGTAATTGCTTCCCCGCTTAAAAGGGGCATTGACAGGTCAGTCATACTCTCAGCCTGTTTCTCTCTTTCCCTGGTAGGCCTGGCTCTGGGGAAGCAGGGCTCCAGGACAAACTGGGGGGGTTGTCTGACCAGGGAAATCTGGTAGGCATCATGCTAGCATCTGGAACCTGGTGGCTAAATGAACAATTAACATACAAAGCAAAACAAATTGTTGACTAATCATGAACCTAAAGACTGGAATACTGCAGATGAAGATTTGGGGTCTCTGTTTTGTAGATAGTAGGCCTATTTTAGTTATATTCCAAAGGGCACACGACTATATTGGGGGGGGGGGGTTTCTGAGCTTGACATCTGATATGCAGGTGGACTAAAGTTATTGTCTGGGGAGATGATGCCATGGCTGGAAAAAGGACCAGAAAGCTGGATCATGGAAGAGAGGAGATCTCAAATATGAGAAAGGTTTATAAATATTATTGACTGTTATAAATATTATTGACCCCATCAATTTGATCTGATCTGGGGCCCATATTCAGATTAGGAGCTTATGTGACCTCTGCATCCCTGTGGATTTTATTTTTTATTTTATTTGGTGGAACTGAGGGTGTGTGTGTGTGTGTGTGTGTGTGTGTGTGTGTGTGTGTGTGAGAGAGAGAGAGAGAGAGAGAGAGAGAAAGATTTCACAGCTATAGACCACCATTCTTTATCTAGATAAAGAAACACAGAATAAAGGCAGGGGAAATGGGATGGGAGTAAGGGGTAAGGGAAGGAGTAGGGAGAGAAAGAGGAAAAGGGTGAGACACCACAGCACCAAAGTGTTATATAAGTCTCAAATCTGGTAATGAAAGCAGACTGTGTGGTGAATTATTCTGCAGTCCAATACTAGAATTTACCATGATAGTATCGAAATAAATTTGGTGAAATAATGTATCTAAACAATACTAAGTTGTTCAACTCATGTACACAGTATGACTCTAAACTGAAGCTATTTTTAAAAAATCTCTATTATCAGTTGCAATTTACACTATTGAAGTCTGTCACATTAAAAAATAATAACGTGTCCGGGAGGTGGCAGAGTGGATAAGGCGTTGGTCTCTCAGGCATGAGGTCCTGAGTTCAATCCCCAGCAGCACATGTACCAGAGTGATGTCTGGTTCTTTCTCTCTAGAGCTCCTATCCCTCTCATTAATAAATAAAATATTTTTAAAAATAAAAATAATGGCTCCTCAAATATTTTGGTTTTCACAGTGCTCTTATAAATATTTCTATTTCATTCTCTATTTCCTACTAGAAAATAAAATTGACTTTTCTTAATTACCAACTAAATTAAATTAGCTTACTAATTCTAGGTTTCAAATCTTGAAAATTTTATTTCCTACAAAGGATTTTTTCAATAGTCTTAAATTTGAATAACTGTCTTAAAACATCCTAAATTAATGAGTTTTTAAAAAATATTTGGCTCATTATTTTCAGACACTGGCAAATTTTTTTTTTTATTCCGCTGAAAGTAGTCCGAAGACTAGATCATGGGAGAAGCAAAATCTTGCCTATGGAACTCTATGAGCAATATTGATTGCTGGGAAATTGTGCAGCCCAACAGTTGATTATGGGGGGGGTGGTTGTCAGAATCACCCAGGGCTCAACAGAATATAGCCTGAAAATTGATGTGGGGTCTGGGAACCTTATATTTACATAGAAATTATCAAATTTTTATGTTCCTTTAATGAAGACTTATTATGAAATGACAATATAATGTAAACAGAAACATGACTACATGTGGAAGAAATGTATTGAAAACATTGTAAGAAAAATGGGACAACTTTGTATTTAGACAAAACTCAAAATGGGAATCAGAGATAGTTGATAATCACAGGAAAATCTACTTGTAAAATTAAAGAGAGGGAAAAAGGAAAAGCAAATGATATCTAAGAGAACACACACACACAGAGTAAATTTTTAAACAGAGGTAGCAGAGGCGTTGTAGTAAATTGTAAAAAAATTAAATCCATCCTCAAGCTTATATTAATATGCAACCTTGGTCAAGTGCCTAAACTGTCTAATCCTTCATTAGTTTTTAAGTAAAGTAAGCTTTATTTTTAGCTTATATGTGTATACACTGCCAATTCCTCACTTATTGAACTCATTATTTACTGAGTTCAGTAGAAGCTTACTTGCTTTTTTTTTAATTTTTAAAGATTTATTTATCAGAGAGAAGGAGAAAACAGTGGTTTGTGTAGTGCCAGGTTTGAACTCATGACTTCATGCTTGCTTTTTTTTTAATTATATATTTTATTTATTTAATATATCTTTTATTTAATATATCTTTTATTTATTTATTTAATATATTTATTTATTTAATTTATTTAAATAAAATTTATTTAATATATAAATATATATTTATTTAATATATTTTAAATATATTTATTTTATATATTTATTTAATATATATTTATTTAATATATATTTTATTTATTGTTTGTTTGTTTGTCCTTGTTTTTTATTGTTGTAATTATTGATGTCGTCATTGTTGGATAGGACAGAGAGAAATGGAGAGAGGAGGGGTAGAGAAAGATAGACACCTGCAAACCTGCTTCACTGCTTGTGAAGCGACTCCTCTGCAGGTAAGGAGCCTTGGGGCTTGAACCGGGATCCTTACTTAGGTCCTTGCGCTTTGTGCCACGTGTGCTTAACCCACTGCATTACCACCAGACTCCCGACTTCATGCTTTCTATTTGCTATAGTACCTCCTGGAATGCTTAATTACTGTTTTCTTTTTCTCTGTTTTAAAGCCTTTCCTCTGGTTCAGCATTGTTCCACTACATTAGTCTACCTCTCCTAAAACTATATATGTATAAGTCAAATGGTTATGGTGACCTTGTGTATACTGGTTTTTTTAGTAACTATGGGATAGTAGCAAAACCATTCATACCATGTTAAAAAAAAAAAGTCCAGGCAGATTAAAAATTTAAATGTGTATTTATACACCTTTCCCATATTTGGGAGCTACTCTCTTCCCTGATACAGCTTTCTGGTCCTTTTTCCAGCCATGACATCATCTCCCCAGATAATAATTAGGATCCACCTGCATATCATATTTTATGCTCAGGAAAAAAAAGCTAGTAAAGCCACAGGCCCTTTGGACTATAACTAAAATATGCCTACTAGCTATCTACAAAACAGAGACAGTCCCTCCACACACACACACTCTTCATCTGCACTACTCCAGCCTTTAGGTTCATGATTAGTCAACAACATGTTTGGCTTTATATGTTAACTCACTTTTTAGCCACCAGGTTCCAGATTCTAGCATAATGCCTACCAGACTTCCCTGGACAGATAACCCCACCAATGTGTCCCGGAGTTCTGATTCCCCAGAATCCCACCCCACTAGAGAAAGAGAGGCTGGGAGTATAGATTGACCTGTCAACACCCATTTCAGCAGAGAAACTATTACAGAAGTCAGACCTTCCACCTTCTGCACCCCATAATAACCCTGGGTCCATACCCCCAGAGGGTTAAAGAATAGGAAAGCTATTAAGGGAGAGAATAGGAGATGGAGTTCTGATGGTGGGAACTGTGTAAAGTTGTACCCCTCTTATCCGATGGTTTTGTCAGTGTTTCCTTTTATAAAAAATAAAATAAAAAACCCAAATGTGAAAGTCAAAACCATAAAGCTTTTAGAAAACAATATGGAAGTATATTGATTTCCTTAGTATAAATGAATTACTTAAAGCAAAAAGGAATAATCATGATAAAAAGATTCAAAAATGCAACCATGTTAATAGTTTCCATACTTCAAAAGACACCATTTAAAAAGTGAGTAATAGAATAGAAGAAGGCATTTGTAGCACATACAGCTAACAAAGTTATCACATCTAGATTATTCATGGCAAGGCAGAAAAGTCCTAGACAACCTATCTTAAAAATTAGATGAGAAATTTGAAATGGGCATTTCATATAAAATAAATTAATGCCTATGGACAACTGATCTTTGACAAAGGTGCCCAGACTACTAAAGGGGGAAAGGAGAGTCTCTTCAACAAATGGTGTTGGGAAAATTGGTTTAAAACATGCAGAAGAATGAAACTGAACCACTGTATTTCACCAAATACAAAAGTAAATCACAACTGGATCAAGGACTTGAATGTTAGACCAGAAACTATCAAATACTTAGAGGAAAATATTGGAAGAACTCTTTTCCACCTAAATGTTAAAGGCATCTTCAACGATACAAATCAAATTAAAAAGAAGATTAAAACAAGGGAGTCAGGTGGTAGCACAGCAGATTAAGCACACATGACGCAAAGTGCAAGGACGCAAGGAGTCGCTTCACAGGCGGTGAAGCAGGTCTGCAGGTGTCTTTCTCTCCCTCTCTCTGTCTTTCCCTCCTCTCTCCAATTCTTTCTGTCCTATCTAACAACAAAGACATCAATAACAACAATAATAACTATAACAACAATAAAAAACAGCTAAGGGCAACAAAAAAGGGAAAATAAATAAATCAACATTTTAAACAAATATAAACCAATGGAACTACATCAAATTAAAAAGCTTCTGCACAGAAAAAGAAACCACTACCTAAATAAATAGACCTGTTGCAGAATGTGAGATCTTTACATGCCATTCATCAGATAAGAAGCTAGTCACCAAAATACATAAAGAGCTCACCAAACTCAGCAACAAAAAAAACAAATGACCTCATCCAAAAATGGAGAGAGGATATTAACAGAATATCCACCAAAGAAGAGATCCAAAAGGCCAACAAACTTATGAAAAAAAAAAATGGTCTAAGTCAGTGATTGTCAGAGAAATGCAATTTAAGACAACAATGAGTTGTCACTTCACTCCTGTGAGGATGCCATTTATCAGAAAGGATAATAACAGCAAGTACTGGAAAGGTGGTGGAGACAAAGAAACCCTCCTCACTGTTGGTGGGAATGTAAATTAGTGCAATCCTTGTGCAGAGCAGTCTGGAAAACTCTCAAAAGGCTAGCAGTGGACCTACCCTATGACCCACAATTCCTCTCCTGGGGATATATCCCAAAAAAACCAAACACACCCATCCACAAAGATTTTTGTTTACCTATGTTCATGGCAGCACAATTTGTAGTAGCCAAAATCTGGAAGTAACCCAGGTATCCCACAGATGAGTAGTTGAGTAAATTTATATATGCATTACTCAGCTATTAAAAATGGTGAGTTCACCTTCTTCATCTCATCTTGGATGGAGCTAGAAGGAATCATGTTAAGTGAGATCAGCCAGAAAGAGAAGGAAGAATACAGAATGATCTTAGACATAGACAAAAGCTGAAAAATAAGAACAGAAGGGAAAGCACAAAGCAGAACTTGGACTGGAGTTGGCATATTGCACCAAAGTAAAGACTCTGGGGTTGGGAAGTAAGATTCAAGTCCAGGAACATGGTGGCAGAGGAAGACCTAGTGAGGTCTGAATGGAAATTTGGAAAACTGAGGAATCTTACACATGTATGAACTATTGTATTTTATTGTCAACTGTAAACCATTAATCCCCCAATAAAGAAATTAAAAAATAAATAAATTACTTATAAACATATGTATATGTATACTAGTAAATACATATATAGATATACTAAAATTCAAAAAATCAGAAAAATGCTAATTAATAGCATTCTTCTTACTCTTAAAGTGTGTTAACAAGATGCAAAGCTACAATAATTGTCATATGTGATTGAACTGTTAATAGTTATATCTTTAGTACAAAATATCACAATTAAGAAATGCCGGGCTGGGCTAGCTTCACGGGCAGTAGAGAGACCACCAGGGACTTATGACTGAGCCTGGAAGCAGTATCTCGTTTATTAATCAGATACATCACCTTTTATGCATCTCTTCACCGGAAGTGGCAAGGGAAAGGAAATGACTAGGAGAGGGGGTGGAGCAAAAAAAGAGCACGAACATAACATGGAAAGCTTCCATCTAACCAGTGGGGATTAAACCAATACCCTGCAGGCAGGGTGGGACCCAGGTAAAACAGTGATTATGTAAATAGACCACATCTTAAGTAATACAAGGGAACCTAATGTGATGATCAAAACAGAAGGTCTTATAAGCAGAATTTAGAAGCATACCAAGAAAGAAATGTAAAAGGAAGGGGTCCTGTGGTAGAACAGCAGGTTAAGCACACATGGTGTGAAGCAGGTGTCTATCTTTCTCTCTCCCTCTCTGTCTTCCCCTCTTCTCTTGATTTCTCTCTGTCCTATCCAACAACAATGACATCAATAACAACAACAATAATAACCAAAACAACAATAATAATAATAAACAAGAACAACAAAAAGGGTGAAAGTAGCCTCCAGGAGCAGTGGATTCATGGTGCAGGCACCAAGCCCCAGCAAGAACCCTGGAGGCAAAAAAAATAAAAGAAAAAAGAAAAAGAGAAGTGTAGAAAGTAGCCCTTTAGACTCATAAATTTAACCCTATGATTAGTCCATAAAGATAAAATTTTTATTTGTAGTAGTTAGAAGAATGCTCTTTAACACAATTATCCATAATTGTTAAATACTCAAAATTACCCAAATGCCTAACTGCAATACAATAGGGAAAATAATGTGGGTATGTAAATTGAACAGAACATAGACACGGCATAGTTGGTTTATCTAAAATACTTCATTTGAACAAATTTAATTAAGTTACAAATGTTTGTATAAATTTTTAAAAAGGGAAAAATGTACACAATAGGGAAAAGTGGCTGCTTTCTCATTCAAGGAACCCAGTCAGGCTCCCACTGCACTGGGAAAAGCTTTAGGGGAAGGGTGGGAGGAGGGGTCTAACCCTTCCTCATGCTATTTCTTTCCATCTGAAAAAAAAAAATGACATATCCATAATTTCTTTTAATTACTCTTTCTTTAAAAAAAACATTTAATAGAAGTTTTTTAATTTAATTTTTTTATAGAGACAGAGAAACTGAGGAGAAAGGGGAAGATGAGGGAGAATGATGCTTGCAGCTCTGCTTCATTACTTGTGAAGCATCCCCACTCCAGGGAGGGATCCTCAGGTTGAATCCAGGTTCTTTAGCACTGTAATGTGTTCACACATCCAGCTGCACCACTGCCTAGTCACTACTCTGTTAATAAATCCTTAAAGTTCACTGCCTCTTTAAAAACCCTTTGCTGTTTTTCAACTTGAAGACTATTAGGCTTAACTATCCACTAAATCAACAGTGTCCTTGTCACCTTCACAAATGTTTCCCAGAGTTCCTATGTGGGAAACACAATGGATCCCTGCCCTCAGGGAGCTCTCTGGTAAGAGAAGATCAACTGTGGAAGGTGTTGACTTCCCAAAGATAAGGGTTCAAAACTCATTAAAGAAAATCGGGTCGAAGTCCAAGCTATGACAAAGGTCATAAAGTTGTCTAGACTAAAGCTGGTTCACAGTTAAGAGGTGAGCAAGAAATGCCCCTCAGGATGTAGGAGAGTCTGCATACACACTAAGGGGACTGGGAGATACCATTTGACATCCAATACACATTTACAAAACCATTGATTAAAAGGAGGAGGAGGAGAAGAAATAATTGTAGCTCTATTCTGAAAGACTTTTCCTCTACAAATTCCCTCCAGCTTCCTCTACTGATAGCTCCGTGACACAGGGTTGACGATATGAGAAAAAGACAAAGAATGAGAAAAGTAGAGTAGTTAACTTCTCATATACCCCACTGTGAGAAGTAGTCCGAAAAAATATATATGAAGTCTGTTGATAAATGTTTTGGAAAATTAGCTTCCCCCGTGGTTAAATGCCGATTCCTATATTCAAACTTTTGATACATTTATAAAATAAAATATTATCTATTAGTTATAAAATATGTCACAAAACTCACCATCACCACTACTAACAACAGCAACAAAAATTCCATAAAAAATGTAGAGAGGGGCAGTACAGTTCAAAGAAGCTTTACAGGTGGCCAACACACACATGAAAAAAAAACATTACCACTTATTATTAGAAAAATACAGGTCAAAAAACAGCCACCTCACACCATTGGGAAGGACCTACATCAGCAAGAAACTATAAATGCTGACTGCAATGTAGCAAAAAAAAAAAAAAGGAACCTTTTCACACTGTTGGTGGGAATGTAGATTGGTCCAACCCCTGTAGAAAAACAGTACAAAGACCACTCAAAATTCTAAAGATAGATCTGTGATGTGCTCTGCTGTATCCCTATCGGAAGAATACAAAAACACTGATTTTAAGAGATGTATACACTTTATTTTCATTGTAACACTATTTACAGTAATCAAGATATGGAATCAATACAAGTGTTCAACAATAGACAAGAGAAAGAAAAAAAATTGTGGTATTTCTGCACAATAAAATACTAAGCCATAAGAAAGGATGAGATGATTTAAGAAAATATTATTACAACATTGCATGAACCAGAGAGACAAACAATAATTGAAATAAGAAAGAAAAGTAAGAGATGAATCATAACTCTAAAATGTGAGGTATTAAAAAAATAATAAGGCAAAGGAATGTCAAATGAAATCAAACTCTGAAATAGAACTGACTTAACCCTTAACCAAAGAGGGAGGGAAGATGAAAGGAAAGAAATTAATGGACTCTGGGGGAGGAACATTACATGTTGGTGGTTGGGTATGATGTTTGAAGGGAAGTGAAATGGCTCACTTAATACATGGATAGTCATAGACCCAGTAATCTTACAATCTTATAAATTGCTATTAATCACAAATTTGAAATAGCTTGGTAAAAAATAAAATAGTCATGTAAAGCAACATGCCTTCAATAAAAATATATCAATTGACAAGTAACACAGAGAGATATAGAGAATCTTCCATTGGTACTGGTAATGTAATAATATTTTACTTGTATTATAATCACATAGATGTTCTTTACTACAAGTATTATTTAGAATAACATGTACAGAGGTCAGGCAGTAGCACAGTGGGTTAAGCGCACATGGCCCAAAGTGCAAGGACCAGGAATAAGGATCCCGGTTGAAGCCCCCACCTCCCTACCTGCAGGGGGGTCAATTCACAGGCTGTGAAGCAGGTGTCTTTCTCTCCCCCTTCTATGTCTCCCCTCCTCTCTCGATTTCTCTGTCCTATCCAACAATAACAATAGCAATGATAACAATAATGATGACAACAAGAAGGGCAACAAAATGGGGGAAATGACCTCCAGAAGCAGTGGATTAGTAGTGTAGGCAATGAGCCCCAACAATAACCCTGGAGGTAAAAAATTAATTAATTAATTAATTAATATGTATAAAATTAACATCTAACTCACTTGACAATAACTCTCCTACTGTTAAGTCAACAATAAATATTTGTTAGGTCTCCTTAATTTAATGTTTTCAATATGTCAACTTCAGAGTTAGAATGTAAATTACCTAACATGTAAGTCATGTTCATCCATGGACACTTTGCTTAGAATCTTAACAAATCCCTGGATGTTGTAGAAAACCTGTTATCAATGAATCCAACTCTTATGGCCTACTTGCTTTTTTTTTATTTGATTTCTTCTCCTTAGTGTGGCATTAGTGCTAAGATTTATGACCAATTGTTAGTCTCTAATAGTGTGAGAGGAAGATGAGCTTGCAGTAGTGAAATAAAAAAAGAAGCATATGATAACACATAAGGAAGTAAATAAAACCTCTGCTCCATGTGTAAACTGTCAGTGTTTGGTCTCCACTGCTTATTGGATTGTGTTTAGATGAAAGCAAGTGAGATTAGTAAGAGTTCTGGGAACATGCAGTTATTTACACTCCTAAAATCACACATGTCTATGAGTTTATATAAAAAACAAGAATGTTAACACAATGTGCATTTCATAATATTTAATTTAATCTTGGCTAAAGCCCAAACTAAAGCAAATATTTGAAGCAAAGTTTGAGTCTATCTTATATTTACTTACATATTTAAATACTAAGTACTGAACCTATTCCACCATGGAATTCATTACAAAACGCACTCACAGGAATTGATTATTGTGTTTCCATTAAAATTTAAATGCAAGGAGTGGGGCAGACCTTTCCTTTCATAGTATTCTCTAATTCCGTTCCAGGTGTTCCACTCCCCAATAAAGTCCCCAAACCTAGATATAGACCAGGTCCCCTGAGATAGACCATATGTTCACATGTGTCCATAAACCAGGGAAAATATATATACCTGAAAGCAGAAGTACACAAAAGTCTGCAGAGAGTACCCTCCGCAACACTTCATCGGCACTATTCCGGCCTTTAGGTCCATGATTGTTGAACAATTTGTTTGGCTTTGTATGTTAACTCTCTTTTCAGCCACCAGGTTCCAGATGCCAGCATGATGCCAACCAGACTTCTCTGGACTGACAACCCCACCAATGTATTCTGGAGCTCCAGAGCCCCACCCTACTAGAGAAAGAGAGAGGCAGACTGGGAGTATGGATTGACCAGTCAACGTCCATGTTCAGCAGGGAAGCAATTACAGAAGCCAGACCTTCCACCTTCTGCAACCCACAAAGACCCTGGGTCCATACTCCCAGAGGGATAGAGAATGAGAAAGCTATCAGAGGAGGGGATGGGATATGGAAACCGGGTGGTGGGAATTGTGTGGAGTTGTACCCCTCCTATCCTACGGTTTTGTTAATATCTCCTTTCTTAAATAAAAAAAAGAAAAGGTAAAGTGGCCACCAAAAACACTGAATTTATTGTGCAGGCACTGGCACCAAGTCCCAATGGCAACCCTGGTGGCATTAAAAAAAGAAAAAAAGAAAAAAGAAATTAAATGTCAGCTATTTGGGGACATGAGCAGAGGAGGAAAAAATGTGCCTCTTACTTAAAATCTGAAACTCTGAGATCTCTGTTAAGTTTTGACTTGCAAAGAGTTGAAATAGTCTGACATCCTCCATTACCTGTGGAATGTAAAATGTAGCTATTCAGCAGTTGGATGACAGTGATAAAGTGCAAACTAATGGTGTTTACCCTCTGCACTAACCCTGATATACCTGGCCTTTTCAAAACAGGAAGGCTAATGTCTAACAAGTCATGTAAAAGTCAAAGTGAGTGAACCTTAAAGTAAATGTAACATAACATCCTTTGCATTTCACTTTTCCTTAAAATATCATCACTTTAAGTTCAGTATTAAAGCCAAAAGGCAACCATTCTAGGTGAGTTTTGAAATGTGTGCTAACTTAACCAGAAAACAATCTAGTAGAAAGGTTGAATCATTTACAGTTCGTTGATAGCTCTAGCACTCAAGATTTTGCTTTGGAAATCAAGATAGTAGCATAAGATCCAAGATATTTTCCCTGAAATGAGAATGAAGTCATTTTCAGTCAAAAGCTATGATAGCAAAATCAAACTAGCTTCATCACAGAAAATGCTAGAAATAAGATCCTTTTTGAATATCATCTATATTCAAATATTTTCACAAATATGCAAAATGTATATATATATACATATATATATACTTGCTAAGTATATATATATTTCCTACTTTACTTACATTACAACTAAAATTCAGAAGAGTGAATGAATTGCACAGTCTTGAGTTCAGAAAGTTGCAATTAATAAAACCTTGAATTTCTTTATATATTTAATTTTGTAATTTATTTTTATTTCTCATGAGAGAAAGAAACCACAGCATTTACTAGGGATCAGATCTGGGATGTCCTATATGTCCTATGTTCCATTGTTGAGTTATGTCCCCAGTCTCTTTTTTTTTTTTTCTGATTTTCAGTATATCAGCATAACACAACTCCTAGGGAAAATGAAGTATCATACTAGTTACTATATTTAGAGCAGTTAAAAATGTATGAGATATGTGGTTGGTCTGTTATATTAATGCATATGCATTTTATTCTGTAATAGAATACTGGGTCTGGTCAGCAAAATTGCTCACTTGGACAGTATGCTATTTTTCCATACATACATATTTTGAGCCCAGATTCAAGCTCAGCCCTCACTACACTGAAGGAACCACTGTACTGTGGTGTTCCTCTCTCTCTCTCTCTCTCATCTATGTCTTTAAAAAAATATGGGTCTACCTTAGACTGGATTATAGACAGGGATAATGATAATAAAATTGTGTATTGGAGAAAAAAAAGATGACTATAAAAAATGGCATATAAAATCAGCAAATATGACTTGAATTATCTGAAGTCCAAGACACATGACTATGAAAAAATAAGATTAGGATTTCTGAATGGAAATCAAATGCTTCCTTAGTTCTTAATCAACCCAAGGGTATTATTGTAATGATGTGTGTCTATTTCCATCCTTTAGAGAATTCTTATATATTTAAAGCCCTTGTGCATTGTCCTTTAAACAGAAAATTCAAGAGAGAAAAGCTCAAGGTACATTTAATCTTCCAGTAATTATAAGTTATAGTTTGTGGCTCTCTTCTTGAGCTTCATTGTCATATAGTTGAAAATAAAATTAAATATAATTAAGGTGTAGAATATGATACTTTGACATATCTGCATAAATTGATGTATATGTATGAAGAAGGAAAAGGCTGCAAGATAGTATAGTGGTTATGCAAAAAACTTTTATGGCTAGGGCTTCAAGGTCCCAGGCTCAATCCCCAATACCACCATAAGCCAAAGCAGTATCTTTCTTTAGTTAAAGGAAAAGAACTAAGAATGTAATTATCACACTCTAAGGCTATGAAGCATTGGTGACCAAATAGAAATTGGTCTTCAACTTAAATTTAGGATGAGAGATTCTGAGAATATTGCCTTTTTTTATTTATGCTTTTCTAATATGAAAAAAGCAAAATTATTGGAATTTATTTTGTTCAATTAGTCTGAACTGTATATATATATATATATATATATATATATATATATATATATATATATTTACACACATACCTTCTCTTGGAGTACAATAAATAGAATGGATATGTTTTTGTTATCTGTTAAATGATTTTCTGGTATTTTACTTTAATGTAACTTTAAATAACTTTAAAATACCACTCAGCATGGTCCAGGAGGTGGCGCAGCAGATAAAGCATTAGACTCTCAAGCATGAGGTCCTGAGTTCAATCCCAGACCGCACATGTACCAGGGTGATGCCTGGTTCTTTCTCTCTCCTCCTATGTTTCTCATTAATAAATAAATAAAATCTTTAAAAAAAATACCACTCAGCTAAATGATATATCTTCAAAAGTATTATACTATTAAATATAAGTTCAACTATCTATTGTCCATATTCTGGCACTCATGAAAAAACCAGACCAAGGATATAAATAACTGCAAATTATGAAAATTACTATTTCTCTTTTAAGTGAACCAGTTTGAGAGGTAATGTAGTCCAAATCTGGATAATAAATGACCCAGTTCAGTGATGGTAATACAGCTACATTTTTTGGAAAGACTTCACAACTCCACAACATCTTTTGTAGTGCTTCCTCATCCTATGTCAGTACTACTTTTCTTTAGAATTATAGGTACTGGGGCCTGGAGACAGCAGAATGGTTATGCAAAAGGATTTCATGCCTGAGGCTAAGTCCCCAGGCTCAATCTCCAGCATCACCACAAACTTGAGTTTAGTAGTGCTCTGGTCTCTATCTTCCTCTCTATATCTCTGTATATATATAATTTTAAAAGAATTACAGCTACAAAGTGGAGGAAATTTTTTCTGAATCTGTATCATGAAATACAACTAAATGTTCCAAGGAATTGTGTGTGGGTGAAGGTGGTTTGTACTGTTCTTTTTAATTTAGGATTTTGTTTTATTTACTATAGTGTAGTTTGCTTTTGTTCCATTTTCAATAAAGAAAACAAAAATATATCAATCTACTCCAAAATTGCAAATGGAAAAATAAAGAAATAATAGACTTTCAAATAAAGACTACAATGATCCTAGTAAATCACCAGCCTCAGCCTAGCATATTTTCTTCTGACTTGACTGGAATAGACATTGTATTAGTGAAAAGGATCACACACTTACACTCAGGATTGCTGGTAACCTCTTCAAGAAATGAAAACAAACTTGCTCTTTCTTCAGTTAATCATTTTCTGTGTAACTGGTAGTTTTCTGAACACATACAAGTCCACTGAGACTGTGTGAGACTGTTTCTACAGGATATTTTCTGAAGGGAGAAAGATCTTGAATCCAGTCTCTATTAGAAAATCAATCTTCCAAAGATGAGGGGAAAAATAGCTGTCACACAAAATATATGAACAATTTCTTGAATTAAAAGTTCTTCTAAAAGCTTTGCAAAGTAATGAAGCAGAGCTGCAGATATCTCTATCTCTTCCTCTTTCTATCTCCCCCATCCCCTCTTGATTTAGCTGTTTCTATCCAATAAACAAAGAAAGATAATAATTTTTTTGAGTTTTGTAAATGAATTCTTCAAAATAAATATGGGCCAGAAAAATGGTTAAATTGTTAGAATGCAGGATTTGCAAGCCTAAGCCTCCCAGTTTATTCCTCAATGCTGCATTTATCAAAGTGTGATCTGGCTTCTCTCTCTCTCTCTCTCTCTCTCATATGAAGTTCTCTATTTCATATGAAGTAAATTAAAATAAAACTTTCATACATTGAGTTCTTAGTCTATGTTAAGCTTCCTGCATGCAATATTTTCTTTTAAATTCTAAACATAAAAATTTATCAAATAGATACTGTTAATATATGATTACTATCTTGATAATATCAATAAGGAAAGCATACAAATGTTAAGATATTTGTGTTACACCAAATAACTGTTAATACTAGTTATAATGTGAATTTAGAGCAGGATAGATAGTGTGATGGTTATACAAATGACTTTCAGGCTTGAGACTCCTAAATCTCAGGTTCAAGCTCTGATGAAAAATAAATTAAATTAAATTAATGTGAACTCCAGTCTGACTCCTGAATTTACACCCTATTTGATAGAATTTGCATTCTATCAAAAACAAGAAGTCTGGTTCTGGAGGTTAGAACAAAAGCACCATTAGGCTGATATCTAAGAACTAATGGCATAGTAATGCCCATTAATCAAAAGTATCAGAAAAATTAAAGCTATTGCTATGTGAAATTTTTAGGAAATGATGCCCATATCTCCATATAAAGATCTGTCATTTAAAGAGAACCAAGAACTTTAAAGTATAAAGCATGCTGCCAACCTTCTCTTTACTACATTAGTCACAATAGCCAGTGAATGAGAACTCCTTCAGTGTTTACTGATAGGTAAATGTATAAAGAAGATGTGATGGGGGCCAGGCAGTGGATCACAGTTTGAGCCCCCGGCTCCCCACATGCAGGGAGATCGTTTCACAAGTGTTAAAGCAGCTCGATCTGAACACAATCTCCCCAGTTCCTACAACTTTTTATAATGGATAAAAGTTTTCATGATATACAAAAAATAGGAATTTTAGATTTTTTTTGTCTACTTCTATCAAAATTACCACTGGAATTTTTATAGGAATTGCCTAGAATAGATAGGTTCTATTGGTTGTATGAATATTTTAATAGTAAGATTTTCTCCAGTCTATCAACATGATATGCTCTCCTGTTTGTTTTTTTAATATTTTGTTTTAGTATATATAGAAAGATAATAAATTTTCTTATTAATTTTGGCTTTTTAGTTTTTTAGTTATTATCTTTATTTGATAATATAGAGATAAATTGAGAGAGAAGGGGGAAATAGAGAGGAAGAGAGAGACACCTACAGCTCTGCTTCATCTCTAGTGAAGCTTCCCTCCTGAAACTGGGGAAGAGGAGATAGAACCAGGTGATGTATGTGTTTAACCTGGTGCACCACTGCCTGGCCCCTGATTATTCTTAATAATATTGTTTTATGTCTCAAATCAAAAAGTTTAAGCAATGAGAAACTGTTGTAATTAAAATAACAAGGACTTTTGCTGTGGCTGTGTGGCACATAATGGATTCGGCTGTGGAGTGGCTGGGAGTGGGTTTAGACAAATCAAGGTTTTATTAGGGCAGTACAGAGGGATGGGACATATATTTTAGGTACTGCAAAATAAGTATTTATCAGTAGGAGTTAAGAGTACCCTAGGTCCATAAAGTCTATGAGTAGTTATCAAAAGTTCACTCCCAAAGGACATTGGTGGTATAGTGGTGAGCATAGCTGCCTTCCAAAAGTTCACTCCCATGAGATAAACAATTATCAGCTCAGGTATAGGTTACTCGTGGCTGTAGAGGAGTCTTAGAGTTTACCAGCTAGCTGAGTCACACGTGTTCAGTTCCCAGGAGTGGCAGCCATGGCCAAGATGTGTCTTAGCAGGAGAAGAAGCAGGAGCCAAAGAACCTGGACTTCTGACTGGCTGTGCTTTTAAGTCCACCCACAATACTTTGTTCATTTGCACAGAACAGATCCACCCACAGTTCATTGTGCATTTGCATAGATCACTGTATGCTGTGTCACCAAGTCTGCATTGAGTGCTGTGTCCAACTTCCTATGGTCAGCCAGTATACTGCATCACAATAATTCCCCACTTCTTAGTATAAAGATGGACAAGATGTTCAGAATCTGTATGAGTACTGAAGAACCAGTGAGTCTTCAGTGTTTTCTAGGGTTACCTCTACAAGCACTGCTTTTGCTCTCAAAAGGGTAGGTGCAATAACTGGGTATCAGATAAGGCCCTGTTAGCCTGAAGACCTGTGGTCTGGTATCTGTGTCTAACCCAGAAATAGTCCATCACTCAAGGAAGCTCAAAACAGAGATTTACAGAGGTGTCCCCGAATTCAAATGGTTCTTGGGTGGCGACCACTGTACGTCTAGAGTGTTATACTTTTGCAATTCAGGCTTCATCTTGTTACATTCTTATGAGGAGTCTGCAGACCAGAGGATTTTAACTGCCAGCATGGGTCTAAACAGGACCTGTGAATGATAAACTAGAACAAAGCTTATCCTATGCCTTGAGTTAGTAATTTTGTTGACTTCAATCACAAAGAGTAGACAAATCACAAGGCATCTGCTGGAGAAGAAGTAGAGGTTCTATGGAGAAATGAAACATTTAGCAGCTGTCTGATTAGAGTTATACAGTAAAAAACTTTAAACTATATAAAGCTCTCTGTATTAGGGAATTAGCCGTTTAAGGTTGCATTATAGTATTCTGCAATTACTAATCTAGTGGGGTGGAAAGGCAGGCCAATTACATGTTTAGAAGAAATAAGCCATAATCTAGATACATATTTAGGGCTGTAGCCAGTCTACTAAGGAATACCTTTAGGAGCAAAGGCAGAGGCATACACAAAAACATGGGTTGCATTCTCTGTGATGGGTGACATGTATAAAGCCTATAACAGTGTCCAGAGATAGGAACAAATTTCAATTTAGCAAACTGAGGGGTATGTGAAACATCGATTTGTCAGAATCAGTGCTAAAGTCTTCTGAGTAAAACACCTATAAAAGGGGGGAGGAGTCACGCCAATTTAGGCATTAAAGAATAATGGCTTGTTCTTGTACCAGAGAAATACAAAATCATTTGACTAGAGCTTAGAACCTTGATGAAAGAAGGACTGAGAATTAAATATAGCTGGTCAGTATGCACCATAATCCTAGGAGGATCATTGATGGTCTTTGTAAATAGGGTGTAGGGATTACACTGTGAAGATCAAGTGCCATAGGGAAAATGAAAAATTTTATTTGTCCTGCATGATCAGTACCAATAGTTCTAGAATGTGCTTGAACACTAGAGAGGTTAACTAGAGCACAGTGGCAAATTATGAGTAAAACATTTGGGGAGAGGACCTCAAACTCTGGTAGATACAGTTTCTAATTTTTCTCTTTAGGTTAAAAGACAGAAGTGTATAATAGCATACCACAATCAACAATGGCTTCTAGGATAAATTTGAATCAATACATACATACATACCTCATATTCAAATAAATCACTTCCCCATAGAGAGACTAGAAGTTAAAGACATAAATGAAACAGTGAAAAAATGCATTAAGATTCATGGCTGTAATAAGTTGCTATCCTTTAGAGTCATCCAGTAGTCCTCATGGCTTTGTGGGCTAAAGGGCCAGTGCCCCACTTTTTGTTTTCTGGCAGAGAATTATCTTCTGCATAAGTTCTGGATGGACAGTGAATTGCCCAGTGAAAGACTCTTTTATAGAGTGGGCATTTGGTTAAGGGAGGTTTTGAATATCTGTCATCTTATATTCAAATTGTTTGAGATTAATTTTGTAATTCCTTTGTAAATGGCCTTCATTATTACATTTAAAACAAACCTTGTTTTTCATGAGCTGTCCTGAGCCTGATTTAACACAGCCATACCATGTGCTTTATGGGTTTGACTCTGTACCTCAGTACATGCTTTTATCATCTGAGCAATACTTAAATCTAGATCTTTGAGTGGCCCAAGAATTCCTTAACAGTCTTTGTTTTATTCCTTTACAGTCATTGTCATAGGCTAATCGCTTAATCAGAATTTTGGCTGCTTTATTATTGTCTATTTGTCTACTGATAGCTTCTTGGGGTCTGTCCACAAATTCCCTGTAGGGTTCTGTGGCTTTCTGAAATACGGAGCTGAAAGACTTTATATAAGCACTAGGTAACTTGTCACTTATTCTGATTGCCAATTGTACAATAAGGTGTCAGTTTCGTTTTGTTTTTTCTAATGTTCATATGTTCACTGAGAGAGGCAAAGGCACTCTTACCTTCTAACTGACTGGGTGAGATATCTCTGGAAACCTGATCTGGACAAGCTTTATATTCCATCTAGGTTCCTTCCCCTATAGGGAGCACAGACACATTAATTCAAGGCATCACTCAATAGCCCTTTTGAAAAGGATTTTTCTGTTTTTATCATTGGTAGCAGGCAAATCTGGGTCTACAGTGGATGAAGGTAAGGGAGAATATGGAGGAGGAGTTAGGAAGGGGTTGAGTGAGTCATGTGGTATAGTAGGAATAGGTGACTGTGGAAAGGGATCTGATGTAAAAGAAAGAGGAAGAGCAGTGGAGGAAGGGGAGGAGGAAGCAGAGGAGGAAGGAAGGAAGGGAGGCAGGCCTAGAGAAAGGATTTCCATAAATTATAAATGGCACCATGACAACCCCCGTACTCCATTCTTTGTTAAAGCCATGAATAGCCAGACATGGACAAGTCTGTAAGGTAGCTTCAGGCCCAGAAGAAAAATGTGAGAACATTTGGGTTTCAGGCACACTAGAACTAGTTTGTGTTTGAGATGTAAAGAAGGAAGGAAAAGTAGATTTGGAAACAGAAGGAGGATTTAAGGACTAGTTTTGAAAAGAAGCCTGAAATTGTTTTAGAGCAGATAGGCACAGATTATAGGTCTGACGTTGTTTTTATTGTGACTATACCAATATTTTTCAATAAATAAACCCTGATTTGTGTCCATATCTCAACTTATATAACTCTATTTTTCAGAGGAGGTCTGTAGACTACCTCTATTATATGTAACAACTTACATAATTCTTAGCTGGAACACTGAATTTTACATATCTTTAAAATCTCTTTCAATTGTCTGAGGTGAAAATTGTCTTCCTTAGAATGTAATATACCTACTGTGACAGTTTAGAAAGGGTGAAAGTAAAAGAAAGCTTAAAATTAAAGGTCAATTATTTACCAGGAATTAGCATGTGCTTGTTGGATCCCCAATCAGCTTATGGATTCTAAGGTCAAGTGGAAAGGGGCAGGTAAAGGGTATGGGGATAAATATAAAAAAAAAAAAAAAAATTCAACATGTGTGGTAGATTAAAGTCAAGTACAAAATAGCCACCAGCAAAAAACTGTGGGTCAGAAATATGCAGCACATGTGGTAGTTTAAACTTGAACTATATAAGCAAATAGGAGTGAATTAAAACATGGTGACACATTTGGGAAACACAGTGAGCAAAATCAAAATGGGCCATACATACTCATTCAAAACATGGGATATACATAGTCAAACCACACAGGGAAAAAAGGAGTGGGTAATAATTGAAACACACTGGAGCAAATTAAAGTCAAGACACATTGGGGTGGGGTTAAAAATGTTTGGGACAATAGTAGACAAAAGCAAAGTGGACCATACATAGTAACTCGACACATGGGAGATATAGTCAAACTGCATAGAGCATAAAGTGGGTAAACACTGGAACACATTGGGACAAATTAAAGTCAAACTGAAATCGGGGTGGGGTAAAAAAAAAATTGCAACACGTTGGGACACCGTTTGTTGTAATTAAAAAGAAAAGGGACTTTGGCTGCAGCTATGTGGCACATAATGGATTTGGCTGTGGGGCAGCTAGGAGTGGGTTTAAACCAATCAAGGTTCTATTAGGGCAATACAGAGGTATATATCTTAGGTACAGAAAAATAAGCAGTTATCAGCAGGGGTTAAGAATATGCTAGGTCCATAAAGTCCATGTGTCACAACAAGAAACAAAAGATACTCCCAAGATATTATAGTTTACCTAAAAGGGTTACTACTTTGTCATATGACACTCACATTTGAGCCTGGCCCCTATACTGATGATGACAAAAAGAAACAGAAAGAAAGAAAAAAAGAGCTACAATAGAAGTCACTAAAGCCTTGATAAATTTATATCATGCTGAAATGGTTCATTTCAAGCTAAAAAAAAAAAAAAAAAAAACTTAAAAATGCTCATAGCTGATAGCTGATAGATATCTGACAACCTCACTTTACCTGGGCAATACATTTCCTTAAAGAGGAATTTATGTAGTAGAATTTCATATGTTCCATAAGAGTAGAAAGCATTCACTGGGCACCAGGTGGTGGTACAGCGGGTTAAGCGCACATAGTGCAAAGCACAGGCACCTACGTAAGGATCCTGATTCGAGCCCCGGCTCCCCACCTGCAGGGGGGTCACTTCACAGGCAGTGAAGCAGGTCTGCAGGTGTCTTTTTCTCCCCCTCTCTGTCTTCCCCTTCTCACTCCATTTCTCTCTGTCCTATCCAACAACAATATTAATAACAAAACTACTAACAACAATAATATAACAGCAACAATAAACAACAAAGGCAACAAAAAGGGGGAAAAAATAGCCCCCAGGAGCAGTGGATTCATGGTGTGGGCACCGAGCTCCAGAGATAACCCTGGAGGCAAAAAAAAGAAAGAGTATTCACTATGAGAGAAATTTTGCTTTCTGGTGTGTGTGTGTGTGTGTGTGTGTGTGTGTGTGTGTGTGTGTGTGTGTGTGTGTGTGTGTGATTGTTTTTTATTGTTGTGTTTTAGGTTTTTTCTTTGTTTTTTCAGGGGCATTGCTCAGCTCTGGTTTATGGTTATGCTGGGGAAATGGAACCTGGGACCATTGATGCTTCAGGCATGAAAGGTTTTTTGCTAACCATTATGCTATTTTCCTAGTTCAGGAAGTATTACCTTATAAAATAATCCCAAAATGGGTTTAGCATGCCATATTTCTGCTAACAGTGTATAAGAAATATAAGATGTATATATTTAGTAATACCGGAAGCAGTAATCATTTAAATTATTGGGAACATAGTGAGAATGCAGTGATATAATGGTCTTGATTTACATATTCCTACAATATTTGAGATGAAAGATCTTTTTTTAATTTTTTAAAATATTTATTTATTCCCTTTTGTTGCCCTTGTTGTTTTATTGTTGTAGTTATTATTGTTCTTGTTATTGACGTCATTGTTGGATAGGAGAGAGAGAAACAGAGAGAGGAGGGGAAGATAGAGAGGGGGAGAGAAAGACAGACACCTGCAGACCTGCTTCACCGCTTGTGAAGTGACTCTCCTGCAGGTGAGGAGCCGGCAGCTCGAACCCGGATCCTTATGCAGGTCCTTGCCCTTTGCACCACCTGCACTTGACCCGCTGTGCTACCGCCCGACTTCCTGAAAGATCTTCTAATACATCTCTTAGCATAGGTACTCCCTCTGCGGTGAGATGCCTTTTTATATCCTTTCTGTGTTTCATTGTTATCTTTTAGTTTGAATTGTTGTTCTTGTAAATATTAATACATAAGTTATATAACTTTCTTGATAAAATTATATTTGATGTGTTTATTACTGGCAACTTTCCCCATTCATAACTGATGTTTCACTTAGGTTTATTTTATAATGAACCAAATTTCTTAATTTTAATATTGTCAAATATTGTCAATAGTTTTGTGCTCAAAATATGTTCACCAATATGTTCTAGTAAGATGTTCACAGTTTTGCTTTTAATATAAAAATTCTTATTCTATCTGCTAATGTTTTTATTTTTGTGGTAAGCCACTTTTCCAATTTCATTTATTAAATTCTTCTATTTTTTCTTACTGGTGGTAAAAGTCACCTTTGATGTACCTAAAATTTTAAGTATGAGTTTAATTGTTCACTCTCTTTTCCATCACCATGTCCAGATTTTTATCTCTATAACAATACATGTCTTTATTACCGTGACTTTTTTAGAGTAACAATAACATATTGTGAACAAACATTCAACACATTACTTACTTCCAAGGTGAAATATAAAAGTACATATAGAATGAAAAAAATAATACCACATGCATTATGTATTAACTATAACCATATATTAATAATAAAATATTTTAAATTATTGCCTATACCATGACACATGTTTCAATATACTTGAAAACATACTTTGTATAACAAAATAAATTCTACAAAAAGAAAATGTATAAAATGTCAAAATATTCAACTTTAATAAGAAATATTTGATGTCTTACAAAACCGGAGACATACCATATTCATTATAAGAAAATGTATTATAGATTCAATGTAAACTCAGAAATGTTAAACTTTTTAATAAGAAATTGTACCTACTTCAGTTTCTTTTTTTAATTTTTTAATATTTATTTATTCTCTTTTGTTGCCCTTGTTTTATTGTTGTAGTTAGTATTGTTGTTATTGATGTCATCGTTGTTGGATAAGACAGAGAGAAATGTGAGAGGAGGGGAACACAGAGAGGGGGAGAGAAATATAAACACCTGCAGACCTGTTTCACCACCTGTGAAGCAACCCCCCTGCAGATGGGGAGCCCGGGATCTAACCGGGATCCTTACTCAGGTCCTTGGACTTCGCGCCACGTGCACTTAACTCGTTACACTACCGCCCAACTCCCAATGTTAAACTTTTTACAGAGAAGTTAGATATCTATTTCTAAATTTAGTCATAAAATCAATGTGCCAACAATAGCCCAAACATTCATAGCCTTCTCAGGATCATTTTTATTCTGTCGCAGAAAGATAATCACTCTGTATGTCAGTCCCTTGATTGTATCAAACTCTGTGGGTTCAAGGATTGTAGCGGTGCCCTAAGGCAAAGAGCCTCAAACACCAGAAACCCCACCAAAAGAGTTTCCAGGTCAAGACTTCACCCATAATATCCAAGGAATTCAGTTTTAGGAGTGACTTTTTAGATTGTAACTCATCAGCTGTGGGTATAAAGAAGGGACTTTTAGGGGCTCAATAATCTCTCTTTTAATATTTACTTATTTATTGTTGTATAGGGAGAAATTGAGTGGGAAGGGGAGATAGAGAGGAAGAGAGACCCCTGCAGCCGTGCTTCACCACTCCTGAAGCTTTCCCCCTGCAGGTGGGGACCAAGGACTTGAACCTGGGTCCTTGTGCATTGTAATATGTATGCTTAACCAGGTGCACCACCACCTGGCTCCTCAATAATCTCTAGGCATTTTTCTTTTTTTAATTTTGTTTATTATCTTTATTTATTTATTGGAGACAGACAGAAATCAAGACCGAAAGGGGGTTAATAGAGAGGGAGAGAGACACAGAGACATCTGCAGACCGGCTTAACCACTTGCAAGCTTTCCCACTGCAGGTGGAGACCCAGGCTTGAATCTTCATCCTTGAGCACTGTAACATGTGTGCTCAACCAGGTGCGCAACCATCCAGTCCTTTTCTCTTTCTTTTTTTTTTTAATTTTATTATTTTTACTTTTTGCATAGAGGCAGTTAGAAACCGATAGGGTAGGGAGAGAGAGAGAGAGAGAGACCGAGAGTCCAAGACCTGCAGCAGTGCTTCACCATTCGCAAAGCTTTCCCCTGGCAGGTGAGGACCTGAAGCTCGAACCTGGGTCCCTGCACAATGTAACATATGCACTCAACCAGGTGCACCACCACTCAACCCCACCATTTTTCTTTTCTTTTGATTTTTTTTAATGATCTTATTTGTTTATTATCTTTATTTATTTATTGGATAGGGACAGCCAGAAATCGAAAGGGAAGGGGTAGGAGATTGGGAGAGAGACAGACAGACACCTGCAGCCCTGATTCACCACTTGTGAACCTTTCCCCATGCAGGTGGGGACTGCAGGCCCCACCATTTTTCTTATCTCTTGCTTTAGTCCTGGAGATATCTAAAATAGAAAGTATGTCACTAGAAGACAAAGTATGCTTTGACTGTCTTGAGATAACTGATGGGTAATAATACCAATAGAATTCTAAGAATACTTTGTTCCCTTTGTGTTGTTACATTTGTTTCTTGCTTCCTTCCTCCACTAAGGATTGAAAGACAATAGACTGGTAAACATAGACTGATGAACATTTAAGAAATTCTGAATGCATTACTTTACCGTGTGCTGCTGGGGATTGAACATGAAACCTCTTGCTTGAGAGTCCAGTGCTTTAATCACTGCTCAATCTCCTGGACCACAATACCCACTCTTTAATAAAAGTACATTTTAGGGGCCAGGTGGTGGCACACCTGGTTGAGTGTACATGTTACAATTGCACAAGGACCCAGGTTCAAGCCCCTGGTCAACACCTGCAGGGAGAAAGCTACATGAGTAGTGAAGCAGAGCCACAGGTGTCTGTCTCTTTGTCTCTCTCCCTCTCTATTTCCCCATTCCCTCTCGAATTCTGGCTATCTCTATCCAGTAAATAAATAAAGATGATAAATTTTTTAAAAAATAGATAAATGAAAGTACATCTTAACTTTTCAACTCATCAAATGTTCCAGTTAGCAGTTCACTACAGTTTTCAGCAGCTATTCATCCTGGAAAAAAATTAATGTGTGTGTGTGTGTGTGTGTGTGTGTGTGTGTGTGTGTGTGTGTGTGTGCATTTATTGAGCATCTGCCATCAGTCAGGGGTCGTACTGAAGAAGAGGTTGACACACAGCACCAAAGGTAATCAGACAGTGGGTAACACAACCTAACTCTGTCCACTGCTTTCCTACTAGCACATTATAGGACAGAGGGTAGATGATTTGGAAAATAAGGGGGAAAATGAGAGTGAGGGGAGAGAGAGGAAGCAAAGTTCTGTTCAATATCTATATTTTCTATTGATTTTTATTGGGACCTTGGGGAAGAGTAATTCCCCAAGACTTCTCCATTGATTCTGAATTGTTTCTTCTCTCCTCCACTGCATTCAGATTTCCCAAGTGTTGTCAAGTATATAACTTTCAAGTCAGTTTAAAAGCAAAATAATTAGACATATAGAAATAAAATATGACCTGTCTTCACATTCTATATTCTCTCTATACTTCCCTTTCTTGTGTCTACATCAGCTACCTATCTATGGCCTTAATCTCTAGCATTTTGTTTCCAATAAGACTGTCATCAAAAATTTATATTATAGTTAATATGGCCTTATATATAAACTGTGGTAGAAAAAAATACAAAACTATAGTTAATAAAGCCTTATATATAAACCATGGTAGAAAAAAATTACAAATCAAAGAGATTTTCCTGTCAGATTTCTAGTGATGTTCACTTTCCTAATAAGACATCTTAGAACAGCAGATTTATCTCAGCCTATTCTAATACAATAGAAAGTTTCATGATATATTTATGTATAAAGCTAATTAAGTTGATACTATCCCAATTAAAAGAATATTAATCTTAAAGTATTTCAATAGTTCATTTAGATAAGAAATATATTCAATTTTGAGATAATAAGAAATGCTACAAATGATTATAAAATATTTTCTAAAATAATATAATACCCATAAACAAAAAATTAAGTGGATTTGAATAATTATACTAATGAGCAAAGAAACTCTCCCCTCTTGAACATGTTTAGGAAATAATTTGTTAGTGAAAGGATCTATGCTAATTAGAAAATTAGAGCACATTAAATATGGAGACTTATCAACATATGTTTCAATTTCTCCTTCCCTAGCTTTGTTGTGTTAATATGATAATAACCAGAAGTGGTCATGTAAAGAGAAGAATCTAATTTTAAAAGTCAAATATGCTATACTAACCTAATACAATCTTTATTTTTAAGAGTCTGACTTATGCTGAAATGTATTTACAAATGAGTTAAAAACAATACGTAAGGGTCTCTCTATTTCTATCTTTCTTTTTCTTCACCTATATCCCATCTCTTTCCATCATTAGAAATCAGAGCAAGTCACTGTGATTTTGTGATTGCTCTTCTGCAAGTGGCAAGGAATAAAGACACTTGACCTACATATTCCTTTAGCCTTTTCCTTCTGTAACCTGAAAGAAAAAAAAATCAGAGTTCACAGTGAGAACAACAATCTTTCTTCCACCACCTTTATGCTTAGGGTTCTGTAATCAGCTATGACAGCATTTGAAGACACTAATAAGACTCTGAGATTCTTGATCCCAAAAAGTGCATGAATGATTTTCCTTCCATTTCTTTATATCAGTGGGTAGCTTCAAATAGAAAACTCAATAACATCAGTGACTCTAAGCTTCCTAAAAATCAATGTCAAAATATAATTTAAAAAAATGATATGGTGGAATTTGTGTGATAACTATTAATATTTATGTTTAGTTTTAACTCTAAGCAAACAAGTCTTCAGCTCTACAGAGATATGACATAGATAATAGATGCATAGATTTATAAGATATAAAGACCATACAATGGAGGTTTTGCTGTTCCTTCCTTATATCTCCATTAAGGAGACAGCCTTAAGGTGTGATTTACACTACTACATTCTGAGAACTCAATTTAATTTCAAGTATTATATCCCTGTGAGCAGCCAGAAATAAGTTATCTACCTGTCTTATTTGTATTCTATATTCAAGGCCCATAACAGACTATTTGCCACATTGAGATAGTACTAAGTTTTGGGTAGAATTGAATAAAACAGAAGAACTCTTATGTGTTATGGAATTACACAGAGTTTGTATCACTCTATCTATGTTTCCCTAAGATACCTAGATAATATATGTATATAGACAGTAGACAGACACACAAATAGACAGACAGATCTATCTGATGAAATATGTGCTGGATTTTTTTTTTCTTTACCACCGGGCTTATTGCTGAAGTTTGGTGTCTATACAACAACTCCATTATTCCTAGCAGTCTTTCACCCCACGCCACCCCTTTCCTTTTGATAGAAAGAGAAACAGAGAGGAGAGATAATGATAGAGAAAAAGAGAGAGAAAGAGAAAGATACAAACTTGCAGCACTACTCTAATCTTTGTAAAGTTTCTACCCTGCAGAAAGTAGGGAACAAGGGCTTGAACCTGTGCCTTTACACATTGTAATGTATGCTCAATGGACATTATACTGATAAATTCAACTGTTATTGCTGCAATAATGTTTCGATCATTTTTGAGTAATCTAATAAGTAACACATCCCAATTTCAAAACCTCAGTATTAAGTATATATATTGTCTTTCTGCAAATCAGTATTTAATTGCACTTAGATATTATATCATGTTATATCACTGAATTATTAAAGGGGCTGAGAGACTATTTATCTTTTTTAAGATTAAAAATAATTAGTTTTCATAAAAAATAGGCCAAAGCACTGCTCAGCTCTAAAGTATGGTAGTGCCAGGGATTAAATCTGAAGGAATCATGTTAAATGAGATCAGACAGAAAGAGAAGGAAGAATATGGGATGATCTCACTCCTATACAGAAGTTGATAAATAACAGAAGGAAAACAAAAAGCAGAACTTTGGCTGGATTTGGTGTATTGAACCAAAGTAAAAGACTCTGGATTAGGAGGGGAGTTGAGGTCCTGGGACATGATGGCAGAGAAGGATCTAGTGGAGGTTGAATTGGAAAACTGAGAAATATTGTGCATATACAAACCATTGTCTTTTACTGTTGATAAAATATTAACTTCCCAATAAAGAAAATTTAATAACTAAGATAAACAAAAGAGAAAGGGAAGAAGGACAGAATGAAGGGAGGTAGGAAGGAAGGTCATAGCACCAAAGCTTCTCAAGTGCGGTGGGGACCAAGCTCAAACCTTTGTTATACACATTTTTTGCTCAGTCTCAAGGGCTATTTTGTCCAGTCTCAGTGGCTTCTTAAAATGGTCTTGTTGTGAACAAGGTGGTAGAATCCTAACTCAATAGATCATTATTTTTTAAAATTTATTTTTATTTAAGAAAGGATACATTAACAAAAACGTAGGACAAATTAAGATAAATTTATTTAAGAAAGGATAAATTAACAAAACCGTACAATTCCCATCACCCAATCTCCATATCCCATCCCCTCCCCTGATAGCTTTCCCATTCTCTATCCCTCTGGGAGCATGGACCCAGGGTCGTTGTGGGTTGCTGAAGGTGGAAGGTCTGGCTTCTGTAATTGCTTCCCCGCTGAACATGGGCGTTGACTAGTCGGTCCATACTCCCAGTCTGCCTCTCTCTTTCCCTAATAGGGTCAGTCTCTGGGGAAGTGGAGCTCCAGGACACATTGGTGGGGTCTTCAGTCCAGGGAAGCCTGGCCGGCATCCTGATGACATCTGGAACCTGGTGGCTAAAAAGAGAGTTAACATACAAAGCCAAACAAATTGTTGAGCAATCATGGACCCAAAGCTTGGAATAGTGGATAGGAGGTTATAGGGGGGTACTCACTGCAAACTCTAGCGTACTACTGATTTCAGGTATATATTTTGCACTAGTTTATGTATACGTGTGAACATATGCACTATCTCACAGAACCTGGTGTATATCTAGGTTTTGGGACTTTGTTAGAAAGTGAACCACCTGGGATGAAATTAGAGACTACTATGAAAGGAAAGATCTCACCTGAGTAATGAAGCTGAAGGGTTGTCATTCCACACCTGAAGTCTCTGGACACAGTCTGAGTTGAAGCATGTTGAGGTGGCAATCGTTGCGTTGATTAGGTTGCGATCGGCAGATGCCATATTATGTGATATGGATTGGGAGAGGCATGCAGGAAAGTGGGCCCTATCCTAAGGTTCCAGGACTGGGGGAAATATAGGCTCTTTAGAGGAGATGTGAGGTTCCTCCTGTCTTAGGGTTCAAAAAGACAATGGATAATTAATGTTATCATCACATTATTTGGTAATTGGGTTAACTTTGAAAAGTCCTTTTGTTAGGGTTTGGTATATAGTACCTAGTATCTTGTAAGTAGCTGTGCCATTGGTTGTTTCTGATCTACTTGGTCTAGGCTTTTGAGAGAGTCCACATATCAAATACACAGCCTATATATTAAAAAGACTCAGTCTCTGTTTTAACAACTTTGAGACATACAATTAATTTTCCCCCTCTCATATTAATTAACTAGTGATTTATATGACTACATAAACACCATTCCCACCACCAAAAGACTATGTCCCATCGCACTCACCCACCACTACCACACACCAGCCAAAGAAGCCACATGTCTACCCCTCACCACAGGGTTTTTACTTTGGTGCCCTACTTTCAATTTAGCCAGATCCTGCTTTTAGTTTCCCTTTCAGATCTTCTTAATCAACTTCTGTTGATGAATGGGATCATCCCATACTCATCTTTATCTTTCTGACTTAGCTCACTTAACATAATTCCTACTAGCTCTGTCCAAGATGGGTCAGAGAAGGTGGGTTCATTGTTCTTGATAGCTGTATAGTATTCCATTGTGTATATATACCACAGCTTTCTCAGCCACTCATCTGTTGTTGGGCACCTGGGTTGCTTCCAGGTTTTAGCTATTATGAATTGTGCTGCTATGAACATAGGAGTACACACATCTTGTTGGTTGGGTATTATGGAATCCTTGGGGTATAACCCCAGGAGAGGAATTACTGGATCATGTCAAGCCTTGTGAGAGTTCTCCAGACTGCTCTTCACAGAGGCTGAACCAATTTGCATTCCCACCAGCAATGCAAAAGGGTTCCTATGTCCCCACAGCCTCTCTAGCATTTGTTGCTGCTGTCCTTTTTGATGTATGCCATTCTCACAGGACTGAGGTGGTATCTCAATGTTGTCTTAATTTGCATTTCTCTGACAATCAGTGACCTAGAGCAGTTTTTCATATGTTTGTTAGCCTTTTGGATCTCCTCTAAGGTGAATGTTTTGTTCATATCCTCTGCCCATTTGTGGATGGGGTCATTTGCCTTTTTAGTGCTAAGTTTGCTGAGCTCTTTATATATTTTGGTGATTAGTTTCTTGTCTGATGTCTGGCATGTGAAGATCTTCTCCCATTCTGTGAGGGGTCTCTTTGTTTGTTTAATAGTTACTTTGGATGTGCAGAAGCTTTTCAATTTGATGTAGTCCCATTGGTTTGTTTCTGCTTTAGTCTTTCTTGCAACTGGGTTTATTTCATCAAATATGTCCTTGAGGTGTAGGTGGGAAAGTGTTTTACCCATGTTTTCCTCTAGGTGTTTGATTGTTTCTGGTCTAACATCCAGCTCTTTGATCCATTTGGCGTTGATTTTTGTTTCTGGTGAGATAAAGTGGTTCAATTTCATTCTTCTGCATGTTACAACCCAGTTTTCCCAGCACCATTTATTGAAGAGAGCCTCCTTCTTCCATTTAATGCTTTGGATCCCTTTATCAAAGATTAGATGTCCATAGATGTGGGGATTTATTTCTGGGCTTTCAATTCTGTTCCCTGGTCTCTTTGCCTATTTTTGTTCCAGTACCATGCTGTTTTGATGATGATGGCTTTATAATATAGTTTAAGGTCTGGGAGTGTGATGCCTCCATTTCTGTTTCTTTTTCTTAAGATGGTTTTGGCAAATCTAAGTGTTTTCATGTTCCAGATAAATGATTGTAGTGTTTGTTCTATTCTCTTAAAGAAGCTTGGTGGAACTTTGATGGGTATTGCATTAAATTTGTATATGGCTCTGGGGAGAATATTCATTTTGATGATATTTATTCTTCCAATCAATGTGCATGAGATATCTTTCCATATCAGTTTCTATTTCCTTGAGTAGCAACTCATAGTTTTCAGCATATAAGTCTTTCACTTCTTTGGTCAACTTTATTCCTAGGTATTTGATTGATTTTGCTGAAACAGTGAATGGTAGTGATTTCTGGATGTCTTCTTCTTCAGATTTAGTGTTTGCATAAATAAATGCCACTGATTTTTGTACATTGATTTTGTAGCCTGACACCTTGCTATATTGCCTAATAACTTCCAGTAGTTTTCTGCCAGATTCTTTAGGTTTTTCTATGTATACTATCATATCATCTGCAAATAGTAAGAGCTTGACTTCTTCCCTTCCAATCTGTATTCCTTTGATTCCTTTCTCTTGCCTGATTGCTATGGCAAGAACTTCCAATACTATGTTAAAGATTAACGGTGACAGTGGACAGCCCTGTCAAGTCCCCGATCTGAGGGGGAATGCTTTCAGCTTCTGTCTATTGAGTATGATGTTGGCTATAGGTTTGCTATATAGAGATTCCACTATCTTGAGGAATTTCCCATCTATTCCCATTTTTTGTAGAGTTTTGAGCATGAATGGGTGTTGGATTTTGTCAAAGCCTTTCTCTGCATCTATTGAGATAATCATGTGGTTTTTGGCTTTGCTTTTATTGTTGTGGTGAATGACATTGATTGACTTACAGATGTTGAACCAGCCTTGCATTCCTGGGATGAATCCCACTTGGTCATGATGAACAAACTTTTTTATGTGCTGTTGTATCCATTTGGCCAGGATCTTGTTTCATATTTTGGCATCTATGTTCATCAGAGATATTGGTCTGTTGTTTTCCTTTTTTGTTCTGTCCCTATCAGCTTTTGGTATCATGGTGATGTTGGCTTCATAGAAGGTGGAAGGGAGTATTCCTGTTTCTTCAATCTCATGGAAAAGCTTAAGAAGATGGGTACTAACTGTTTCCTGAAAGTTTTGTAGAATTCATTTGTGAAGCCATCTGGGCCAGGACTTTTGTTGTTAGGGAGATTCTTAATAACGGTTTCAATTTCTTTGTCTGTGATGGTTCATTTAGGTTTTGTAGTTCTTCTTGGTTCAGTTTTGGAAGGGCATATTTTTCTAGGAATTGTTCCACTTCTTCCAGATTCTTGAGCTTGGTGGCATATAGTTCTTCATCGAAGTTTTGCATGATTTTCTGGATTTCTGTGGTGTCGTTTGTGATATCTCCTCTATCGTTTACAATTCTATTAATTTGAGTCTTTCTTTTTTCTTTGGTGAGTCTGGCTAGGGGTTTGTCAATTTTGTTTAATCTTTCAAAGAACCAACATTAGGCTTCATTGATCTTTTGTATAGTTCTCTTATTTTCAATGTTGTTTATTTCTGCTCTAATTTTAGTGATTTCTGTCCTTCTGGTTGCTTTAGGGTTCCTTTGTTCCTCTTCCTCTAAGTCCTTGAGGTGTGCAGTAAGGTCATTCATTTGAGCTTCTTCTTGGTGTTTAATATGTGATTGTATGTCTATAAGTTTCCCTCTCAATACTGCTTTAGCTGTGTCCCAAATACTTTGATAGACTGTGTCTTCATTTTCATTTGTTTCCAGGAAGATTTGAATTTCCTGTTTGAGTGACTCTTGACCCAGTGGTTCTTAAGGAATATGTTGTTTAGTTTCCAAATTCTGTGACTTTTAATAATTTTCTATTTGTTGTTAAATCTTAGTTTTACTCTACTGTGGTCTGAGAAGATACTTGGGATGATTTCAATGCTATTGAATTTATTGATGCTGTCTTTGTGGCCTAACATGTGGTCTATTCTTGAGTATGTTTTATGTGGATATGAAAAGAAGGTATATTCTAGTTTTTTGGAGTGAAGGACTCTGAAAATATCCAAGAGGTCTAGTTTGTCAATCTCTTCATTCAATTCTCTTGTATCTTTGTTGATTCTCTGCTTTGTTGATCTGTCTAAGTGTAAGAGTGAGGTATTGAAGTCTCCCTCTATTATTGTATTACTATTGATGTATTTTTGAAATTCTTTCAGTAGGTGCTTGATGTTTTTAGATGGTCCCTCATTGGGTGCATAGATGTTAATAATTGTTAAGTCTTCTTGGCTGATTGATCCTCTAATCATTATGTAATGTCCTTGCCTATCTTTGATTACTTTAATTTAAAATCTATTGTATCTGAGATGAGAATGGCTGTTCCTGCCTTTTTTTGTGGTCCGTTAGCCTGTATGATAGTTTTCCATCCTTTCACTTTAAGTCTGTGTTTATCTTGTTGTGTCAGATGGGATTCTTGCAAGAAGCATATGGTTGGGTTATATTTTCTGATCCATCCCCCCACTCTGTGCCTTTTGTTGGATGAGTTTAAGACATTGACATTTATTGATATCATGGATTGAATGTATTGTAGTGCCATTGTTCAACAAATTTTTGTTTGCTCTGATATATGTCAAGTATTATAGTGATGTTCTTGTTTATAAGAGGTCTTTTAGAACCTCTTTCAGGGCCAGTTTGGTGATGGTTGCCTCTTTTAACTGTTGTTTGTCTAAGAAGGTTTTGATCCCTCCATCTAGTTTGACTGAAAATCTAGCAGGATATATTATCCTTGGTTGAATCCTTTTTTTAATCACAGCTCCATGGATATCTTGCCATTCTCCTCTGGCTTTTAGAGTTTGAGTGGAGAAGTCTGCTGATAGTCTTATGGGTTTTCCCCTGTATGTGTATTTTTGTTTCTCTCTTGCAGCCTTTAGGATCCTTTCTTTATCCTTACTTCTTCTCATTGTGACTATGATGTGTCTTGGTGTCTTCAGGTCTGGGTTTATTCTGTTTGGAACTCTCTGGGTCTCTTGAATCTTGATGTCCTTTCTGTTATTCAGGTCTGGGACGTTTTCTTCTACTATTTCCTCTAGAATGTTTGCTTTCTCTTCTTCTGGCAGGCCAATTATACGATTGTTACTTCTTTTGAGATCATCCCATATGTCTCTGTTGTTGTTTTCAGTGTCTCTCAATCTCTTTTTGAACTCTTTCTCCTCTTTCTTGGTTTTCTCTAACTCATCCTCTGTCTGACTAATTCTGTTTTCTGCTTCTATTAGTCTGCTTTCCCTTCCCTCAGCTTCTTTCCTCAGTTCAGCTATTTCAGCTTTCAGTTCTCTAATTGCCTCAAGATAATGAGTATTTTCCTTGGGGGTCTCAACTGTTGTTTCCCTAATACTGCCATTCCTTTCCTCCAATGCTGTTTTCATTTCTGTGATTGATAAGTTTATTATTGCTTGCATACTTTTTTTTATCTATGGTTATTTCTGGCTGATTTGTAGTTTCTTCTGGGCTCTTGTCTTCATTCATTGGAGTAGCAGTTTTATTTGTTTTTGATTTACCCATTTTTTTTAATTTATGTGTTTCTTATTTTTATGTTCTGTTGTTCCTCAGTTGTATTGTTTTGAATACAAGCAACACTGTACTGAATACCTTTATGACAATTGCACTTACCAACCTCAGGAATTACAATAGCAACTGATGCAAGGATTGAAGCAGTTCAATCACTACCAGTTAGCCAAACAATGTCTCCAGTCCGTGAAAAAATAGCAACCAAGTCCAAGTGAAGAAGAAAGAGAAAGGAAAGAAGGGATAGCAATAATAGACAATTATGCAAATCTGCTATCCACTGTATATTCTAGGGGTAGCAAGAGGAGAAAGGGAGGTAGAGCAGAGATACACACATAGAGAGTCCACTCTGAGTCAGATTTTTTCCCCAAAATAATTCACAAATGAATATCAGTTAATTCAGAAAGACAAAGAAGAAGGAAGGAAGAAATGGAAGACAAGATAAAAAAAGAGAAACAAGAGAGGGAAAAGAAAAAAGATAAAAAGAGCTGTAATAAAAGAGCAGTGAAAGGAAAGTTTTTTAATTGATTAATTAATTTTTTATTTTATTTTATTTTATTAGTTAGCTAGGAGGAGGATGGAGTGGAGAGTCTGTAGAGGAGGTAGGAGTAGTTAGACAAGTTCCTCTCACAATGGGTGAAATACCCAGTCCCCTAGCAATGAAAGACACCCTAAGAGTTAATTCTGGTCAACCTAAATGAGGAGAGGGAATAAGATACACCTTTGTATAATATTAATAATAAAATAGAACAGGGTAAATAACCTGTCCCAGACTCCTCAAGCCTCTTGAGCAGAGGCAGCTGATTGTTAAGAAAGAAAAAAAAAAAAAAAAACACCTCAGGACTAGGCAAGAATAGCAGGAATAGACAGTTATGCAAACCTACTATCCACTGTATATTCTAGGGGTAGCTAAAGGAGAAAGGGAAGTAGAGCAGAGATACAAGCAGAGAGAGTCCACTCTGAGTCAGATTTCTTCCCCAAAATAATTCCCAAACGTGTATCATTGAATTCAAAAAGCTGAAGGACGAAGCAAGAAAGGATGACAAGAATGAGAAAAAGAAGAAAAATAGAAAGAGAGAAAAAAGAAAAAGATAAGAAAAATAACAGTAATAAAAGAGCAGTGAAAGGAAAGAGTTATTTATTTATTTACTTATTATTTAATTAGCTATGCAGTGGGGGGAGGGAGAGAATGGGTAGGGGCAGTAGGAAAAGTGAAACAAGTTATTTTAGCAGTGAATAAGACAGCCAGTCCCCTAGCAATGGAAAATACACTAAGAGTTAATTCTGGTCAACCTGAAGAAGAGGGGGAAAGGGGTATGCGTTTATCTTGTATTGATAATAGAAAAGAGTAAAAAATCTGTCCTGTCTTCAGCTTGGATGGCTCCAGATTGCCTCTGGTCCCCTGAGCAGAGGCAGTTGATTGGCTACTTAGAAAGAAAAAAGGCCAAAGGTTTCAGAAGGGAATAGAATTAGAATGAATGACACCCCCTGGTGGGACAGGAATCTTGGTAAAGAAAGAAGCTCATCAGGGGAGCCTGCTAGGAGCAGATCTCTGGTCCCCAGGGACTGGTTATGGGGGGGGATAAGGGAGGGGGTACGCTTCAGGAGTAATAATTTGAAAGAAAAAAAATTTTTTCCCTTTCTTTTTACTCTATTTTCTAACCCAAATTGAGTTTTAGTCACCTCCTTGGTGTCACCGCTAGGACCCCTTATTGATTGGCCTACTAAAGGCAAAAAATCCTACCGTTTCCAGTAGATGTGGTCAGAGCTCAAGCCACTAGCAGCTTTTCATTCTGCTATCTTCCAGAATCCCCAGATCATTATTTTTTATGGTACCCTAAATGCCAGATCATAAAAGAACATCTTCATAGCTAACATGATAAATCTAGTGAAATTTAATTATAAAAGTAATTCAAGGAATCTTTCATTTAATGTAATTCCCTGATTCCTAGAGATCTAGAAAAGACCTTTCTTTCTTTTTAATCAGAGCACTACTCAGGTCTGGCGTATGGTGGTGAGGGGATTGAACCTGAGACTTTGGAACCTCAGGTATGAGAGTCTCTTTGCATAACCATTATCTATTATCTGTTATCTATCCTAACCCCACAGAGACCTTTCCTTACCTTTTTTACTCCAGCCCTTCTAAAAGTTTTATTTTCACCAAGTTATATATTAAAACTTTATCACTTGGTTAAAAAATTTATATAAGTAATGCCTGGTTTTCAGCTTAAGTGGAGACATTGGCATTCCTAAATTAACATATAGGAAGAGAATGAATTGATCACTTTGGACAAAGCCAAAGACATCATTGAACTCATTTTCCAAATTTTATGGATAATCTCTAAATAAGTTAGTTTATTTAACTAAACTGGCAAAGGATTAGTGGCAGAAATTTTACTAAATTTCATGGCATGAGTTTTCAGCTCAATTTTATAAACTCAGTTTAGATAACTCTGGACAAACTATAATCTCTTTTTTGAGCCAATGTTATCTGAGAAATAACACCATATTTGCATAATACCACTGAACTTCTTTTCATGAGCGAGATGTGAGCCATCTGACTTAATTTCTAGACTGAAAAGTTTAATTCTCTGATATCAAGTCATACTACTAGTACTCTAAGTCAGTATCTTACTTCTGTTGGCTATTTCACTGTTCTCTTTTTAAAATTATTTTCCATTGTCCCTCCCTTTAAAAGTTACTTCTAGATGGCTGGGGAGGCAGCACAATAGTTATGCAAAAGACTTTTGTGCCTGAGGCCCTGAGCTCCCAGGTTCAGTCCCCAGCACCACCATGCCCAATTCCCTCCCCTCAGCTGAGTAGTGCTCTGGCCTTTCTCTCTGTGTCTTCCTCTATCTATCATTAAAATAAAATTTAAAAAACCTAAATCATTTTACTTCTAGAAAGAGAAGTTAGGACTAAGGAAAGATAAGTCAAATTTAAGATAAGGACTGCTAATTTATTTATTTAATTTATTTAGACAAAGAAAACTTTATTTAATGTAGTAGGTATGGGAGAGCTTGAGATGCCCAGCTAGAATAACTACAGGAATTATGGAGTCCCCCTGGGACAGGCTGGTGGACTTTATACCAGGTCTTGGCTCAAATCTATTTCTGGTGTGGGAAGGTTTCGGGGTCTTCACAGGATTTATGATCTATTCAGAGATACTTCTGGTCAGATGTGTCAGTGCAGGCCGGACTAAGATAAATTCCTCCTGTGTGGGAGAGGGGTCTGCTACTTCCCAACACGTCCCCTTCAGTCTGTTTCAACGAGAGAAGTTATTTTCCTGGGGGCAGGGGGCAGGCCTCAGCATATTTTCTTCAGTGTAGTTTTGGTGTAGAACAACATCTGTGGTTTTGTTGGTCTTCTATGGTGATCTTGAGATTGGCTGAGTTTAGCGTGTGGGTAACTTGGAGGCCTGCTCCTTATTGCATTTGGGGACACCACTGAAGGACTGCTAATTCTTTCAAATGGACGTGATAACAGAAAAAGAAAAAAGATTGCCATCTGATTTTTTTTTTTTTTTTTTTTTTTTACCAGAGTACTGTTCAGCTCTGGTTTATGGTGATGCTGGGGAATTGAACCTGGAACTTTGGAGCTTCAGGCCTGAGAGTCTCTTTACATAACCATTATGTTATCTATCTCCCCTAACATCTAAAATTTTTCCTAACTTTTTATGATGGAGCATGGCTGACATCAAATCAAGAGTATAGGGACAGACTTATGTAAGCTCACCAGGGATTGTGGATATAGGAAGTTATTTAAATAAATGTATGGTGGAATTAACCCAATTTTCCAGCTTGCCATTCACCTGGAGTTCTGAGCCTTCTACCTAGAATAATGCTGCCATTTTCCCAGGCCCCTCATGTGTTGAAGCTGAACATTGGTAAGCAATGTTTAAGGACTGTTACTCATTCCGTAACTAGCCTACTTTTCCCTTTTTGCTTATTTTGCTTCTATGGTTCTTATGTAACTAAGAAGAGAAAGAAATTGCTGCTGGGAGCAGTGGATCTGTTGTACAAACACCAAGTCTCAGCAATAATCCTGGTGGCATTTTTTTTTAAAAAAAGAGGGAGTCAGGCGGTAGAGCAACGGGTTAAGTGCAGATGGCGCAAAGTGCAAGTACCTGATAAGGATCCTGGTACCTCCCCCCCATCCTATGATTTTGTTAATGTCTCCTTTCTTAAATAAATAAAAAGAAAGAAAGAAAAGCAAAAAAAAAGGATCCCGGTTCAAGCCCTGGATCACCACCTGCAGAGGAGTCGCTTCACAAGTGTTGAAGCAGGTCTGCAAATGTCTGTCTTTCTCTCCCTCTCTGTCTTTCCCTCCTCTCTCCATTTCTCTCTGTGTCCTATCCAACAATGACAACATCAGTAACTACAACAATAAAACAACAAGGGCAACAAAAGGGAATGAATAAAGATTTAAAAAAAGAGTAGTACATTCTAATTATTGAGAGGATTAGGTCATATAAGACACTAAATATGAATACACTAGGTGTATTCTCCTATTTAAGACACTTTAATTTCTCCTATTTAAGACACTTTAATTTCTTTTTAAGCTTTCTGTTAGTCTTTAATTTATATGCACACAAAAGCAGTCATAAGCAAAATATTACTCTGAAAATAAGGAATTTATATCTGAGGCAACATGCAGAATGTGTTTCTTCAAATAAAATAAAGTAAAATATCTTGAATTAAATTTATGGTAACAGTGGAAAATTCATTAATTATGAATTTAATGTCATCATAGTATCAATATGAGGTACTCTGAAATTGAAGTATTTAACTTGAAACTTGTTATTGAAAGACATGGTGATGTCAGCACTGCATAAACTTTATAACAATACTTTCTTGATATAAGACAGACCAAATCAGAGGTTTATTACATAGCATTTTCAGGAACAGTTTAGTGAAAAGAGAGTATCAATTAAATGTCCTCGGGATGCAGACTCTATTGTTTCAAGCCGAGTGTTGGTCATATTGCCTCTGTCTATATGGATGCTGTTACATTAGAGGCAACTTGATAATCAGAAATTGAAATCAAAGGGGATGTGTTTTTAAGATTCCAATTACCTTCTATACTCCAAAAATGCAATAAACCTGCTCAAGAAATCTAAGAGCAATTTCCTTCTGAGTTCTACACATTATTTTGTAAAGCATGTAATGTGAAAACAGGGTAAAAATTTGCTTACAATATTATTTTATTGAAAGAGCATAAGTAAAGTTTTAGATGCTCTACAAATGCCTATCTTTCACTCTCATATCATTATGAGATTATCATATATGTTTAAGTATGAGGATTTTCTTTGTACAGGCTTAGATGAATTATAATGAGTTTTATTGATGTGACTCCAGAATAAGATTTTTATTTAACTTTTATTTAAAACAGTCAAGTCGCATATGTTAGAGAAAAATTATCTGTAATTGGATGTAATCTACAGGCCACTAAACTTTGTAGAGATATAAGGATTAAATTCCTAGAAGTATATCTAGATAATATGAAAATATTTTATAGATTTGCTTTGCTTTAGCCTAGAGAAAATTCAGTGCTCTATCTTGAAAGAAATGATGCAGTAAAACCTCATAATTTAGAGTGTTTTCTTCCTGAGAGATTTGATGATATGTCTCAAATATGACTTTTTTTTACTTAAAAGCCATTGTGTTTTTAGTATTAAATACTTTATTCCCATGTTACACATGAAAAAAAAAAGCATAATGTCAATAAACTTCCCTAAGGGTACAAAGAAAATTTATGGATAAATTTAAACCAAATTCAGATGAAATCAGTCATTCTGGATTCCTTTTTACATTATAAAAATACTTGACTATAAATTTCAGGATTCAACTTTTAAAAATATTTAGCAGAATGCCCATGTTCAGTGGAGAAACAGTTACAGAAGTCAGAACTCCCACCTTCTGCACCCCAAAAAGAATTTTGGTCCATATTCCCAGAAGGGTAAACAACAGGGAGTTTCCAATGGAAGGGATGAGACACAGAACTCTGGTGATGGAAATTGTATGGAATTACACCCCTATTATCTTACAACCTGGTAAACCAATATTAAATTACTGATAAAAATAAAAATAATTAGCAGTATTTATTCCCAATTACCTTCTTTTATTATGGGAAAGAAGCATAGTGTTATAAAAATCCAGAACACTATTATATACATGTTTTAATTTTGCAATACATTTTAAGCTATATTACAGGACATTTAGTGTAGAGATGAGTATAGAAGTGAAGAAGAAAAGCAATCAACTAAAAATAACTGTTAATGTTTTGTTTTCATTGAAGACGTATCAATATTTCACAATTACTGGAATAACATTTTGAAATATATGGAAATCATTATGAATAATTTGTCATTGAATTAGTTTATTTTTATTAATGTACCAAGCAATCATATCTATGGAGACATAGAAAATAAAGTTTTAGTAATTTAATATTTAAAGCTTTAGGTGTAGCATAGAGTATGTTGTCCATCCTCCCTTTGGAGGAGGGAACATTCTTGACCATTGTTGATCCAAGTTGAGGGCAAGGTCTTATGGGGGGCCCACAGAGGGGTCTGTTTTGTTGTTCCTGATATAGATGACCAGTAACAATGGAGAGAAGGATTTATTTGAGGTCTAGGCCCATCATGTCTGTTTGGGAATCTCAGGACTCCCTGAATAGGGCCCCAGCTGATGGGGTGGCCTGATAGTGACTTCTTCTTCTAGCGTTTGCCCTTCTTCCGTAGCCAGTCAACAGCGTCAGGAGCTGCTTGTTGCTGGCTTTGAAAGTGACTGGGATCCATGTGGATTCAGTTGGCTAGGCAGGATCGTCAATTTCCCCAATGAATGGGTACTCACGGGATGCTCCACGAGAAGGTCGATCCAAGAGTCATCATTAAAGTATGCCAGTCTCTTGCCCTTATTCACCTTTTGCAGTCCTTGCTTTGCTAAGGTTAGCTTTGGAGTGAGTGAGAGAACTATAATAGGAAGTAGGTGAGGAAGGTATCTAAGTCTAATTAGATAGTATTTCATCAAGAACTTCATATTGACTTACTGTGGACTATTGTGTACTTTTGCTTTCAGGTATATATTTTGCCCTAGTTTATGGATACATGTGAACATGTGCTCTATCTCACGGGACCTGGTCTATATCTAGGTTTTGGGACTTTGTTAGGAAGTGAACCACTTGGAATGGAATTAGAGAATACTATGAAAGGAAAGGTCTCACCCAAGTAATGAAGGAGGAAGATGGGTTGATATTGGGGCAGCTTAGAATGTTCCTGCTCATGACCACAGAATGTGAGCTCAGAGATAGAGGGATGCAGAGGTCATATAGGCTCCTAAGCTAAATATGGGCCCCAGATCACATCAAATCGATGGGGTTTACAGTCAACAACATTTATACACTTTTCTCATATTAGGGAGCTACTCTCTTCCCTGATACAGCTTGTTGGTCCTTTTTCCAACCATAAATCATCTCCCTAGACAATAACTTGGATCCACCTGCATATCAGATTTCAGGCTCAGGGAAAAAAAAAAAAAAAAAGAACTAGTATTGTCACAGGCCCTTTGAAATATAACTAAAATATGCCTACTAGCTATCTACAAAATGGAGGACCCCCCCCCCAACTCTTCATCTGCACTATTCCAGCCTTTAGGTCCATGATTGCTCAACAATTTGAGCAATTTGTTTGGCTTTGTATGTTAACTTTCTTTTCAGCCAACAGGTTCCAGATGCTAGCATGATGCCGACCAGACTTCCCTGGACAGACGACCCCACCAACGTGTCCTGGAGCTATGCTTCCCCAGAACCCCACCTACTAGGGAAAGAGTGAGGCAGGCTGGGAGTATGGATCTACCAGTGAACGCCCATGTTCAGCGTGGAAGCAATTACAGAAGCCAGACCTTCAACTTTCTGCATCCCACAATGACCTTGAGTCCATACTCCCAGAGGGAATAAAGAATAGGGAAGCTATCAGGGGAGGGGATGTGATACAGAGATCTGGTGGTGGAAATTGTGTGGACTTGTACCCCTCTTATCCTATGGTTTTGTCAATGTTTCCTTTTTAAATAAATAAAAAAACATAAAAAATTAAAGCTTTTTTTTACATGTTAAATTTTGTGTACATATATGACATATTCAATTTGAATTCTATGTAAGTAAGTTTTTATGAGTTTGGTAAAATTCCACTTACAATAATATTGCTGATTCTTAATTCTAGAAATAAGATAAGTACAGGAAAATAACACAATGCTCCCTGATTTACATTAGGTCTTCAATTTTTATTCTTGGAAAAGACAAGTTTCTGTAATCCAAGAAACAAAAGATCACATAATTGTATTGATTGTTTTCAACAATCACACACAAAGAAATTCAAGATTAAAGATTGCTAATAAATTTCTACTAGACTTGGTATTTTAAAGGCATTTTCCTCTACTTGGAATAATGTAGAAAATGCCTTCATATACAGTTTCATTCATTAAGACCTTGTAAATCTGTTATATTCTCAATGCAAACCATTTCTGAGACACAGCAGAAATTACTTATTGATAGCAAGTAGTTAACAAGTTTTCAATACACCAATTTTATCCTCCTAGGACAATTATGAAACCCAAATGAGATGTCACTGTATTTCAGCAGAATGCCTGTTATAGACAGGAAAATTGAGAAATACAAATTTAAGTGAACATGCCAAAAAAAATTAGGGACAATTCTTTAATTTCTTTCCTGCATTCCTGTACAACTTTCAGAGACAGAAGATGGACTATATTTTTAAGTATTTATTTGAATTACCCTGTGTATAACAAAGTATTGTGGATTTGTTCTTCTTATCAGTTTTTCTTTCTCTCCCTCCTTTCTCACCCACACATAGGCATGTGTATTTCTTAGAAGGTGTTTTGGGGGTTCTGGGGACATTGCATAGTCCAGAGCACAACAAACTTATAAACCTAAGTCCCCAAAGCTCCTAGGATCAAACCCTGGCCCCACCATGAGACAGAGCTAAATAGTACTCTAGTCTCTTTATTATTCTTCTCTTTTTAATTAAAAATAAACAAATCTTTCCAAGGCAAAGGTAGATAGTAGAGTGGTTATGCAAAGACACTCTCCTGTCTGAGGCTGCAAGTCCCAGGTTCAATCCCTCCACACCACTATCCGCAAGAGCTGAGTAGTGCTCTGGTAAGAAAAAAAAAAACTTTTAAAAAAAGTTAGGGTTAGGATTAAAATACTTAATACTGATAAAATACTTAAATATTTCTATGTGCGTATACATCATATATATATACACACCTGATTATATGTGTGCATATATGTCAGAAGTAATTATATGTTTATTAACTATATGTTCACTTTAGATACTGCACAACAAAACCTATAAATTAAATTATGCTACTAAAATTATGGATAGTGAATCCTAAAGATTAAAACCATAAGTTTCAAACATACATACTTTAAATTACCTTCAAAATTAGCTTATTAAATTCACAAGAAATACACATATTCTTCCTTTCCATCAGAATGAATGTTTCTTCCTGAGTAAAATTTGGCCTTCTTTATGGTTTTGATTGAGTTAAGAGAAAGTTTTCTTGTCTAAACCTAATTTCTGCACCTTCAACCTATTTTTTAAATTTCATTTATTGCTTTTCTAAATGAACAATTCTCTAAATCAACCCATAAACTGTACAACATACATTCTTAGTTCTTAGTGTCTTAAAATAGAAGGGAATACTTGGGGTACAGTCAAACAGGGCAGCATGGTCACCCCTTCACTATATTTTTCAATAATGAGATATTTTTAACCAAACAAACAGCATGGGATGATGGGTTCTTTGAAGCAGAAAACAACAGATGTAAGGGCATATGCTCTTTGCCCAATACACCCTGAATTTCTAGACTTAACTATGTCAGCAATTACTCTCAAAGAAGGCTTGAAAAACCTGACTCAATAACTTTTCTATAACCTAGAAAACACCGTAACAACTCTGTCAGCTGACATGGCATTTTATATGTGTACCTATAAATATTAAAAATTGACAATACTCAGCAATTGGTAAACTTTCAACATGATATGACTTCAGAGAGTGCATTGTCAATGATTATTGGAAGCTCCCTTCTTATTTTTTATTGAAAATTTCCTTTGTCCACAGTTTCAGTCAAAAGCCTTTTCAATGAAGCAGAACCACGAGTGGCACAGTATAAGGAATTTATTTTAGGAGTTAGGCAACACACAACCCAGAAGATCCGTTTTCATTATGTATGATGATGGGCTTGAAGTATCTGTAGGGAATGGGAGACATCAATCAAGAAAAAATAAAATACAGGCTAGAGGCAGCAGAAAGCAATACACTGGTACCTACATAGACTAACTGAAACTTTCCTCAATTGCAAGGATATGAGCGACCTATAGAGAAAACTGGAAACCTCATCATGGAAATACACAGGTACCTGGCTTATGAAAGTACCTTTGCAAGATTGGGAACTGTCATATAAGCAAAAATATTAGTAACACAATGACAGTTTTCACAAGTTACAAAAATACCTGTGATGTCCACATTAAACTTATAACATATAGTGATTCATGCTGCACTTTTTTTTTTCCTACAGGATTATTAATGGGCACTGGGAAGCCACAGTTCCAGGTGGCCTTTTTTTTTTTTAATCCCATTTTTTTCAATAGGACAGAGAGAAATGAGAGAGGAGGGGGAGATAGAAAGGGAAAGAGAAAGGTAGACACCTGCAGACCTGCTTCACAGCTTGTGAGGCATCACTGATGCAGGTGAGGAGCAGAAGCTCTGACCTAAGTCCTTGCTCAGGTCCTTGTGCATAGCACTATATGTGTTTAACCAAGTGTGCCACCGCCCCACCCCAATTAGTTTTATTGCCCTCCGGGTTATAGCTGGGTCTTGGTGCCTGCAGGGACTGTGAATCCACTGCTCCCTGTGACTTTTTTTTCCTTTTTCTTTTTTTTCTATTTTATTTGACAGGACAGAGAGGAATTGAGAGAGGAGTAGAAAATGATGATAGATAGATAGACAGACAGACAGACAGACAGACAGGTAGGTAGGTAGGTAGGTAGGTAGATAGACACCGACAGACCTGCTTCACCCCTCATGTAGTATCACCCATTGCTGGTGGGGAGCAGGGCTCTAGCCTGAGTCCTTGAACATGGTGATATATGCCTTAACGGGATGCACCACCACCCTCCCCCACACCTTTTAAACTTATTATTTTGGGGACCGGGCGGTAACGCCTTGGGTTAAGCACACATGGCGCAAAGACCGGTGTAAGGATCCAGGTTCGAGCCCCAGGCTCCCCACCTGCAGGGGGTCGCTTTACAAGCGGTGAAGCAGGTTTGCAGGTGTCTATCTTTCCCTCCTCTTCCCCTGTTCTCTTGATTTCTCTCTGGCCTATCCTACAGCAACAGCAGTAGGAACAAAAATGGGGAAAATTACCTCCAGGTGCAGTGGATTCGTAGGGCAGGCATCAAGCCCCAGCAATAACCCTGATGGCAAAAAAAAAAAAAAAAAGTATTATTTTGTTTTTCCTTTGTCAAAATTAAACTAAGACTGTAAAGTGAAGGTTATTTAGGGAAGAATTTGGTTCAGTTGGGCTGATGCAGTGAAAACAACAACAACTAGAGTCCATCATCCTTATGAAATTTCTCAGCTCTGTCATTTCCAGTGATCAAATCTGAGTACATAGATATGCAAGATCTATTCCATAACAAGGTGATCTATCTCCCACACCCCAAAACTTTAAACTGCACCATCTCCATTCCACAATTTCTTTGGTGTCTAAAAACATATAAATTGGTTATGACTCCTTCTTGCTGGAAGACTCAACTTTCATTTATTTATAGGAGAAGTGAAATAAGTGCCTATAGAAGTGGTTTCAGGGTCTAGACAAAGAGTTGGCTTACTTGTATTAAGTTGTTGTACTTCTCTGTTAACATTTTCCATGAGACATAGGAACAGTAAAAGCACTATAGAGGGGTCTGCTAAATTTACAACATAGTCCTTATCCACTCCTCTATTTTTTGCAGCAACTCAATTTCTTCTTGAAAATATAATCAACAGTCATTCAATATAATAACTCTGCCTGTTGTCTTTTCTTAATTGACATGAGGAAAGTAAAATGACCTCTGGTGGAAGCATCAGAATCTAAAATTTTAGGGAAAGAAAGCAAAAAAAAATCCTTTCACTGAATAGTTACTAGGAACAATAATGAGTGAAACCACTCATTATGTATCCTGTAATTCCTTGCTCTGGAATTGTGGTACCAATTTAGAATATACACTAAACATTAGAAGACATTATCTACTGGGGTGTTGGAAAAGTTCTAATTTATTTGCATATGCTTTTCTATGCATGAGTTTTCCAATAGCCCAATATATCCTCAAGACTCCACTTAGCTGGAACTGTAAATGCAACTTCAATCTATCTGCTTTGGGATGATGAGAGCCATGTTAAAATTAGTTTCATGAATGTGAATCTATTGTCATGTTTCGTTTTCTGTAAAATAACCTTTTTTTGGTTATAAGCAGTGCTGTGTGGAACACCACAATGATGAGTCAGGAGTTATCACTAATGATGATCTTGACAGAACATTGTAAGCAAGGAAGGTAAATTCATATACAGAGGGTTTATTCAAGTGAGCAAGAACTTTGGCCCCTGATTAATGAAAATAGCTCAATATAAGATTATCACCAAGTAGATGACAAATAACACCAGAAAATTAAGCCATCTTTGAGAAAGAGGGTTATTATCAACTATTGTTTGGATGCTCACAAGTGATAAGAAGAAACCTGTCTTGCAGAATGAAGTACATATTGCTAAATCTATGAAGAATCTCCATCCTTCATCACTTTGTTCAGATTATCATTGGGCAAGGAAGAAATTATTGGCTAAAAAATCAGATTAGGGTTGGATAAAATTACTCATTTGTATAATAGGATGTTTGCCAAGGTCAACCTCTACCCTCACTGCACTGGGGGAAGATACAGTACTATAGCATCTTTCCTTCTGTATCTCTAGCTGAAATGTTAATCTGGAGGAGTGAAAAAAAATCTAGCATGAGACCAGGTGGTGGTGTACCTGGTTGAGTGCACATGTTACAATGTGCAAGGACTTGTGTTCAAGTCCTTGATCTCCACTGACAAAGGAAAAGCGTCATGAGTGGTCAAGCAGTGCTGCAGGTGTCTCTCTGTCTCTCTCCCTTTATATCACCCCCTTCCCTCTTGATTTCTGGTTGTCTCTAGCCAATAAATAAATAAATATAATAATTGTTTTCATTTTGTTGATTTAATTATCAACAATTAATAATTAATTAATTAATAATTATCAACAAGTCCATTGGATAAGAGAGATACAATTCCCACCACCAGAGTTCCACATCCCATGCTCTCCCTTGAAAGCTTTCCTATTCTTTACCCCTCTGGGAGCATGTACTCAGGATAATTATGGGGTATAGAAAGTGGAAGGTCTGGCTTCTATAATTGCTTCTCTGATGGGCATGGGCATTGGCAGGTCGATCTACATTCCCAGCCTGTTTCTATCTTTCCCTAATGGGGTAGGGCCCTGGAGAAGTGGGGTTCCACAGTAAATTGGTGAGGTCATCTGCCCAGAGAAGTCAGGTTGGCGATATGATAGCATCTGCAACTTGGTTCAGCTGAAAAAGCATTAAGATCTAAAGCAGAACATTTTGTTTAAGTAATCAGGAACCTAAATGTAAGAATAGAGCAGATGAGATTTGGAGTCTCCATTTTGGAAAAAGCTAAGAAACCTGCTTTAGGTATATTCCAAGGGGCCCATGACTTTACTAATCTTTGCCTGAGCCCAAGAGATGACATGTAGGTGGGCTAATGGTATTGTCTGGAGAGTTGGTGTTGGAGTTGGAAATAAGACTAGAAAGTTGGTTCAGGGCAGAGAGTAGCTCCCAAATATGGGAAAAGTATATAATATTGCTAACTTTTAACCCATTCAATTTGATCTAGGGCCCATATTCAACACAGGTATCTGTGTAACCTTTGCATCCCTGTAGGTCTGAACTTGTATTCTGTGGTCATAGATAGGAACAGTCTAGGCTGCACTCATTGCAGGACTTGTCTTCCACAAGTGGCAGAGCATGTTGACCCAACCTCTCTTTGGAGGTGTTAAAAAAAATTATGTTATCTACAAAGCTGGTCATCTTGTACATCAGGTTATGTACACCCTCCTCTGCTAGGTTACTCTTTAACAAAAATTTATATGAGATCTATAACTCCACTCTTTGTTGCATGTTTAGAGATTATTCCACATAGTCTGTCTTAGTAAGTCTTACTAAGTCTACTACTTAGTACTAGACTTCCAGTTCATTCCTATTTTCTGTAATATCCATCAAAACCATTATCTTTTGCCATTAAACAGTATTAATAATTATGGCCAAATCCTACCTGGGCAAAATAAACAACTAAGCATGTTTGAAATTCAGGTCACTGAGAGGATTTCCCTTAACCTCACCAGTCTTCAGGATAACGCACCAGCAGCTTTATAATTCTGGAGTTGTCTATCTTTCAGTGATGTTAGCCTATCTAACATGTAGAACTTCCTGTAAAACAATTCCAACTTTTCATCCTCGGGAATTTTGCAGAGGAAAATTCCTATGAGTACATACATGCAAGTTGACAGTCAGAAAGCAGTGCAGAATGGACATCATGGACATCTACACCACTTGTTCATTCAACTTTCTTGTAATTGTATAACTGAGTTCAATAATCCACTTGTATAATAGTAGAGGGGTTGAGTGTCTGCCCAAATTTAAGACTGGAAACTAAAAATGAAAAAATGGAGATTCTATTCAACAAATGGTATTGAAAAAATTGGGTGGTAACCTACAGAAAAATAAAACTGGACCACCATATTTCATCATATACAAAAGTTAACTCCAAATAGTTCAAAAACTTAAAAGATAGGCTAGAAACCATGAAGTACTTAGAAGATAACAGGTTTTACTGTCTTCCATATAAGTTTTTTTCAACATTTTCACCCATTCAAATCAAACTGCAAAAAAAAAAAAAAAAAAAAAGCATAAATAGGCCAGTGGGACTACATTAAGCTGAAGAGCTTCTGTAAAGCAAAGAGAATCACCACCATAACAAAGAGACACTCCACACAGAGTTGGAGAAAAGATTTATGTATATTTTTTTTCACACATAGGAAAGAAGACTGATAACCAAAATGCATAATGAACTCCCCAAACTCAACAATAAAAAGTCAAAATATCCCATTGAAAAATGTGGGAGGGGGAGACATGAGGAGAAACTTCTTCAAAGAAGAGATTCAAAGGGCAATAGACCTATGAAAACATGTTCAGTCACTGATGACCAGGGAAATGCAGATAGAAAAAAAGCAATGAGATACAACTTTACACCTGTGAAAATGTAATACATTAGAAAAGAAGACAGAAACACCAACTTTTGGGAAGGCAGTTAGGGGAAACAAATTTTCCTACATTACTGGGGGCAACATAAATTGGTCCAACCCCTGTAAGAAACAGTCTGGAGATTCATCACCCAATAATCCCTCTCCCAGGAAGTTCCCCAGGAAAAACAAAACAAAAAACTATTTGAAAAAACTCATACACACCAATGTTCACAGTAGCAAAGTTTGCAATAGACCAAACTTGGAAGGAACCCAGTTGCACAATGGCAGATGAATGGTTAAGAAAACTGTGGTACAGATGTGGTACAGTTGTGATACATATGCATCTATTAAGAATGATGACGTCATTTCCTTTACAATATTGTGTCAGAACTTGAAGGCATCATGTTGAGTGAGATAAACCAGAAATAGAAAGATCAATACCAAGTGGTCTCACTTATAGATGAAATTTAAGAATAAATAACAATAAGGAAACATATAAGGTTAGTGAAACTTGAATGGGGAGTGATGTATTGCATCAAAGCAAAGGACTCTGAGGAAGGAGAGAATGGGACAGGATGAGGGACACTGGGATCTTGTTGTGTCTCCTAAACACCAATCAAGGTGACATGAGAGGTTGTACCTATGTATTACAGACTATACTGTAAACCATTAACTCCCAAACAAAATAAATAAATGAATAAATGTCAAAATATATACCTACACTATGATGGGTTGTTCAGATCATAACATAGCATAATGGTCCATGGTATTCAGTCTTTACCAGGATCCAACAAAAATCCAGAACTGTTTTTCAGAATACAGAACTTTACGTGTATTTGTTCTGCAATTTGACTACAGGAGTGTGAAAAGTGTGGAGTCTAGTTTTACTTCCGGAAACTATAGGAGGTTGTTAGGATAAGTAAGGAGGAGGATAAAGAGTCCTTTGAGAAACAATTAAGGATACTTCAGGCAAAGTCACATTTCATTCTAAGAAAGAGAAGGAAAATATCTTTTTACTGGCAAAGGGTGCTTAGCAACACTCAGAAGTACAAGCTATCTAGTTTCAGATTTGCCCACATAGCTCCAACCATTTTCGTGGTAAAACTCACTTCCAATCAATGTCTAATTCTAATATAAAAGAAACTGGGAAGCTGTGAATTCAATTTCCTTGAATCAAATCCATTTAGCCACAGACTTTGAATTTGGTTTTCATTTCACTTCAGATTTTGGCCCTGCAGCTATAAGAATAAGAGATAAGAGATTTTTTTTTTTTTTTTTAAAAGAGCAATCATAGGAGTTGTCCTTTACCTGGACTTCATAGTGGGAATTTAGAAATAACCGGAATTACTCTAAGTTTTCTCCTTTACGAAAATTATCTGTGGAAATGAATACTTGGTTATCTAAAGATTTTTCCCTCTATAGACACCTGATTAAAAATAGGTTACCCTGGAGTAGGGCACCAAAGTAAAAACCCTGGGGTGAGGGTAAGGGTGAGGGTGGATATTCGGCTTCCGGAGGTGGCAGGTGGGTGGAGTGGTCTTTTGGTGGTGGGAATGGTGTTTATGTACACTCCTATTAATTTGTAGTCATATAAATAAATATTTAATTAATATAAGAGGGGGAAAAACTGTCTCAAACTTTTTAAAGCACAGACTGAGTCTTTTAAATACATAGGCTTAGGGGGTCGGGCGGTGGCACAGTGGGTTAAGCGCATGTGGCGCAAAGCACAAGGACCAGCGTAAGGATCACGGTTCCAGCCCCCTGATCCCCACCTGCAGGGGAGTCGCTTCACAGGCGGTGAAGCAGGTCTGAAGGTGTCTTTCTCTCCCCCTCTCTGTCTTCCCCTCCTCTCTCTATATCTCTCTGTCCTATCCAACAACGAATAGCGTCAACAATGGCAATAATAATAACCACAACGAGGCTACAAAAACAAGGGCAACAAAAGGGAAAAATGGCCTCCAGGAGTGGTGGATTCATGGTGCAGGCACCGAGCCCAGCAATAAGCCTGGAGGGGAAAAATAATAATAATAAAGAAAAAATAAATAAATAAATAGGCTTAGTCTTTGATATATTGACTCTCCCAAAAGCCTAGTCCAGGGAGAAAAGAAGCAACCAGTGGCACAGCTATACACAAATAATATCAAAGGACATAAATTGTGGTGATGTTGGGTATTATACAGAAAATCCTAACAAAGGGATTTTTCAAAGTTAACCCAATTACCAAATGATGTGATTATAACAATAACTATCTATTGTCTTCTTGAACCCTAAGACAGCAAGAACCTCACATTTCCACTATATTTCACCCGGTCCTGGACCCTTAGGGTAGAGCGCATTTTCTTGCACGCTTCTCTCAATTCATACCAAATAATATTCCATCCACCAGTCCCAACCTAATCAACACAATGGAGTACCACCTCAGCATGCTTCACTTCAGACTGTGTCCAAAGACTTCAGGTGTGGAATGACAACCCTGCAACTTCATTACCCAGGTGAGACCTTTCCTTTCATAGTATACTCTAATTCCATTCCAGGTGGTTTACTTCCTAACAAAGTCCCAAAACCTAGATATAGACCAAGTCCCCTGAGATAGAGCACATGTTCACACGTATCCATAAACTAAGGCAAAATATATACCTGAAAGCAAAAGTACTCAGTAGTCTGCAGTGAGTACCCCCCAACAATTCATATGCACTATTCCCGCCTTTAGGTCCATGATTGCTCAACAATTTGTGTGGCTTTGTGTGTTAATTCTCTTTTCAGCCACCAGGTTCTAGATGCTAACATAATGCCGACCAGACTTCCCTGGACAGATGACCCCACCAATGAGTCCTGGAGCTCTGCTTCCCCAGAGCCCCATCCTACTAGGGGAAAAGTGAGGCACGCTGGGAGTATGGATCGACCAGTCAATGCCCATGTTCAGCGTGGAAGCAATTACAGAAGCCAGACCTTCCACTTTCTGCATCCCACAATGACCTGGGGTCCACACTCCCAGAGGGATAAAGAATAGGAAAGCTATCAGGGGAGGGGATGGGATATGGAGATCTGGTGGTGGGAATTGTGTGGAGTTGTACTCCTCTTATCCTATACACCAAAATCTCAATACACCAAAATAAATTCATAATTCATTCACAAATTTCCTCCCTGCCATTAACAATTTCTGTACCAGTCAAGTTTTGATCACTAAAGTTCTCCTATTAGAATAGTATGAAATAAGTGATTTTTACAGAATGCTATTCTGTATCTGGTTTGGACCTGAAATCACTAAAGTTCACCAGGGTTATCACTCAGGAAGCAAATTAGGACATGAAGTAGAAAAGACTAACCTTGGAGACAAAATGTCTCTCACTAACTCCAACATAGGTAATCTGCAAAAGAATTTAGAGGTGGTTTTATTGTTTGTTCTGGTTTGGTTTTAGCACAGAACTGTACTCAAGCCTGCTTCAGGATTCAAAGAAGCCTAAGAAACAATTTAGGAACTGAATTGCACTCTTCTTCCTTTCTGCCATTTCTGCTGTCTTTTCTCCAGAGAACTGATCTTAGAAGATGATGACATAGATTACATAGTCTGTAAATCCTTAAACCAGCTAATTTTCAAAGATTTCTGTCTTTGTTTCAAATCCAAATTCAAATAGCCTGTCTTTTCCTTCATTTTCTAAGAAAACAAAACCCTGAATAGTTATGCTCTTGAAATTCTAGTATTTATATGGTGAAATGTCAAAGAACTATAAGATAGTCCTGTGGAGGAAAACTGTTTCCTAAAATGTAATAAATAACCTTGCCTTTAATCTAGTTGTATAGCACAGGTGTTAGCCTGAAGGAAAACGGGGATCACTAAAATGTTTCAATAAATTAATAAAAGTTTATAGGATTTGAAGTAATTTTGTGATATGTAAGAGTAATGTTGTTAAAATTCTATGCACATGTGTAAGTACTCAGGTTCAAACCACCTAGTCCTCATCTACATGGGGAAAGCATAACAAGCAGTGCAGCAGTGCTGCAGGTGTCTCTCTTTCTTCTCTCTCCCCATCTCTGTGTCTATCGGAATTAAAAAGAAAGAGAGAGAGAGAAAGAAAGAAAGAAGGAAGGAAAGGAAGGAAGGAAGGAAGGAAGGAAGGAAGGAAGGAAGGGAGGAAGGGAGGAAGGGAGGAAGGGAGGAAGGGAGGAAGGGAGGAAGGGAGGAAGGAAGGAAGGAAAATTGGCAGCTGAGGGTGGTGGATTCATCATACAACAATAATCCTCATAGAAAAAAAAAACAAAATGGCTAGCTGGCGCGTGCGCAGTTTGCCTGGCTGGGGAATTCATGTGGAGGTCAGAGTGAATGCAGGTGTGAGAGGGTTCAGCAGAAGGAGACATGGCTGCCAAAGTGTTTGAGTCCATTGGCAAGTTTGGCCTGGCTTTAGCTGTTGCCGGAGGCGTGGTGAACTCTGCCTTATATAATGTGGATGCTGGTCACAGAGCTGTCATTTTTTATCGGTTTCGTGGCGTACAGGACATTGTGGTAGGAGAAGGCACTCACTTTCTCATCCCATGGGTACAAAAACCGATTATCTTTGCCGCTCTTGGCCACGAAATGTGCCAGTAATTACTGGCAGCAAAAATTTACAGAACGTCAACATAACCCTGCGCATCCTTTTCCGGCCGGTTGTTAGCCAGCTTCCTCGCATCTTCACCAGCATGGGGAGGACTATGACGAGCGTGTGCTGCCGTCCATCACCACAGAGATCCTCAAGTCAGTGGTGGCTCGCTTTGATGCTGGAGAACTAATCACGCAGAGAGAGTTGGTTTTCAGACAGGTGAGCGATGACCTTACGGAGCGAGCGGCCACCTTTGGGCTCATCCTGGATGACGTATCCTTGACACATCTGACCTTCGGGAAGGAGTTCACAGAAGCGGTAGAAGCCAAACAGGTGACGCAGCAGGAAGCAGAGAGAGCCAGGTTTGTGGTAGAAAAGGCTGAGCAGCAGAAGGCAGCCATTATCTCTGCTGAGGGCGACTCCAAGGCAGCTGAGCTGATCGCCAACTCATTGGCCACCGCAGGCGATGGTCTGATTAAACTGCGCAAGCTAGAGGTAGCAGAGGACATTGCCTACCAGCTCTCGCGCTCACGGAACATCACCTACCTGCCCTCCAGGCAGTCAGTGCTCCTCCAGCTGCCCCAGTGAGTCCCCGGCCGCCCGCACCTCCTTGGAGCTATCTGGGCCGCAGCTCTTATGATCATTCACGCCGCCTTCCTTCTGCCCCTGCCCCAGAAATCACTGAAATTATGTGATTGGCTATAAGAGAAGGAAATAAAGTGAAATCACTTTAGATCTCTAAAAAAAAAAAAAAAAAAACTTTTATGCATAGAATTCATTACAAGGGCACTTAGCACTTACTAATTGCCAGAATAGCAGTGAATGGAATTGTAGGTATGATATAAAATACAGAAATTACTGTGCTTAACGCCATATTTAAAGTATCCACTTAGTAAAGAGAAAAATATGAAGCAAAATAATAGCAGTTAGATTCACATTCCATTAGTAATATTAATTATTAATTCCTAATTTATCAATATTCTATGGCACTTTATACGAATTTATAGAAGTCCTGGAGAATTCTTGCTTTCAAGCTAACTCCAATTTACACAGGTAGTCCTAGCCTGATGTTAACAAAGAAATATATTCTATCGGTACTTCTTTCTTAAACCATTTTGCTAACTGGATGAGTCTCTTGCCTACTTTTGGAGTGATGCAATTTTTGCTGAAGCGAAGATATATCTTTTATGTTTTGTCACAGCAAAGCCTAAGTTTTTTTTTTCTATTTACAATAAAGGAGTGAGGAATCAACTGTGTGAAAACAACAGATTTAAATTTGTATTTAGAAAAAATATGTATGTATACATAATATTAAAGAGATGGAGGTGGAGAGACCTAAAAGTAAGAAGTGGGCCTTGTGTGAAGCAAAAAAAAAAAAGTGTGTTTGTGACTATAGTGAGCAATATAATGTTATTCATACTATCTGATGCTTGCCAAAAGGAAAATAAAAGTGAATATATTAAATAAAAAAAGAAGTGGGCCTTATAAATATTTATGTCTCAAAGCACATGTGAAGATGTAGCCTCTTTAATCTCAGTGCTAACAAAATGACACTACTTTGATGACTTCTGACAATAATTTCATTTCAGTTGTCTGAAGCAAGCATCACTTATAGTAGCATCCTCTAAAACATGAAAAATCTTTTATCAGCTCTGCCTAATGAGACCTGAGATGACTCAAAGCTTCAACTAATTTGTAGACCTCTTGGTGCTTGGACCTCTTAGCAAACTTTCCAAGGAAAATTTTAACAAAATGTTGCACAAAATACACATTTCCTCTGCAATTAGGAAAATAAAACTATCACTCTTTTAAAAAGAATTTTATTTTATTTTTATCAGAACACTGTTCAGCCCTGGAGGATTGAACCTGGGACTTTAGAACCTCGGGCATGAGAGTCGTTTTGCATAACCATTGTGCTATCTACACATACTCTTTTTGTACAGCTCAACAAACATTATTTTTATTTTTAAATATTTATTTATTGATTCCCTTTGTTGTCCTTGCTGTTTTATTGTTATAGTTATTATTGTTGTTATTGGTGACGTCATTGTTGGATAGGACAGAGAGAAATGTAGAGAGGAGGGGAAGACAGAGAGGGGGAGAGAAAGATAGACACCTGCAGATCTGCTTCACCGCCTGTGAAGCGACTCCCCTGCAGGTGGGGAGCCGGGGGCTCGAACCGGGATTTTTAGGCTGGTCCTTGCGCTTTGCACCATGTGCACTTAACCCACTGAGCTACCGACTGACTCCCTCAACAAACATTTTGTAGTATGTTTATATTTATATATACAACTGAACTAAACCTATGTTGAGTGCACACTGCTATCATAACACTTTTTGTATGGCCTGTGAATTTCCTAAAAATGTAGATGAAGTGAAAAAAGTTAAAAAAAAGTTTTTTTTTTTAATATCTCTGAACTTCCTAGAACTCTAGGCTCAAATTACTAGTCTTTCTTAATTGCACAAAATTTCATTTGACAGAATATACTGTTAGTTGTATGATAAACAGTTGGTACACCAGGTGGCTGCTATTATCAGAACAGTGTGTTTATCTCTAGTTACTATGATTGTTGGCTGCCTCAAGCCACCTCTTACTCAAGCCTGCTTCAGGATTCAAAGAAGCATAAGAAACAATTTAAGTAGGAATTGAATTGACTCTTCTTCCTTTCTGCCATTTCTGTTGTCTTTTCTCCAGAGAACTGATCTTAGAAGATGATGACATAGATTGCAAAGTCTGTAAGTCCTTAAACCAGCTTATTTTCACAGATTTCTGTCTTTGTTTCAAAACCAAAGTCTGCTTCCTCAGAGCCCTGCCCCACTAGGGAAAGAAAGAGACAGGCTGGGAGTATGGATTGACCTGCCAACTCCCATGTTCAGCAGGGAAACAATTACAGAAGGCACCCCATAATGACCCTGGGTTCATACTCCCAGAGGGTTAAAAAATAGGAAAGCTATCAGGGGGAGGGGAGGTGACAGGGAGCTCTAGTGGTGGAAATTGTACCTCTCTTAGCCTATGGTTTTTGTCAGTGTTTCCATTTTATAAATATATAAATTTTAAAAAATGGTTCATGGTAACCAACCCTCCCAAATAATTGCCTGGGGAATGACTAACTCACAGGGAATAACCACTTGTGTTCATATTTTCTCAAAGATGAGCAAGTCTATTGAGTCACTCATATTCTAAGCTCTTTATAAAGTCAAACTGAGGCTAGATTTCAAGTGGACTAGGGATTCTCAGATTGTTTGTGCATCAGTAACATCAGAGGTTTAAAACACAGATTATTGGGCCCCTTCTACAGAGTCTTCAATTCAGTAGCTCTGGGTCTGAGAATTTGCTAACCTGGGGGCCATATTTTAAAAATCACTCTGCTGGACCCACCCACATTATTATTTACCTCCTTGCCTTGACTGTTGGTTTAAATCTTCTAGTTTTCACTTGAGATCACTATCTCAGAGATTCATTAGCATAAGAATTTGTACCTCAGGAACCTGACCTGAAACAATAGTCTGAACTTTATCAGACTTTGAAAAAAAGTTGCATATGTATTTCTACAGGATGAAAAGCATGATGGAGGTGGGGGTGGGGAGGACCCACTAAACTTAGAAACCCAGGTGTGAGCCTGAAATCCACAGCAGTAATGGAAATTTTTTGGTGCTATCGTGTCTCTCTCAATTTCTGTCTCAATTTCTGTCTCTATCTGAAAAAGTCAGAGAGGAGGAGGAAGAAGAGGAAGAGGAGGAGGAAGGAAGACAGAAGGAAAGAAAGGAAGGAAGAATGAAAGAAAGAATGAAAGAAAGAAAGAAAGAAAGAAAGAAAGAAAGAAAGAAAGAAAGGAGAAAGAAAAGGAAGGAAGGAAGGAAGGAAGGAAGGAAGGAAGGAAGGAAGGAAGGAAGGAGAAGGGAAGGGGAAGGAAGGAAAAGGAAGGGAAGGGAAGGGAAGGGAAGGGAAGGGAAGGGAAGGGAAGGGAAGGGAAGGGAAGGGAAGAGAAGAGAAGAGAAGAGAAGAGAAGAGAAGAGAAGAGAAGAGAAGAGAAGAGAAGAGAAGAGAAGAGAAGAGGAAGGAAAGGGAAGGGAAGGGAAGGGAAGGGAAGGGGGGAAGGGGAAGGGGAAGGGGAAGGGAAGGGGAAGGAAGCAAAGGGGAGGAGAGGGGAGGGAAGCAAAGGGAAGGGAAGGGAAGGGAAGGGAAGGGAAGGGAAGGGAAGGGAAGGGAAGGGAAGGGAAGGGAAGGAAAGGAAAGGAAAGGAAAGGAAAGGAAAGGAAAGGAAAGGAAAGGAAAGGAAAGGAAAGGAAAGGAAAGGAAAGGAAAGGAAAGGAAAGGAAAGGAAAGGAAAGGAAAGGAAAGGAAAGGAAAGGAAAGGAAAGGAAAGGAAAAGAGAGGGAAACATTATAAGGACTTGGGAAAAAATATCAAAAGTTACATTGGTTATTGGTACACATGAAATCATATTAACAACAATAATGAATTGTTGCCTGGTTTAATAGCTCTCTCTCCCAAAATTGCTGCTGGGCTAGCATGGGGGTGTCTCTTCCCTTGCACATACTCTCTGAGTTGGATAGAATGTGACCGGAGCCAGCATGGGCTGCTACTCACTCAGGGACATGAGGGAGATAACTCAGGAATTAAACACATGGCACTAGGCAATACAATACTCTTTACTGATCAGAGAGCCCAGGCTTTTTAAAAACAGACCCAGTAGTGGCAAATCAGAAATGGAAATGGTGAAGAAAGGCAAAATGGAGCTGGAAAGGTAGGAACTTCCTTAGCAACTGTTGCGAGGGTATTAACTGGTAGGATTAATACTATCCTGGGGGCATAGAGGGTCTTGAGGGTAGAAAGAAGATAGATCAAAGGAATGGAATGGGCGGGGATCTTTCAGGCAAAACAATGATTATATAGATAGGCCATAGAATCAGGAATGCAGGGTGCTTTGTGAGGCTCCTCACTATTTCCTGACAAATTGCTTCCATGGCTTTCTCAGTGGGCACCAGCAGCAATGCACTGAAGCATTCAGAGTTGCTAAGGACATGAAGCTTAAAGAAAATTGTGGGAAGGGGTGATAGGAACAAAAAACCTCTCTTCCATTGTGGTAACCCTGTTAGAAAGATCACAAAGCTCTATTATAGGTGATGCCACAACTCACAAAACTTATTGGAATTGTTTTTGCAGAAATTGTCACACACCTTCTGCCCTCTTTCTCAAACCTGGAGATCAATCAGTATAAAAACACAGAAAAGTATTTTCTTAAAAATCTTCTGCCATCTCACAACTAAACCTTATTTCATGGGTTATGCTTATTTAAATCTCTCCTTTTCATTAACTCAGATTGAGTTTTCAGAGTTCTTATGTAAATATATGTGTTAAGGACATGACCTTAATGTCCTTAGGATTTTTTCTAAATCTTCCTGAGGTAACCTAGGACCTATAGGGGCTTTATTTAATTATTCTATACATTGGACTTCACTTTTTTTCCTCTGTGTAAGAAATTTCTTTTACTGATACTTGAAATTTTAAAAAATCTACACAAAAAATTGTGAAAAATTATATGATAATGTAAATATTACATACATAGATCATTAACTATTTTCCATAACTCTTTGAATTATCTGTTATGATTCATTTAATTAATGAAATATGAGTTTTCAAATCCCTAAAAGTAGCTCACTATTTCTTTCATCTTCTTGTATGACTACTTCAGGATTATGCATCACTTCAAAGAAAGCAGTGGTTAATATAGCAAACCTCCTACTCCTTGTCATCTAGTCATGACTTGTTGGATTCCTGGGGGGAACGAGCCAACCCGGTTCCCACTTCTCCATCTGGCCTGTTGGCCACCAGGAGACAGATGGAGAGTGAGGAATCTCAGGCCAGCAGAGGCAAGGGTGAGCTCACTGAGGGGTCTCCCAGCGTACCATGCTGGCAGATGATAGAACAAACTTCCTCAGGGTACTGTGGCAGAGGGAAGAACCTTTTATTGTCTCAGTTGCAAGTTTATAAAGGGGTAGCTGTGCAGGGGAAGTAGCCAAGCTGGCCAATGAGACCAATATCTCCTTATAAGGGAAAAGAGAGCAAGACAATGAGAAGGTATGGATGATGGTGCAGAAATGGGGAAGTAGAAATTTAAGGAAGGTGAAGCCCACCAGAGGGAGGGGGGGCGTGATGCAGTGAGGCTGATAGGAAAGCTGGAACTCCCCTGCGTACTCTGGCCACATCTCGATCAGTAACAAGGCTAGCATGCCAAGGGGAATCTAATAGACTAGCTTCCGGCGGGGGGGGGGGGGGGAGGTCAACCATCCATGCTCAACACACAGTAGGCCCACAATGACTCTTAGAAATTACTGGCCTAATCTATAGCCATACAATTACAATGCGCTTGATCTCTAATCATGAAAGCTCAGATGGAAAAAAAATTACCAACCTACATTAGAGAGGTACTTAGGGAGCCACAGTATTAAGTCTCTCGATATTTCTCTCTCTCTTATTTTTTTAATTGGAAGACTAATAGTTTACAGGTGTTGGCACATGAGTGCAGTTTTTCATGTCACTAAGATAGGTGTTTGCAAAACACTCCCACTCTCAAATTAGGTCCACAGTCATGTACCAGTACCTGAAAGTCTCACCTCCCCCAGTCCCTCTCCCTGTCCTCCTTCCCCAGAATCCTTTGCTTTGGTGCAATACACCAAACTAGTCCAAATTTCATTTTATGTTTTCCATTTCTATTCTTGTTTCTTTAGTTCTGTCCATGAGTGAGATCATCACATATTCATTCTTTTCTTTTTGGCTTATTTTATTTAACATGATTCCTTCAATCTCCATCCAATCTGAGATGGAGAGGTGATTTTATTATTCTTAATAGTTGACTAGTATATTTATATCATACTTTCTGAGCCAGTTATCTGTTGTTGAACTCCTAGGTTGCTTCCAAGTTTGGAACTTAGGTTTAAACCTCTCTTTGGATGAGTGTGTTATTTTCCTTAGAATCTATTGTGAAAGAGGAATTGCTAGTTCATAGGATAGGTCCAGTTCTAGCCTTCTGAAAGTTCTCCAGAATATTCCCCACAGAGGTTGGACAAATTTACATTGCCATCAACAGTTTAAAGTGTTCCTTTACCCTAGCAGCCTCTCCAACACATCTGTACTTTCTGATAGTCTCACAGAAGTGAAGTAGTATATCATTATTGTCTATATTTGCATTTCTCTGATAATCAGTGATTGTGAGCTTTTTTTTTTCATGTCTGTTAACACTTTGTTGCTGGGAAATTGTGCAGATGCAGTCACAGCCACCATGTTGTCCCCTCAGGTTCTTGCCAGTTCCCACGAGAGTTGAACGATATTCTCGGAGTGCCTTTCCCAACCAATCCTGTCACGACTCGTCACTCCTGGTTTTAGCCCTCCTACTTCCGTCTCTCTCTCTCTTGCCTGCTTTTCACCTTGGGGATTAGACGCAGGGAAGGGTGCTGTGCGAGGCAGCCATTTTTGCTAGCTCCACGTGGCCCGAACCACTGCGCTCTCACCCAACTCTGAGGTGCCTGTGCAAATAAAGATTTGTATTCCCTCTTTACCCCGGATCTCCTCTATCTCTCCTCCACGGTGTAGCCCAACACTTTGGAACTCTTCTTTGGTGAATATTCTGTCCATATCTTCTCCACACTTTTTGATAGAGTTGCTTATTTCTTTGTTGCTGAATTTTTTAGCTCTTTGTACATCTTGCTTTTTAACTTTTTATCTAATGTATGACACAAAAAGACTTTCTATTTTCTAAAGAGTCTCTGTTTGAGTGGTGGTTTCTTTTGCTATGTAAAAGATTTTCAATTTCATAGTCCCATTGGTTTATTTTTGTTTTAGTTACCCTTGCAAATTGATTTGAGTCATTGAAGATGCCCATAAGATTTTGATAGAAAAGAGTTCTGCCAATATTTTCCTCTAAATATTTTATAGTTTCTGGCTGAACATCCAAATCCTTGGTCCATTTGAGTTTCCTTCTGTGTGGTAAGAGAAGGGTTTTATTCTAGTGCATGTTTCAACCCAAATTTCCATACAGAAGTTGTTGAAGAGAATCTCCTTATCTCATTTAATATTTTGGACCTATTTTTCTAAAATTATAAGTACATAGATGGGTATATATCTGGGCTCTCAACTCTATTCCACTGGTCAGTGTGTCTATTTTTATTCCAATACCAGGCAGATTTTATTGCAATAGTCTTATACTGTAGTTTGAGATCTGGGAGCAGGATGCCTCCAGTTTTGTTCTTTTTTTCTTCTTTTTTCTCAATTGATTTGTTAGTTCTAGGTGTTTTCTGGTTTCAGATAAACTTTTATAGCTTTTGTTTTATTATATTCTAGAAATTTTGTGGGACCTCAATGAAGATTGCATTATATCTGTATATGTCTCTGGGTAGGAATGTAATTTTGATGATGTTAATTCTTATGATTCACAAACATGTAATATATTTCCTTTTCTTTGTATCTTTTTATATTTCCTTGAATGGCAACTCATTATTTTCAGTATACAAATCTTTATTTCATTTCTTTTTTTAGATCTACTCCTATATATTTGCTTTTGCTGCTATAATAAATGAGACTGATTTCTGAATTTCTTCTTCTGACTTAGTGTTTGTAAAGAGAAATGCCACTGCTTTTTGCATATTAATATTGTGATTTGTCATCTTACTATATTGATTAATAATTTCCAAGGGCTCCCTAATGAATTCTTTAGGATTTTCCATGTACAGTATTATGTAGTCTGTGAATAATGACAATTTAACTTCTTCTCTTCCAACTTGTATTCTTTTCTCTTGCCTAATTGTTATGAGTAGGACTTTCAACACTATCTTGATTAGTAACTGAAAAAGTACACAACCCTATTTAGTAGCTAATCTATGTGGAAATGCTTTCAGTCCCTCACTATTAAGTGTGATGCTGTCTGTAGGTTTGCTGTATACAAGTTTAACTATATTTAGGAATTTTTCATCTATTCTCATTTTTTGACTGTTTTGATCATGAAATTGTATTGGATCTTGTAAATGGCTCTCTTCATTTACTGAAATAGACATATAGTTTTTGGTATTCCTTTTGTTGATATAGTTGATCATATTTATTGATTTACATGTAATGAACCACTTTGGAACATGAAATGGGGATAAAAATTGGGACTTATAGAAAGGATAATTCTTTTGTCTGATTCAATTGAATTTTAAATTTTATTTAATTTTTCTTTTTTTTTTTGCCTCCAGGGTTATCACTGGGGCTCAGTGCCTACACTACCAATACACTGCTCCTGGAGGCTTCATTTCCCTTTTTGTTGCCCTTGTGGTTTTTATTGTTATTGTTGTTATAGCTGTCGTTGTTGAACAGGACAGAGAGCTATTGAGAGGATGGAAAGACAGGAGGAGAGAAAGATAAACACCGGCAGACCTGCTTCACCACTTGTGAAGCGACGCCCCCTGCAGGTGGGGAGCAGAGGGCTCAAACCAAGATCATTAAGCTGGTCCTTGTACTTGGTGCAACCTGTGCTTAACCCGCTGCGCTACCGCCCAGCCCCCCCGTTTAAAATTTTAATAGATTATAATGTGATAGACTATGGACTTTACTGAGAAGAAAAAGGAATAAACTGTAAAAGGTACAAGGGAGTAACTTAAAGCACTGATTTATTTCTAGTTGGCTTGAAAAATATCTATTATTTATTTTATGTAAATAATTATTTATATTTAAATATTATTTGTTTTGCCTCCAAGGTTATTGTTGGGCTTGGTGCCTGTATTATGAATCCTCTGCTCCTACTGGCCATTTCTCCATTTTATTCTATAGAACAGATGGAAATTAAGAGGAGAGACGGGGGGTTTGGGTGGTAGCACAGCAGGCTAAGTGTACATGGTGCAAAGCACACAGACTAGCTTAAGGATCCAGGTTTGAGCCCCCAGCTCCCCACTTGCAGGGGGTCACTTCATAAGAGGTGAAACAGGTCTGTTGGTGTCTGTCTTTCCCTCCCCCTGTGTCTACCCTCCTCTTTTGATTTCTCTCTGTCTTATCCAACAACTACAGCAATGGCAACAATAATAATGACGACACCAGCAAGGGCTAGAAAATGGGAAAAATGGTCTCCAGGAGCAGTGATTGGTAGTGCAGGCACTGAGCACCAGTAGTAACCCTGGAGGCAAAAAATAAAATAAAATAAAATAGGGAAATTGGGAAAGAGAGAGACTTGCAGACCTGTTTCGCTGCTTGTGAAACTTCCCCCAAAATCTTTATGCAGGTCCTTGCAATTAGTACTATGTGTGCTTAACTGGGTGTGCCGGCACCTGGTCCACTGAATAATATTTAGATATTTCAGGAGATAAGCATGGCCCCATCCTAAAATGACCGAGGAAGTTCCCACTAAGATTTTGCAGTGGAGAGTGACAACTCTAATTTGGGAAACGGCCCCAGTCTAAGGGACCTTACGGCTATGATCCAAGATTTAAAGGAGATGGTCATTCTGCTTGCCCAGCACCATACATATTTTCTAGAGAAAGTTAAACCTTTCCTGATCCTGACCCACCCTAAGCCCTCTGCATTTCACCTAGAGGCTCCTGTTTCAGCAGATACGTACGTCTCAGGCTGCTGGCACCACTTCTGCGGCTCCTCCCCCTGCCACTATCAGACACAGAATATCTTTGCCGGCTTCATGACGGAGCTTTTCCTCCAGAGCAAGTCCACACATTCCCAGTAAACATTACCTCCAATAGACACAGATCTCAGGCATGGTACCTGTGTTCCTCAACAGATCTTAAGGAACTTCGCCAGACCATTAAAGAAGATGTAATTCACGCTCCATGGACCAGATCTATCTTACAAGGCCTTCTCCAGAACCTTAACACTCCCCAAGACTGGAGGGATGTAGCTTGTGCTACACACCCAGGCCCACTCTTCCTTCAGTGGGAAGCATTTTTTAGAGATGAATGTTTACAGCAATCCTGGAGAAATATCCAGAATTATCCCGAGTGGGATTTTGAGGCTGTTTGGAACGGGTCGTTTGGGAACTGGAATTAAGCAGGCAGAGGCCAGGTTTCCACCCAGGTACTTTGTCCAGGTGCACCTCTGTGCCTTGCAGGGTTGGGAAAGGCTAACACCTCCTATGGGGGATGTCCCACCCCTATTCTCTTCCTCCGCCAGGAGCCAGATGAGTCACTAGCTAAGTTCATAACTAGAGTGTAGTCAGGTTTAGAAAGAAAAATTTCTGACCCAGATGCCCGCCGACTTTTATTAAAATCCATAATCTGGGACAGAATGCTACCAGACTTCCGTTGGGTGTTCCTTCTATTATAAGATGAACATCCAGACTATTACTGGATTATAGCTACTCAGGAGATAGAATCAAGCTCTCATCAGGCAACCACTATGGCACAGGCCTTTGCAGCCACCCTATATAAGCAAAAGGGGGCTTGCTTTCATTGCGGTTGCCAAGAACACTGGCATAACCAATGTTCAAAAAATAAACCTCAACCCTGCTTCCAGTCAGGGAGCCAGAGGACCCAGATACATTGTCTCAGGTGCCAGAGGAGCTATCATCTCAAAAGGGACTGCTGTTCTAAAACTCACAGGAATGGAACACCCCTGCCAAATTTAGATCTAAACAGGGATTTAAACTAGGCATGGAGCATCCCTCAGCTCCGCTTTCAAGAGGGAGTCAACCTGATCACCTGCTTGGCGCTGCGCCTCTGTTCCATAAACAAGAGCCCAGCCTTGGACCCAACCTGTCGCTCCGCCCATCACACCATGTAACAATAGCAGAAGGGGAGCAGGAGGGAGAGCATGCGGCATGTGGGAGCTCCCAGCGTAAAAACAGCTGGCTGGAGCAAATGAATGGTGTGGATTCAGACCCTGAGATTTTGTGGACCACCCCAATTTTAGAAAGGGGACATCCTACTATGACTGTAAAGATTGATAAAATTCCTTTCAAATGCTTGATAGATACAGGGGCAGTGAAGACAATTTTAAGATAAGCAGAGGTTCCCCCAAGTTGGCAACTCCTTCCAGGACCACGCCTACACGACATAGGAGGATTACCACAAGCTTTCCTAATGTGAGAATTGCTTGTGTGGGAAGACCCTGATGGCACTACTGGACATTTTCATCCTTTAGTAGCCGACATTAGCACCAATTTATTAGGCAGAGATTTGCTGGAATCTCTTGAGGTGGTATTGTCCTCAGATACCACTTCTGCAGGGTGTTGCTCTCACCTCCCTGAGACTTCTAGACCTGTGCCTAGAAGTCTCTCTTTACTGAGCTTCCTGATAATTCCCCCTAGTACAAAGAACTCTATGCTGTTTTCCTAGTCTTAAAAGCTGTACCAGAATCCTTCAACCTTTTTTTCTGACAGTGTGTATGTTAACTTACTTCCATGGTTTTCTTGTTCTTATGTGAGAATTGATGACGACCCACTTTCTCCTCTCTTAATTCAAATTGCCTCTATGCTCCATTCTCGAACTCAACCACTGTATGTTCAACACATTAGTTCCCACAGCCCTCTTCCTGGTCCCCTGTCTGAAGGGAATGCTGCAGCTTATCACCTTGCCTCCACAGGAATTCTTCTAGCCTCTGTCTCTAATTCTGCTGATTTCCATTCTTTAACTCATGTTAATCTTAAAGGCCTTTGAGCTCGATTTCCTGATATTCCTCTGGCACAGTTGAAACGCATTCTTGCTACATGCTCCTCCTGTGAAGTTCTAATCAAAACATCTGCTGTTCAGACTCTTGGGGTTAAACCCCATGGCTTAAAAGTCAATGCTCTTTGGAAAATTGATGTCACCTACTTACCCAACTTTGGCAAACAAAAATACGTGTTTGTCTCAATTGATATCTTCTCTATGTTCATGTGGGCTACAGCTCAGACAGGAGAAAGTTCAAAAAAGCTCATAAGTCATATTTTATCCTGTTTTGCTGAAATGGGCATAACTCTTCAACTTAAAACTGACAATGGCCCTGCTTTTACCAGCAAACAATTTAAAGACTTTTGTTCCCTCTGGAACATTACTCACAGGCATTTCCTATAATCCTCAGGGACAAGGCATTGTAAAGAGGACCCATCAAACCCTTAAGGCTCAAATCAATAAAGAAAAAGGGGGAATATACCCCCCCAATATCCAGCTGGCAAAAGCTTTAGCTACATTAAATTTCTTTAATATTTACAAAAATTCAAACCAACCTTCTATTATTCTTCACTGGCAAACACCATCCACCCTCCCAGCTATTAAGGTCAAATGGAAAGACCCCCTCGATAAAACTCAGAAAGGGCCTGACCCTCTATTGACCATGGGAAGGAGTTTTGCATGTGTGTTTCCACAGGATTACTCAAAACCTGTCTGGCTTCCTGCCCGCCATGTCCAGCAATGTCTGCAAGATGGCATAGCTATCCCTGAAGAACAAGAAACATTGCAAGAGAATTAGGTGCAAGACACACTCCAGGACCCATAATGCGACATGGCAGGACCAGGAAAACCTGGTTACAGAGCCAAAAAAAAAACCAAACACCTCCCTACCACTTCTCTCTTCCCCCTTCGTTCTCTCTGAATATCTTTAGCTAGCTGTCTGCCCCTCTGCTTCCTGTTGTGTTTTGTAAGTGAATGAGTTGAATGACTAAATTTTTTATAGGACCTATTTTGCTCAGAGTACTTTGGAACTTAATTGACCTTATATAGAAACAATGGATGCAGCAGAGCTTTCTGGAGATGTGCAGAAACATTCCTAAAAAATTTTGTTTTTTCCTCTTTTGATTTTTTAAGTCTTAGAATAAATGTGAAATGTTTAGTCTTGAAAACTGTAAAAATGGTTCAACTAAGACAGTACAGATCTAAATTTGTGTTTGACATGATATATCTTTGTAACAAAAATTTTTCTCCTCTTGTGTGTTATAGACTACATGTTTATGTGTGTGTTTGAAGTTTGGTAAACATTAACTTTTTGGTTAAAATTGTAACCTTGAAGCTACATTCTTATCAGGCAACGTTAAATGGAGTTTTCAACACAATTCTTATAAATGTAAAATTAATTTGCTAAAGTAACTGAGTATTTAAGGTAAAAGTCTAAATATTTAACGTGACAATTCTTCATCTCCAAAATTAAAATACAAATTCTCTGTACAGGACATTTTTGGAGGGCCCCTAAAAATGCCCTGTGAACTGATCTTGTGGAATTTAATCCACAACAAATCTAGCATTAATCTGGCATTATAAATGTTCTAAGATATATTGTCACTAATGTGTGTTAAATCTCTAAGTAACCTGAGTTCATTTAAAGTTTAAAGTAAAAAATAGTTAAAAGTCAATATACTTGAACAAAATTTGGTCATAAGGTATTTAAACCAATTCTAATCATCCAGTTATCAATTATAGTAAACTTCTAACTTGTTACAAGTTTTTTCTTCACAAGAAAATGATTACAGCTATATCAAACCTTCACATGAAGAACCAACTGCTCCTACAGAATCCCCAAAACCATCTGGATCCCTGCCCTCTAACATCTCCCACAAGATGGCATGACTACAATGCCCCAGAAACCCATGATGTGACCTGGCACAATCTGAAGAAACTGACTCACAGAGTCCAAGGATAAAACCTTCCTACTGCCCTTCTCTCACCCATCACTGTCTGCCCTTCCTGCTTCTGCTTCACCTGTCACTTTTTGGCGGTTTCACCTCACTCTCTACAGAAAAGCAAAATTCCAGTGGTTGTCTTCCCCCATCAAGATAAGATGTATGATGTCTCTTCCCCTGGTCATTGGCATTGGACTGAAACTTCTATCAGACTTGCTGGTGGAGCTCTTGGACACCCTTTACACTGCTGGACTTCTAGAGGACTGACTATAGCAGTCCATGGACTTCACAACCAGCCATCTCCAGACCCTGCAATGCCAGATCATCCCTCTAGCCCCTTGGCCTATCAGGCCCCCACTCCTCCACCTATCAGGCAGCACCCCCTTCCACCCATCATGTAGCCCCTCTCCACCTACCAGGCCTCCCTTCAGTCTCACACTGGCCCTTTCTACTCTTACTTATCACTCCCTGTCTTATTCCAGTTCTTTTAAAAACTCCTGCACGATAACATTCAGGTTTCTGCCCAAAAGGTTTCTGTTCACCCCTACACTGCTATTCCCCTGACAGAAATGGAGTCTTTTACAGACATTAACCCATTTAAATATGGCCATTAGATAAAAAGAAAGAGTGAGATGTCGGAAAGTTATGAGAATGTGGTTGAGCTAGGCAGGGCTTGACCTGAAGAGTGTGTCTATCCTGTCTGTCTCTCTCTCTACCAAGAGGTTGAGAAAGGAGGGACAGTAGTAACCCCAAAGGTGTCCCTAGTCCTATTAGACTCCCTGCCTCACAAAGTACCCTGCATTACTGATACTATGGCCATTAAATAAAAAGAAAGGGGGAGATGTCGGGCATTAAGCCAGCTCCCATTACTCCATCCTGCATTCCTGTTACTATGGCCTATTTACATAATCATTGGTTTGCCTGAAAGATCCCCACCCATTACATTCCTTTGATCTATCTTCTTTCTACCTTGAGACCCTCCCTGCCTGCAAAGTAACGTTAATCCCACCAGTTAAAACCCTCGCAGCAGTTGCTAAGGAAGTTTCTACCTTCCCAGCCCACTTTTGTCTTTCTCCACCCCCTTTCCTTTCTGTTTCCAACTTGCCACTTCTGGTTCTATCCTATAAAAGCATTGTCTCTCTGATCAATAAAGACATTGTATTACCATTCCACCACGAGTTCAATACTCTCTCTCCTGCGTCACTGAGTAAGTAGCAGCCCGGCTGGCTACAGTTGAGTTCTCTCCAACCCAGAGAGCACATGCCCAGGAAGAGGGCCCCCCACATTAGCCCAGCATAAAAATATGTTTGCTTTTTTACCAAAGCTATTTGCTCATATGTATAAGTAAAGAAAACCAACAATTTTCCATTTTATAAAAGTTGATCAAGAAGTAAGATCTCTGAATTAGGTAAGCGATAGTGTAATGTTTATTACTAAATAATTTTTAATATGCCCAGTCTGAATCTTACCAAGTATAACAAGAACAATTCCCTCTACTTAAAAATAACTTTTAATTTTATTTATTTCATTCTCTTTTGTGTTGCTACATATGCCAAATTCCCTTAATTACCTCACTTCTCCAGTAGATTTATCCATGTGTGCTCTTAAAACTTTTGGGAATAAGTGAGAAACACTTATTTCAGACACTTTGTCCCTCAAAAATTTACAAATATAATAAGCATAATTATCAGTACAAGCTCAAAAATACAATGGCTTTTTAGATAGGACTTTATAGACTAGTTATCTACTGTTTATATATGAGAAAGAAGTCTGCTGAAGTTAAACTAGAGCTAAGCAACTACTAGTTTATTTTTTCAACTTAGTTGAAGTATTATATAGTTCTATTATATAGTTGTTATATAACTATTATATAGTTGTTCTTTATATAATATATACTGTTCATACAGAGATATATAAATTGTACTATACTGAACATGACATATTACTGATAGATGAACAGAAGATAAACTTAGGTGAACTTATTAAAGGATAAAACTAAGCAATTGAGCCACGACCAATCTTCAGATTGCTCTAAGAAAATATGTGTAAAGGTTGAATACTAGTATGAAGATTTAATACACAAAGGATATGCTAAATATATTTAGGAATTCTACAAAGTAGAGTGAGTCATGAATTTGATTCTGGTGTTGACTATATATTGAGGTAACTAAATAGGATCAGTAATTTTTTCCCCCGTCTACCCCATCAAAGTATTCTGAGAAATGGAAAACACAAATCATAAACCTGAGATTTGAGAATCATGGACCAGTTATTCTCTATGCATCCTTGAAGGTATATGGAAATCATGCTTCATATCAGTACTGTGCCCCTGTTCCATCCAAGTAATCATGGCTATGGGTTCTTCATAGAATCATGTTATTTCTGATTTTTGGCTCATATGTGTGTCCAGAAAAGATTATGGTTTCAGGTTGAATTTTTTTTAACACTCAAAATAAGTTTGACAGCATATATCAGTATTATCAATAATAGCTATCTTTTAAGCACTAAACAAAATGGAATAGAATTTGTTTGAAGAAAGCACTTTCTATCTTTCTATTTAATACTCTAAAATACTACATTACTAGTTAGAATGATAATTTTCTAACCATATGTAATGCTAAAAATGATTGTGAAACTGATGACTTTATAATGCAGCTCATAACTTTGTTATTTCAGGAACTACTTGAATAGTTTCAAGATAACAAATATGCCATCCTTATGAAAAGGCTATCATTTTATAAATAGAAGGATATATTTTATTTAATTCCAAAGCAAATATTATTTGGTATCTATAATTCTGTCATTGTTTTATTTTCCCTTTTATATTATAAAGTCAAGTAACTGACAATGATAAAAAACTGCACAATTTCAGAAACTATAGTTCTAATTTCTTTAAGAAAAAATGTGAAACATTTTACTATCTTTTTTTTAAATTTTACTATCTTTGAAAAAATATTTAATTGGAATTAAACTGCAGTATGCTGTATGTACTCACTAAAGTTGCTGACACAATCCATTAGGAATTAACTTTCCCCTGCAAAGATTCCTCAGTATTGGCTCCGTTGGACCCATTGGTTTGAGTGTTCTGGAGAACTTGTAAATTATCATCACCTCATAACTTCTTTTCTCCTAGTTACACTTTTATAGGTGATATATTTGGAATATTTATATGGTGGACCTATGCAAAAAAAAAAAAGAACATACACTTAGTCTAAACCAGGATGGTATTATCATTGCTGTGCTTTGGTCTTCTTTAAAGACTGCTTTCAGGGATAAAATACAGTTAACAACAACGACAAAAAAAAACTATGTATACCTATGTACATAGCAGCACAGTTTGTAAGAGCTAAAACTTGGAAGCAACCTAGATGCCCAGCAACAGATGAGTGGCTAAGAAAGTTGTGGTATATATATATATATTACTCAGCTATTAAAGAAGATGTATTCACCTTCTTCAATTCATCTTGGATGGAATTTGAAGGAATCATGTTAAGTGAGAAAAGCCAGAAAGAGAAGGATGAATACAGAGTGATTTCACTCATGGTCAGAAGTTCAGAAATGGAAAAAAAAAGAAAGGGGAAACACCAAGTAGGACTTAGAATGGGTTTGATGTGTTGCACCAAAGCAAAGGACTCTTGGGACAGTGATGGGGAGCTTTCAGAAGGACCTAGGCTGGAGGTAAGAATGTTTTTCAGAAATTTTAGAAATTTCACATTTACCAAGAACTATATTTACTGTAAAACATTAATCTCCCCAGTAATAAAAAATATCTAGTTTTCTAGCATACCACCACTGCCATATCTATATTACCTTGCTGAATATATTCTGTCTGGGATAAAAATTCTGTTACTTAACACTACATATGTGTTAAATATATAACAGAGAAAATTTGTGTCTATTAAAATGCTACAACAGAAACCAGAGCCATGGAGACATTGTTCTGGGGTTTAGCAAACATGTCAGAATGCTTGTCATTCATCTAATTAGAATAAATAAATGAACGGGTGTGAAATTCATTTGAATTTCACTTTTTTATTTATAGAGGAGTTTTAAAAGAATCTGTATAAGTCCTATATGTACATCACATCTACATATTACAAATAATATCCTGTATTTGTAGGTATCTTAGCCCCCTATAAGAGTTAGCATAAACCTTTCCTAGATTATACTAGAACAGTCTTATGAGCTGCATATTAATATTTTCATCTTACACATGGATATAAAGACTCATAAACTGCATACTTAATTTCAAATTCAGAATTTTTACCCTCACTTCCAAAGTTCTCTTCAGTATAGCATAACAACTAATTACATATATTACATTATTTCAAATGATATTATTCTCAGTGTACACAAATATTAGTAAAAATATTACTAATAGATGACACTGCCTTTCCTTTTCAGTATTGTACCAGAGTAAAAAAAAAAATGGCTGAAACAAATGTTAAGTCTTCCACCAAAGTCTAAAAGAGTAAAATTTGTTCCTGTAATTATATGAAGAATTGGAACTGTCAACATTTGTAGGAAAAATATCATATAATATGTGTCTGTGACATCTCAAATGTGGCACACAGTTGTATGCAGACACTAAGGACCTCAAGCTACATATTGTAGCTCAAACCTTCACATGCTTTCTTGGTCTCAGTGCCATAGCTGTTGTTAGGCACTTGAGATAAAAAAGGCTTTGTTTTACCAAAGTCTACTTGATTTTGGTGTACCTGTGCCATATGCACATCCAACAGTGAATCCCAAGAGACACCCACTCAATTTTGTTGCTCAAGATACTGCTAGGCAACTCCCCCAGACCCATTCTAACTTGGTGTATGAGGACCACTGGACACTCACTTCATAAATCCTCCTAGTCACTATATAGGTAAATCTGATACTACCAGAGTAGTTTTCATTGTATGCTGGAGATCATAAGCCCCTGATCTTGCCAAGAATTGCTAAATTTTTATGCACAGCTGCCACCAGACACATGCAACATTGAACTTCAGATTGACATATATTGACCTCAATGCAATAGACAACGCCTGACAAATGTGACTATAAATAGCTAGTCTTTCCCAGGTCCACTGGGAAAGTCAGAATGAATGAGTCTTCATAGACAACTGGTCACTTTCTAGGCCTGCTTGACACTGCTACATATTTTCACAAGCAACTGTGGGAACCATGGACCCTACCAAATCCTACTCAATTTGGTACAAAGGTGCACTGGGACACTTGTAAAGGCAGATCTACTTTTTTTCCCCAGTTCTCAAATTTACCACCAGTCAACTGAAACCCTGAACTGCCTTGGTCACTAGCCAAGTCCACTAGAATTCAAGACTATAGCTACACTGGGCATAACTGCAAATCACAGTCCTCCTCAGGACTGTATAAACACAGTGGATATATATACCCCCATGTTCATAGCTGCATTATTCACAATAGCAAAAATACGGAATCATACAAAATGACCTTCAACATATGACTGGATAAAAGTTATGGGATATATACTCAATGAAGTACTACTCAGCAATAAAAAAGATGGTATTGTGACCTTTGGGATAAAATGGATGGAACTGGAGAAGATAATATTTAGTAAGTAAATAAGGAGGTAAAGGACAACTACAGGATGGTTTCACTCATATGTATAATTTAGATAATTGAACACAGGAGTATGAAAAGTCAAACCATATCCAAATCTGTAGAAAACTACATGGTTATCTAGAGGGAGTGTGTGTGTAGGAGGGGCGACATAGACTTATGGTAGTAATAAAAGTATGAACTATAATCCTATTAATTTAGAATCTCATAAGTCACTATTAATTTAAAATGTCAGGGGGGGATAGATTTAATACTTCAAGTTCTCTAACTGCCTCAACCATAGCTCTGAGTATATATATTTTTTCTTTAGCCTAAGTATTTAATGTTTCAGTTTTGTAAGATGATCAAATCCTGACACTGAGCTTAAATTGTTCAAGAACCTATAAAAATATATTTGTATATATAGGTTTTTTAATATCTAGGTTACCTATAAACTTTGGCCAGGTAGGTCAAAAATATTTGGCCCTGTCAGTATCTAAGATACAGTGAATAACAGATACCCTTAAAGGTCATAAATAGTGAGGTCAGGTATATTATTGTAGATCTTAACAATTGGATTTTCTTATAAAAACAAATCCCCAAGTAACTTGATTATAATAATAATTAACTATTGTTATTTTAAACTTTCTAGGACTATCAGGAACACTTTCCACTCTCTTTAAAAACCTTATATTTGGGAGTCGGGCTGTAGTGCAGTGGGTTAAGCGCAGGTGGCGCAAATACAAGGACCGGCAGAAGGATCCCAGTTCGAACCCCGGCTCCCCACCTGCAGGGGAGTCACTTCACAGGCAGTGAAGCAGGTCTGCAGGTGTCTATCTTTCTCTCCTCCTCTCTGTCTTCCCCTCCTCTCTCCATTTCTCTCTGTCCTATCCAACAACGACAACAACAATAATAACTACAACAATAAAACAACAAGGGCAACAAAAGGGAATAAATAAATAAAATAAATATTAAAAACAATTTTTTAAAAAACCTTATATTTCCTAGACCTGGAATGTCTAGGACTATGCTTATATTTATTTCTGTCCTATCAAATAAAAATAATAGAAAACATATATTGCTATATAGTACTTGAAAACATTGTATAATAATTAATAAATTTAAATGCTTTACCACAGTAGGTTCTAGAGGCTTACTACTTGCAATAAAAAGTTTGTGCTTTTGGTCACTACCAGGCCACCCCATTATCTGAGGACCTAGTCAGGGAATCCTTGGATTCCCATAGAGATATGATGAGCCTCGACCTCTAACAGACCCCTCTCTCCACCATCACTGGTCATCTCCATTAGGAACAACATCATAAACTTTCTAGTGGGCCCCCTATAGGACATTACCCTCAATGTAGAACAGCAGTGGTAAAAATTGCCCCAGTCACTGGAGGGAAGGCTAGGTCAATATACTCTTCTACTCAAGGAAGACTGGTCCTGAAATGAGTACAGGACAGAATGTTCCTAACTATGACCATGGAATGTGAATACAAACTGACAGGGATGAAAAGGTTACACAGGCTCCTGTGCTAAATACGAATTAACATGGAACCAAGATCAGATTGAAGAGGTTTACAGTTAGTGGTATATATACTTTTCTCATATTTGGGGACTTCTTTCTGCCTTTATCCAGCTTTCTAGTCTTATCCTCAACTCTGACACCATCTTCCCAGACAAATACTGCAAGCTCAGCTACATGTTAGCTGTTGGGTTCAGGCAAATTATTAAAGTCATGGGCCCCTTGGAATATACCTAAAATAGACTTCCTAGCTCCTTCCAACATGAAGACCCCCAAATTCATCTGTTGTACTTTAACTTTTTGGTTACCGATTATTAAACAAAGTGTTCTGCTTTATATTTTAATTATTTTCAGCCACAAGTTGCAGATGCTTCCATGATGCCAACCTGACTTCCCTGGGCAGATGACCTCACTTACGTGTCCTGGAACCCCACCTCCCAATTCCTCATTAGGGAAAGATAGAAATATGATGGACATATGGATCAATGGCTATGTCCAGTGGAGAAGCAATTATAGAATCCTACCTTCTGCACTCCATAAAGATCTTTGGTCCATACAAAGGGATAAAGAATAAAAAGGTTTCTAATGGAGGAGAGGGGATATGAAACTCTGGAGGTGGGAACTGTTCAGAATTGTACCCCTCTTATACCACAATTTTGTCAATCATTATGAAATCACTAATAAAAATTTATTATAACCAAAAATTAAAAAATTAGTGCTTACCCTTCTTGTAGATTGTTAAGACTTTAAATTAGCATTGAGAAATTAAATATTCATTCATATGACAAGTACCTATCCTGCAATAACTCTTCAAACTTTTGTGCATAGTATATAAGTATCTAAATATTACATTTGTCCAAATCCTGTGTCTAGGAGTCATTAATGACATAAATGCTACTGTTGTTAAAAATCAGTTATATAAAAGAAAGTTCTAGGGGGGCAGGCAACAGTCCACTGTTTAAGCACACATAGTGCAAAGCACAGGAATTGGCTCAGGGATCCAGGCTCAAGCCCTCAGTTCTTCACCTGCAGAGGGGTCGCTTCACAAGTGGTGTCTATCTTTCTATCCCCCTCTCTGTCTTCCCCTCCTCTCTCAGTTTCTCTCTGTCCTACCCAACAACGTAAACAGCAATAACAACAACAGTAATGGAAAAAAGATGGCTATAGGAGCAGTGGATAGTGGATTCTTAGTGCAGGCACTCAGCCCCAGCAACAACCCTGGAGGCAAAAAAAAAAAAAAAAAGAAAAAAGAAAAAGAAAAAAGGTGGATAATCAAGGCTCCTCACTTGAGCTTCCTAGTGTTCTTTGGAATTAAATAAATAACTTATATTGGACCTTTGTATTTCTTTGTTGATTGAAAAGCACATACTTATCGATGGTACGAGTTTTGTTAGAGCCAAATGCTTTCTGTATTTCCATCTAGCCATATTTTCTGTGGCTTTTAATTCATGTAAATCCTGACATCACTGGTATGTGGAACTTGAGTAATTAAACCAGCTAACAAGTGTTTGCCAAATCAAATAGCAAAAGGAAAGAAAAAATTGACTTCAGTCCATGCACATACTTTGTCTGCTAATGAATGCTAAGGTCATAGTGTATCTTTTTCCACATTATTCAAGTTCCTCTGAGTTCTCCCCATTTATTTTATTGTATTGATTTTTACATTGACCATATATCCAGCAAAACTTTGGTACTGCTAGTAAGTAATATATTAAAGAAAATGCAATTTTGAGTTCTAGTGTATACTGAAGAGCGTCATAATTAAACAGGGTAACATAGTTTACCCTGATTAATAGCAAAGACTGTAGTAACATCCTAAATTTTGTGACTGACTCCATTTTTAGAACACTGGTAAGTTCAGAGAAAATTACTGCTTTAATTCCTTGGTTTGTGGAAATCATGTAGAAAAGAGTGGTTATAATAGTTGCTGCCTCATTAGGTAATAGTATATATGCAAACATTATTCTAAGTAATAAAATTTAAACAATTCTCTAAAATGCCTACTTGAAGCCTTTCAAACTTTACATACTGTATCAAACAAAATTCTGGATCAAAATTTTAATTTGAGCATTGTTCAATTTATGAAATTATAAAGACAAGGTTTAGAAAATAACAATGTATTATGAATGACATATTTATTAATATTTAGACATGTTTTGTCTTTCATATTTACAAGGTAATGTCCTTGAAAAACACCTTCTGTAAATATGTGTGAGGAAGCTTGGTTTCTAGACTAAAGTAATTTACACGATACATCTTGTTTAATATGTCTTGTGTACAGCTTACTGAAAATCTATACAATGATTAAAGTGATGAAATGCCTTAGCCATTCTGTAGTTACCTTAGCAACTTGTTGCAATGTGGGTTGCAAATAACTGCTTCTTTTATTCTGAACCAATTTTTTTAAAAAATGGTCATGCTGTGTAACATACTTTAAAATTACTTGGAGAACTCTTTTTTAGTATTTGGGCTTCATAACAGCATTATTAATTTAACTATAACATGGCATCATTATGGTAATTTTATAGTTAATTAGCCATCACAGACTGTTTCTAAGTCAATTGGTTTTTATAAAATGAGCTATTTATATATTTATTTGTTGAAAAATGTTTAGTATTAATCACTTTGCAAAGCATTGTTCTAAGATAAAATAAATCAATAAATGATAAAATTATAACCTTACCCTTTTGAGCTTAGATTCCATTGGGACAGATAGACCAAAAACATGTAAAATACATATTGCAAATATAAAGTAAGGTAAAAAGGGAGACTTGCCTAAACCTGGAAGTGAGAGGCTTACAATAGATCATGTTTACTCATTAGGAAATGAATCAAAAAGGTGTTTTTGTAAATGTACCATTTAAGCACAGATGTGAGTAAATAAAACAAGAATGTTTCTGAGACAATTTTATTCTAGTCAGAAAAATAAATTTAATATCGGGAAAAGAATGAAGACTGACTGTAAAACATTATTCCTCCAATAAAGGAAAAAAATTTTTAAAAAAGAATGAAGGCTGAAATTGATAGAGTAAACTGAATAAAAATGACAAAGTTTGATTAAGAGTTTTCAAAATTTACTATGGCTATGGTGTATGGAATGGACGGTGTACAGTAAGGAGCAGGAAGTAAAAGAAATGTAAGGGTAGCTACGAGCAGCAGATCGCTTTCTCTCCTCTCCTCTCCTCTCCCGGATCAACTAGGAATACCAAAGGAGACCACCCGGACCGAAACAAGGACTAGAATGACCACAGGAACCCAGTAAATCACCCGTGAGTACAAACACGCATGGCTGGTGACAGAGAGGAGAGAGGGGCCTAAGGAGAGATTAAGTGACTGCTAACATTCAGCAGTTTATCAGTGGAGACACCACCTCCAGTCTGCTCCACAACAAGGGGACAGCTGAAGGGAGGAAAGGACTCCCCAGAGACTCACCAAGTGCAACTCTGAGTCTCCATTGCTACTACCCTCAGAATCTGGAGCAGCAACAGGGAAGGACACCAGGGTACAGAGATCTAACCGGGAAACTCAGGAGAAGACCTATACCTCCTTGGCATAGCTGAGGGGCTGTGAAAGTCTCTTTGCATAACCACTGGATTATCTCTGCCACACCCTGCTTTATCTCTTGGTCAGGAGTCAGTGATTAAGCGAAGAAGCCTATTGATAGTTTAAAAGCCATCAGGCACCCATAGCCTACAGGGAAGAAAAAAAAAGAGGCTTTTACACCACTGAGCTCCAACTCAGGGATTGAAAAAAAAAACTGTTAACTTCCACCACAGTAAACCCTTTAATTAAATTACTTAGACACAAGTCAATCCAGGCAATAGTGATCAATAATTTGAAAAGTATTGATAAAGGGAACTCATAACATAATATATAAAATGGTTAAAACAACAAGAAAAAATATTGGGGACTTGAACCAGGACAAGAGTCCAGCTAAAAGTCCTCCAGAGGGTGAAGCACAAAACAACGAGTTCAACATCCAAACATTAGCTAAGGAAATAATAACAGGAATGAGTAAAGAATTTGAAAAAATTGTAATCAGAACTGCAGGAACAACAAATGAGAATATGGAAGAAAATTCTAATAATCTCATGGTTATTAGAGAGCTGAAAGCTGAAATCTCTGAGCTAAGAAGGCAACTAGCTGAACAAGCTAAAACAGTATCAGAGCAGGGCAACAAAATAGATGAACTCCAGAAAGCAGTAGAGGGCAGAGAGAATAGAATCTATGAGGCTGAAGACAGAATTAGCAAGATTGAAGATGAATTAGAGACAACTAAAAAAGAAGTAAGAGATCTCAAAAAGAGATTAAGAGATGCTGAAAACAACAACAGAGTCCTATGGGATGACTTCAAAAGAAACAATATACGCATTATTGGCTTACCAGAGGAAGAAAGAGGAGAGGAAGAAAGCATTCTCCAGGCCATAATAGCTGAAAATTTCTCTAGTCTAGACAACACCAAAGACATAAAGATTCAAGAAGCCCAGAGGGTCCCAAACAGAATTAACCCAGACCTAAAGACACCAAGACATGTCATACTTAGAATGGAAAGGAATAAGGATAAAGAAAGGATCCTCAAGGCTGCAAGAGAAAAACAAGGAGTCACCTACAAAGGAAAACCCATAAGATTAGCAGCAGACTTCTCCATACAAACACTACAGGCCAGAAGAGAATGGCAAGATATCTATCGAGTGCTCAATGAGAAAGGCTTTCAGCCAAGAATACTATATCCTGCTAGACTGTCATTCAGACTAGATAGAAGCGTCAAAACCTTCTCAGACAAGCAATAGTTGAAGGAAGCAACCATCACCAAGCCTGCCCTGAAAGAAGTTCTGAAAGGTCTCCTATAAACAACCAGACCACCACAAATAGGACATATATCAAAACACTCTAAAACTCTACAAGAATGGCGTTAAAATATCTTCAATCTTTGATATCAATAAATGTCAATGGCCTGAATTCACCTATTAAAAGAAACAGAGTAGGAAGATGGATCAGAAAACACAACCCAACAATATGTTGTCTACAGGAAACTCACCTAACACAACAAGACAAACACAGACTTAAAGTGAAAGGATGGAAAACTATCATTCAAGCCAATGGCCCACAAAAAAGGGCAGGAACAGCTATTCTCATATCTGACATGATAGACTTTAAAATAGATAAGATTAAAAAAGATAGGAATGGACACTACTTAATGCTCAGAGGATGAGACAATCAAGAGGACTTAACAATTATTAATATCTAAGCACCCAATGAGAAGCCATCTAAATACATCAAACTTCTACTGAAAGAGCTACACCAATATATTAACAGTAACACAATCATAGTAGGGGACTTCAACACCCCACTATCTCAACTTGACAGATCATCCAGGAAGAAAATCAGTAAAGACATAAGGGAGCTAAATGAAGAGATAGATAAACTAGAACTATTGGACATTTTCAGAGTCATTCATCCCAAGAAACTGGAATACACATTTTACTCAAATCCACATGGGTCATTCTCAAGGATAGACCATATGTTAGGCCACAAAGACAGCATCAGCCAATTCAAGAGCATTGAAATCATCCCAAGCATCTTCTCAGACCACAGGGGAATTAAACTAACACTTAACAATCAACAAAAGATTAGTAACAGTGCCAAAATGTGGAAGCTCAACAGTACACTTCTTAACAACTTCTGGGTCAAAGAGGAAATCAAGGAAGAAATCAAAATGTTTCGAGAGTTCAATGAAAATGAAGACACAAGCTATCAAAATATTTGGGACACAGCTAAAGCAGTCCTAAGAGGGAAGTTCATAGCTATACAAGCACACATTAGGAAACAAGAAAAGGCACAAATAAACAGCCTGATTGCACATCTCAAAGACCTAGAAGAAGAACAACAAAGGAATCCTAAAGCAACCAGAAGGACAGAAATCACTAAAGTTAGGGCAGAAATAAATAACATTGAGAATAGGAAAACCATACAAAAGATCAATGAAAGTAAATGTTGGTTCTTCAAAAGAGTAAACAAAATTGACAAACCTTTAGCCAGACTCACAAAACAAAAAAGGGAGAAGACCCAAATAAATCGGATAGTAAATGAAAGAAGAGAAATCACAACAGACACTGCAGAAATTCAACATATCATGCGAGGCTTCTATGAACAACTATATGCCACCAAGCTAGAGAACCTGGAAGAAATGGACGATTTCCTAGATACCTACCAACTTCCAAAACTAAGTAAAGAGGAAGTGGATAACATGAACAGGCCCATCACAGCTAATGAAATTGAAACAGTTATCAAAAATCTTCCCAAAAATAAAAGTCCTGGACCAGATGGTTTTTTTTTTTTTTTTTGATAGGACAGAGAGAAATGGAGAGAGGAGGGGAAGACAGAGAAGGGGAGAGAAAGATAGACACCTGCAGACCTGCTTCACCGCCTGTGAAGCGACTCCCCTGCAGGTGGGGAGCCGGGGGCTCGAACCGGGATCCTTATGCCAGTCCCTGCGCTTTGCGCCACATGCGCTTAACCCACTGCACCCTGACCAGATGGTTTTACAAATGAATTCTACAAAACTTTCAAAGAAGAACTAATACCTCTACTTTTAAAAGTCTTCCAGAAGATTGAAGACACTGGAATACTCCCTGCCAGCTTCTATGAAGCCAACATCACCCTGATACCAAAAGCAGACAGGGACACAACAAGAAAAGAAAAATACAGACCAATATCTCTGATGAACATAGATGCGAAAATATTGAACAAAATTATAGCCAAACGGATACAGCAATATATCAAAAAGATTGTTGATCATGACCAAGTGGGGTTTATCCCAGGCATGCAAGGTTGGTTTAATATACGTAAATCAATCAATGTGATCCACCACATCAACAAAAGCAAGACCAAAAACCACATGGTCATATCAATAGATGCAGAGAAAGCCTTTGACAAAATACAACATCCCTTTATGATTAAAACACTACAAAAAATGGGAATAGATGGAAAATTCCTGAAGATAGTGGAGTCTATATATAGCAAACCTACAGCCAACATCATACTCAATGGTGAAAAACTGGAAGCATTTCCCCTCAGATCAGGTACTAGACAGGGCTGCCCACTGTCACCATTACTATTCAACATAGTGTTAGAAGTTCTTGCCATAGCAATCAGGCAGGAACAAGGAATTAAAGGCATACAGATTGGAAGAGAAGAAGTCAAACTCTCCTTATTTGCAGATGACATAATAGTATACATGGAAAAAACTAAGGAATCCAGCAAGAAGCTTTTGGAAATCATCAGGCAATACAGTAAGGTGTCAGGCTATAAAATTAACATTCAAAAGTCAGTGGCATTCCTCTATGCAAACACTAAGTTAGAAGAAATTGAAATCCAGAAATCAGTTCCTTTTTCTATAGCAACAAAAACAATAAAATATCTAGGAGTAAACCTAACCAAAGAAGTGAAAGACTTGTATACTGAAAATCATGAGTCACTACTCAAAGAAATTGAAAAAGACACAAAGAAGTGGAAAGATATTCCATGTTCATGGGTTGGAAGAATTAACATCATCAAAATGAATCTATTACCCAGAGCCATCTACAAATTTAATGCTATCCCCATCAAGATCCCAAGCACATTTTTTAGGAGAATAGAAAAAATGCTACACATGTTTATCTGGAACCAGAAAAGACCTAGAATTGCCAAAACAATCTTGAGAAAAAAGAACAGAACTGGAGGCATCACACTCCCAGATCTCAAACTGTATTATAGAGCCATTGTCATCAAAACTGCTTGGTACTGGAACATGAACAGACACACTGACCAGTGGAATAGAATTGAGAGCCCAGAAATGAGGCCCCACACGTATGGACATCTAATCTTTGACAAAGGGCCTAGACTATTACATGGGGAAAGCAGAGTCTCTTCAACAAATGGTGTTGGAAACAATGGGTTGAAACATGCAGAAGAATGAAACTGAATCACTGTATTTCACCAAATACAAAAGTAAATTCCAAGTGGATCAAGGACTTGGATGTTAGACCAGAAACTATCAGATACTTAGAGGAAAATATTGGAAGAACTTTTTTCCGCATAAATTTTAAAGACATTTTCAATGAAACGAATCCAATTACAAGGAAGACTAAGGCAAGTATAAACCTATGGGACTACATCAAATTAAAAAGCTTCTTCACAGCAAAAGAAACCACTACCCAAATCAAGAGACCCCTCACAGAATGGGAGAAGATCTTTACATGCCATACATCAGATAAGAGTTTAATAACCAACATATATAAAGAGCTTGCCAGACTCAACAACAAGACAACAAATAACCCCATCCAAAAATGGGGGGAGGACTTGGACAGAATATTCACCACAGAAGAGATCCAAGAAGCTGGGCCAGTGGGGGGTGGGAGTGGGCAGGAGGGATGGGTCACAGTCCTTTGGTGGTGGGAATAGTGTTGATGTACACTCATAGCAAAATGTAGACATATAAATCAGTAGTTAATTAATATGAGAGGGGGAAATCAATTGTATGTCTCAAAGTTTCTCAAAAGAAACACTGAATCTTTTTAATATATAGGCTATGTATTTGATATGCGGACTCTCTCAAAAGCCTAGACCAAGTAGATTAGAAGCTTCCAATAGCACAGCTATATACAAGATACTGGGTACTGTACAGCAAACCATAACAAAGGGACTTTTCAAAGTTAACTCAATTAACAAATAATGTGATGATAATATTAACTATTGATTGTCTTTTTGAACCCTAAGACAGCAGGAACCTCACATCTTCACTATAGAGCCCCTACTTCCCCCAGTCCTGGAACCCTTGGATAGGGCCCACTTTCCCATATGCATCTCCCAATCCAAACCAAATAATATTGCATCCGCCGATCACAACCTAACCAAAGCAACGATTGCCATCTCAACATGCTTCACCTCAGACTGTAGCCAGAGACTTCACGTGTGGAATGACAACCCTTCAGCTTCATTACTCGGGTGAGACCTTTCCTTTAATAGTACACTCTAATTTCATCTCAGGTAGTTCACTTTCTAACAAAGTCCCATAACCTAGATATATACCAGTTTCTGTGAGAGAGAGCTTATGTGCACACGTATCCATAAACTACTGCAAAATATATACCTGAAAGCAGGATTACACTAGAGTTTGCAGTGAGTACCTCCCTAACACTTCCTCTCCACTATTCCAAGCTTGGGATCCATGATTGCTCAACAAATTGTTTGGCTTCATATGTTAACTCTCTTTTCAATCACCAGGTTCCAGATGCCATCCGGATGCTGGCTAGGCTTCCCTGGATTGAAGACCCCACCAACGTGTCCTGGAGCTCAGCTTCCCCAGAGACACACCCTACTAGGGAAAGAGAGAGGCAGACTGGGGGTATGGACCGACCAGTCAACGCCCATGTTCAGCGGGGAAGCAATTACAGAAGCCAGACCTTCTACCTTCTGCAACCCTCAACGACCCTGGGTCCATGCTCCCAGAGGGATAGAGAATGGGAAAGCTATCATGGGAGGGGGTGGGTTATGGGGATTGGGTGGTGGGAATTGTGTGGAGTTGTACCCCTCCTACCTTATGCTTTTGTTCACTAATCCTTTCTTAAATAAAAAATAAAAAAATAAAAAATAAAATAAATAAAAATAAATTAAAAAAAAGAAGAGATCCAAAAGGCCCAGAAACACATGAAAAATGCTCCAAGTCTCTAATTGTCAGAGAAATGCAAATCAAGACAACAATGAGATATCACTTCACTCCTGTGAGAATGTCACACATCAGAAAAGGTAACAGCAGCAAATGCTGGAGAGGGTGTGGGGTCAAAGGAACCCTCCTGCACTGCTGGTGGGAATGTCAATTGATCCAACCTCTGTGGAGAACAGTCTGGAGAACTCTCAGAAGGCTAGAAATGGACCTACCCTATGATCCTGCAATTCCCCTCCTGGGGATATATCCTAAGGAACCCAACACATCCAGCCAAAAAGATCTGTGTACACATATGTTCTTGGCAGCACAATTTGTAATAGCCAAAACCTGGAAGCAACCCAGGTGTCCAACAACAGATGAGTGGCTGAGCAAGTTGTGGTATATATACACAATGGAATACTACTCAGCTGTAAAAAATGGTGACTTCTCTGTTTTCTGCCGATCTTGGATGGACCTTGAAAAAATCATGTTGAGTGAAATAAGTCAGAAACAGAAGGATGAATATTGGATGATCTCACTCTCAGGCCGAAGTTGAAAAACAAGATTAGAAAAGAAAACACAAGTCGAACCTGAAATGGAATTGGAGTATTACACCAAAGTAAAAGTAAATACAGGTCCATGAAAAATGATGAATGAAATAGTGGGGGTTGTATTGTTAAATGGGAATCTGGGGAATGTTATGCATGTAAAAAAAAAAAAAAGAAGTAGAAACGCAAAGCAGAAATTGACTGAGTTTGGAGTATGGCACCAAAGTAAGAAAGCAGAAGTACACTAGAGTTTGCAGTGAGTACCCTCCCTAACACTTCCTCTCCACTATTCCAAGCTTTGGGTCCATGATTGCTCAACCATTTGTTTGGCTTTGTATGTTAACTCTCTTTTCAGTCACCAGGTTCCAGATGCCATCAGGATGCTAGCCAGGCTTCCCTGGATTGAAGACCCCACCAATGTGTCCTGGAGCTCTGCTTCCCCAGAGACCCACCCTACTAGGGAAAGAGAGAGGCAGACTGGGAGTATGGACCGACCAGTCAACGCCCATGTTCAGCGGGGAAGCAATTACAGAAGCCAGACCTTCTACCTTCTGCAACCCTCAATGACCCTGGGTCCATGCTCCCAGAGGGATAGAGAATGGGAAAGCTACTGGGGAGGGGGTGGGATATGGAGATTGGGCAGTGGGAATTGTGTGGCATTGTACCCCTCCTACCCTATGGTTTTGTTAATTAATCCTTTCTTAAATAAAAAAATTAAAAAATAAATTAAAAAAAAGAAATGTAAGGGTAGAACATTGAGAACATTTAGGAAGAAACCTAAATTCTACAGATAAATAATAGCATGTTATGTATACAACATATTTGGCACAGCTTTAAATGGCTTAAAAATAATAAAGAAAACATGAACTCAGGTTCACATAGGTAGTTGACACAGAGAATATGATGCCTCTCAGACCATGTATTCAATAGTTGCCCCTGGTCATACAAAAAAAGATGAATGATAATTAACCACTTTTAAGACATATTTTGAAGAAAGAATTTACTCTAGAGGCATTTACAAATAGCAGTAGGTGGTGCTTCCTATGTCAAATATCATCCATTAGAAAGTGTTGACCTTGAATTCAAAGGTAATTTCAAGTCCAGTTTCTTAACTGCCTATGGACTGTCCTTATATTCTATTTGATGGAAATAATTAAATATTTTTAAATTTACTTGGAAAATTATCTTTTATTTTTCTTACATCAACCTAAAATGAATTACTTGGTTTGAAATAAGTAGAGCAAAATTGCTACTTCTCTGTAACTATCATTTTTTCTTATAGTGTATTTTTTTAAATCAGGCCTTGTTTTTCTTTTTAAAGGGTGTTTTGTAGAATTCTATACCTAAATATTTTGAGAAAATATTGCATTCTGTATAAACACTTCTTAAAAAGTCACCAAGAGCTGAATACAACGAGTTAAGCGCACATGGCTCAAAGCTCAAGGACCAGCATAAGAATCCCTGTTCTGGTCCCCACCTGCAGGGGGAGTCGCTACACAAGCGGTGAAGCAGGTCTGCAGGTGTCTCTTTCTCTCCTCATCTCCTCATCTTTTCTCTCCTCATCTTCCCCTTCTCTCTCCATTTCTCTCTGTCGTATCCAACAAGGACGACATCAATAACTACAACAATTCGGGCGCTAGCGCAGAGGGTTAAGCGCATGTGGCCTGAAGAGCAAGGACTGGTATAAGGACCCAGGTTCCAGCGCCTGGCTCCCCACCTGCTGGTGAGTGGCTTAACATGAGGTGAAGCAGGTCTGCAGGTGTCTCTCTCACGCCCTCTCAGTCTTCCTCTCCTCTCTCCATTTCTCTCTGTCATATCTAACAACTATGACATCAATAACAGCACTAATAACTACAACAATAAAAAAGCAAAGGAAAATGAACATAAAAACATTTTTTAAAAAAATAACCACAACAATAAAACAACAAGGGCAACGAAAGGGAATAAATAAACAAATATTTTTTAAAAAGTCACCAGGAAATTTTGAAAAAGTCTTCAGATATCCTTCAGTAAAGAGAACTGTTCTATTTTGTTTAACTCTGTATTTTCAATTTTTTCCTGCCATGAATCACCCACATACTTTTACATGTGAATCACATATTTAAAAGTTGATGTGTGCTATTTTTATAATTGACAATATACATCCAAAATATGACTCATAATTGAAAACTACAGTTCAAATATTGTCAAAGAAGCAATATATTCTCCATCTCTCTCCATATATATATATATATATATATATATATATATATATATATATATATCTTCATGTGCATCCAAATCTATGTTGTAGCTAGCAACTGAATATTGTGTTAAATGTATTCTAACCATGTCATATCATCCATGAGTCATGGTAAACACAGATGTCCCCTCAATTGAGTTGCCAGTGTATTTTTCTGATATAGTTGGTGTTTTTAGCATGCAGGCTTGACACAGAATTCCTGTTGAATTTCAACAAGATTTAAAAGATGATCAAATCTTTCCTATTCTCTATTCTATTCTTGTCATTATTGGCAATGTTTTTGTACCATCTACATATTTTACATGATTAATGTTATCTACACCCTTGATATGCTTCTTTGGTCTCTGTCAATAATGGAAATGGAATAGCAAAGATAGTGAAAAAGCAAGAACTTAAGTCAATTCATTAGAACCCTCTCCACATTTTCATCTCAAGTTGTTAAAAAAAAAACCAAACTGTATATAATAATATCATCAGTTTTTAATTCAGATGTAATTCACCATTTTATTCCAAAGGAAGTTATTTGGGATTTTTTTTCCAATGTAAAACATTTTAGCTGCATACTAACAAAATAAAATATTTTCCAATTTGTCTTTTTTTTTCCCGCATTCACCAGGGGTTCACTCACTGGGATAACTCTTTCAGATAGAGAGACAGAGAAAGAGAAAGAAAAGCATCACATGCCTGAAGATTCCTCCAATGCCAGACTTGAACCTCGGTCACATCATAGATTTAAGAATTTTAAGAGATAGTTTAGTAATTATATTTCTTGCAGGTTTTTTTCTTTCAGTGATGTTTTATTTGGGGACTAGAGACAATTTAATTTGATAGTATGCATGCTTTGTCAGGGGCATGACCTATATTTGAACTCAGTCCCCTTTGAAGAAAGTTTAGATGCTATGGTGCCTTGAATGCATAAACCACTGGGTTTGATCTCTAGCACAGCATGAAAATTAAAAGAATTTTCCCCATCTATTGCACCCCCCCCCTTTTTAAACCAGAGCACTGCTCAGCTCTGGCTTATGATGGTGCAGGGGATTGAACCTATATTCCCATTTTTGTAGTGTTTTGATCATGAAAGGATGTTGGATTTTGTCAAAGTCTTTCTCTGTATCTATTTAGATAACCATGTGGTTTCTAGTTTTTCTTTTTTTTTTTTTGATGTGGTAGATCAAATTTATTGATTTACATATATTTAGCCAGCCTTTCATCTCTGGGATAAATCCCATTTGGTTGTGATGCTCAATTATTTTAATACACTGATGTATCCTTATCCTAATGGAGGCCATATACAGCTAACCTACAGCCAACATCATACTCAATGATAGGAAATTGAAAGCATTCCCACTTAGATTAGGTACTAGACAAAGCTTCTCACTAGCACCATTACTATTCAATATAGTGTTGGAAGTTCTTGCCATAGCAGTCATCTAAGAACCAAGAATTAAAGGGATATAGATGGGAAGAAAAGACAAACAGACAGTATTTGCAGATGATATGATAGTATACATAGAAAAACCTGAGGAATCCAGTAGGAAACTCATTTAAATTATCAGAAACCATATAGCAAGGTGTAAGGCTACAAAATTAACATACACCAGTTGGTAGCATTCCTTTATGAAAACACTCAGTCAGAAGAAGAAATCCAGAAATCATTCCCATTCTCTATAGCAACAAAACAATAAAATATCTAGAAATAAACCTAAAAAAGAAGAAGTGAAAGGCTTGTTTACTTCTTCTTCTTCTAGCGTTTGCCCTACTTCCGTAGCCAGTCAACAGCAAAGCTGTCAGGAGCTGCTTGTTGCTGGCTTTGAAAGTAACTGGGATCCATGTGGATTCAGTTGGCTAGGAAGGATCGTCAGTTTCCCCAATGAATGGGTACTCATGGGATGCACCACGAGAAGGTCGATCCAATGCAACCCGCTTGTTTACTAAAAAAAAAAAACAAACTATTAGCTACTATTCAAAGAAATAGAAAAAGATACAAAGAAGACATTCTATATTCATATCCATATTCATGGATTGGAAGAATTAACTTCATTAAAATGAATATTATCCTCAGAGCCATATACAAGTTTAATGCAATCCCCACCATTTTTTAAGAGGATAAAACAAAAATTACAAAAGTTTATCTGGAACCAGAAAATACCTCTCCAAAACAATCTTGAGGGAAAAAAAAAGAACAGAGCTGGAGGCATCATGCTCCAGATCTCAAACTATATTACAGGGCAACTGTAGTCAAAACTACCTCATACTATACCAAAAACAGATACACTGAGCAGTGTAATAAAACTGAGAGCCCATAAATAAGCCCTCACACCTAGAGACATCTAATTTTTGACAATGGGGTCCATATAATGGAGAATGGAGAGTCTCTTCAAGAAATGGTTTTGGGATAATTTGTTGAAACATGCAGAAAAATGAAATTGAACCAATACATTTTACCTCACACAAAAGTAAACTCTAAATGGACCAAGGGCTTGGATGATAGTCCAGAAACTATCAGATACATACAGGAAAATACTGGGAGCACTCTTTTCTATCTAAATATTATAGGTATCATCAATTATACAAATCCAATTGCAAGGAAGAGTAAAACAAAAATAAACCAATGGGACTACATCAAATTAAAAAGCTTCTTCAGTGGTCCAGGTGGTGACTCAATGGATAAAGCACTGGTCTCTCAAGTATGAGGTCTGGAATTCAATCCCCAGCAGCATATAAACTAGAGTTATATCTGGTTCTTTCTCTCCACCTATCCTCTTCGTGAATATATATGCCTCCAGGGTTATTTCTGGGGCTCAGTGCCTGCACTATGAATCCACTGCTCCTGGAGGCTATTTTTCCCATTTTGTTGCCCTTGTTGTTGTGCTTGTTGTAGTTGTTATTGTTGTCATAGCTGCTGCTGTTGTTGGATAGGACAGAGAGAAAGGGAGAGAGGAGGGGAAGACAGAGAGGAGGAGAGAAAGATAGACACCTGCAGACCTGCTTCACTTGTGAAGCGACCTCCTGCAGGTGGGGAGCGGGGGGGCTCAAACCTGGATCCTTAAGCCGGCCCTTGCGCTTTGTGTCATGTGCGTTTAACCCGCTGTACTACCACCGACTCCCACAGATAAATATTTTTAAAGCTTCTTCTCAGTGAAGGAAACCACCCAAACAAAAAGACTCCTTACAGAATGAGAGAACTTTATATGCCATACATCTGACAAAATTTTAATAACCAAAATATACAAATAGCTCATCAAACTCAGCAACAAAAAAAACAAATGACCCCATCCAAAAATGGGGAGATGATATGAACAGAATATTAATCAAATAAGTGATACAAAAGATCATCAAATGTATGAAAAATATGCTTTGAGTCATTGATTGCCAAAGGATGCAAATAAAGACAACAATGAGATACAACTTCACTCCTGTGAGAATGTCATACATCAGAAAAGATAGTAACAAGAAATGCTGGAGAGGTTGTGGGGGGAAAGGAACCCTACGGCATTGCTAGTGGGGATGTAAATTAGTCCAACCCCTGTGGAAATCAGTCTGGACATGTCTTACAAGGCTAGAAATGAATCTACCCAATGACCATGCGATTCCTCTCCTGAGGCTATATCCTAATTAAACAAACACACTCATCCAAAAAAGATCTGTGTATATCTATGTTCATAACAGCAAAACTTGTAATCGCTAAAACCTAGAAGAAACCCAGGTTTCCAGCAATAAATGAGTGGCTATGAAAATTGCCACTATATATGTACAATGGAATATTAATCAGCTATTAAAAATGATGAGTTTACCTTCTTCACCTCATCTTGGACAGAGCTTGAAGGAATTATGCTAAGTGAGATAAGCCAGATATAGAAGGATGAATATGGGATGATCTCACTGATTGATAGAAGTTGAGAAATAATAACAGAAGGGGAAATACAAATCATAACTTGGACTGGGTTTGGTGTATTGTATCAAAGTAAAGGTCTCTTAGGGGAAGGTTTCCAGGTCTTCTAGCACAAATGGCTAAAGAGGATCTAAGTGGATGGTGGGACTAAGGGTTGTGGGTTAGAGTGATTTGCAGAAAACAAAAATTTTACACATGTACCAACTGCATTTACTGTTAACTGTAAGCTATTATCCCCCCCCCCCCATAAAAAGAAAAAGAAAAAAATAAGTAGTGTAAGTCTTTGGTGATCAATAAGTTTCAATTTCTAAACTGAGAAAAAGAAGAGAAAATGATAAACAGCAGAGTGATGCTTTAGTCACTTATAATAGCATCAAAGTAAAAGTTTCTCAATCACTTCCCTCTCGCTCTCTCTCTATAAATTTGTTTATTTATTATTGGATATAGACAGAGAATTTGAGAGGTAAGGAGAGAGATAGAGAGGCACCTGAAGCTCTACTATACCACTGGTAAAGTTTTCCCACTGCAGATGGGGACCAGGGGCTTGAACCCAGGTTCTTGTGCACTGTAATATGTGTGCTCAACCAGGTGTGTCACCACCTTACCCCCCCACAGCTCTTTCATTATGAGAAAAAAAAAAAAGATCAAGAAAACAAGCAAAAGAAAGTAACTACAGCCTGCATAGCTATAAATGAAAAAAAAATCATGAAAATTATAAGTCCTAAGGAAAAACATAGCATGCTACTTTTTCTGTAAAATTAAATAGACAAACAAATTTAACTTTTAGAATAAGGGTACAGGAAGCATTTAAAAGGAACATGAATGATGAATATATATTTAAATGATGCTGGAGAAAGTGGAATATGTTAATTATGGGGTAGGAGGACATGTACTTAGATGTAAATTATTA